>NC_140990.1:194773184-195310842 GCF_052327205.1 Somniosus microcephalus | reverse complement strand
GGGGCGGGGGGGAAGGGAGGGCGGGTGGAGGGGGGGCGGGGGGGGAAGGGAGGGCGGGGGGAGGGGGGAGAGGGAGGGCGAGGGGCCCCCCCGAGGGTCGCGGCCCCCCCGAGGGACGCACCCCCCCCGAGGGTCGCGGCCCACCCACGAGGTTCGCGCCCCCCCGAGGGGTCGCGGCCCCCCCCGAGTGTCGCGCCCCCCCCGCCGAAGGTCGCGGCCCCCCCCGAGGGTCGCGCCCCCCCCGAGGGTCGCGGCCCCCCCCCCGAGGTGAAGACCGGCGATTGCGCGCGCAGCAGGAGCTGAGACGCGGCGTCTCTCTCTGGCTCGGCCGGCGGGACCGGTTGCCAGGGTAACCGTGACGCTGACCAAGCCCCGCCCCCAGGCCAAGCCAGAGAGAGAGAGACGCCGCATCTCAGCTGCTCCTGCTGCGCGCGCGGCCACCCCCCCCCGAGGGTCGCTGCGCCCCCCCCCCCCAGGTGAAGACCACCGATTGCGGCTGTGCGAGACGGCCGGCCGGGGTTGCCAGGGTAATGCTTGACGCTCAGCAAGCCCCGCCCCCCGGCCGAGCCAGAGAGAGACAGCGCGTCTCAGCTCCTGCTGCGCGCGCACCCTAGCGGCGCTGGGCTGAGGCTCGGCCCTCCAGCCTTCGAGTGGGGCCGGGAGGTGCCTAGCTCGGGCGTGGGTGCGGAGGAGACGCCGAGGCTTCTAGGCCTACCTGGAAAAACTGGGAAAGGTAGGAAAATTAATGAGATAAGATAAGTTAATTACTTTCAAAATCATTTTTTTTTTAAATAATATGGCCTAGAAATTCAGTGCCCTTAGCACCGATTTTGCGGCGCTGGAGGGCCTAGCGCTGCAATTGGCGCCGGTTCCTAAATTGCCTGGGGCCCTTCCGCGGTGGTAGACCGGTAGCGCTGCGCCGGCACCGATGACGTCATCGGTGTGCGCAGCGTCCCGGTTGCCGTGGTAACCTGGCCCCAAGCCGAAATTCAGTTGCGGCCGCCTCGCCAGTACAGCTACAACACTGGCATCTATCTGACAATGTGGAAGACTGCCCAGGTATGTTTTGTCCGCAAAAAGCAGGACAAATCCAATCTGGTCAATTCCTGCCCTATCAGTCTACTCTGAATCATCAGCAAAGTGATGGAAGGTGTCATCGGCAGTGCTATCAAGCGGCACTTACTCACCAATAACCTGCTCACTGATGCCCAGTTTGTATTCGGCCAAGACCACCTGGCTCCTGACCCCATTACAGCCTTGGTCAAAACATGGACAGAGGAGCTGAATTCCAGAGGTGAGGTGAGAGTGACTGCCCTTGACATCAAGGCAACATTTGACCGCGTCTGGCATCAAGGAGCCCTAGTAAAACTGGTCAATGGAATCGGGGGGAAAGCTCTCCACTGGCTGGAGTCATACCTAGCACAAAGGAAGATGGTTGTGGTGGTTGAAGGTCAATCATCACAGCCCCAGGACATCACTGCAGGAGTTCCTCAGGGCAGTGTCCTAGGCCCAACCATCTTTAGTTGCTTCATCAATGACCATCTCTCCAACATAAGGTCAGAAATGGGGATGTTCGCTGATCACTGCACAGTGTTCAGCACCATTCACAACTCCTCAGATAATGAAGCAGTCCATGCCTGCATGCAACAAGACCTGGACAATGTTCAGGCTTGGGCTGATAAGTGGCAGGCAATGACTATCTCCAACAAGTGAGAGTCTAACAACCGCCCCTTGACATTCAACAGCATTACCATCGCCAAATCCCCCACCGTCAACATCTGGGGGTCACCATTGGCCAGAAACTTAACTGGACCAGCCACATAAATACTGTGGCAACAAGAGCAGGTCAGAGGCTAGGTATTCTGCAGTGAGTGTCTCACCTCCTGACTCCCCAAAGCCTTTCCACCATCTACAAGGCACAAGTAAGGAGTGTGATGGAATACTTGCCACTTGCCTGCATGAGTGCAGTTCCAACAACATTCAAGAAGCTCAACACCATCCAGGACAAAGCAGCCCACTTGATTGGCACCTCATCTACCACCTTAAACATTCACTCCCTCCACCACCGGTGTACCGTGGCTGCAGTGTGTACTATCTGCAAGATGCACTGCAGCAACTCACCAAGGCTTCTTCGGCAGCACCTCCCAAACCTGCAACCTCTTCCACCTAGAAGGACAAGGGCAGCAGGCTCATGAGAACAGCACCACCTCCAAGTTCACTTCCAAGTCACTCACCATCCTGACTTAGAAGTATATCACCATTTCGTCATCATCGCTGGGTCAAAATCCTGGAGCTCCCTCCCTAACAGCAATGTGGGAGTACCTTCACCACATGGACTGCAGCAGTTCAAGAAGGTGGCTCATCACCGTCTTCTCAATGGCAACTAGGGATGGGCAATAAATACTGGCCTTGCCAGCGAAGCCCACATCCCATAAACAATTTTTTTTTTAATCACCTTTTTGGAGAACTTGTTGACATCTGTCCTAATTCAGCCTGTCCAGCATTCAACCTGTGTTCATTTGTCCTTATCCCATAATAATTTAATTTAAGATTCTAGATTTATTTTTGTCATACCATCTACTCTCTTGCATATGTTTACGAGTTCCAAACTTGGCCACTCCGTAGAAGGCTTGAAAATCTTTCCTCTTAATTCAGTCCCCAACACTAGGGATCAGTTTAATGATTGTTCCCTGCACAGCCTCCAGGGTTTGAATGCTTCACTTATGCCTTAGTGACCAGAAATGCGCACAGAGTTCAAGCATGATACTTGTGGCGTTTCTTATTAATTTCAGGTGGTAACAAGTCAGAAGCTACTGCAGATCATCAAAACGTGTGGGGGGCCTGGGCGCAGCACCGCTAATGACTCCTGCGAAATTCAGTGGGAGGTTAGCAGTGGCGGTAGCTGGTAGTGCCCTTGCTGTGCACAGCGCCCCGCTTGCACCCCGGCCGCAAATTGCGCTCACGCCCCCTGACCTACCACTGGACACCTTGTCCGACAGGGTCAATGTTCTGTGATTGCGGCCGGAGCGGTGCAAATTAAAGGGCAGGTGCTGGACAGCCATTTTTTTGGGCCACCTGCCAGCACCTGCCGCCTTTCACATCTTCCTCTTGAGTGCCGGGCTCTTTTGTCGGCAACCCGCTCCCCGGTGGTCCAGCAGGGCGCTGGTACGTGCTGCGCAAGGCCCTTCCCATTTAATCAGGGGAGGGAGGCCTGCAGTACCACGGTGCTATGTGCCGACGCACATGGCGCTGTTGTACATAGCACCGCGATATTCAATGGGAGCACCCCAAGAGGGCGGGGTAGCGCTTCCAGTAGCACCCTGTAGGGTTCTCAAAATTCCCACATTCCACAAAGTTATGGATAAAGGGACCCTGCATGGACAAGTTATGAAAAAGACAGGGTACCCAAAATGGCTTCTGCAACCTCGTGACCAAAAGTACAGGATTTTAAAAGCAAGGCTCTGCAAACAGGCAGGCACCTTTTTTCCAAGCCTGGAACAAAACTTAAAATGCATAGACCTGTGAATAGACTCTGTGGCGACAGACAGTTAAAGCAAACACAGAATATGCATTCCATTCACATTGAAACAGATCAGGTTAGATTGGGCCTCAATCAAAGACATCAGGTTTTTGCATATTTAATTGGTAACAGCTCACAGAAGCCATCAAGGCGGGAAACTCGATTAAGTTTCATACACAACCAACAGCCAGGACATCGAAACCATTAAAACACAGAGACAACCATTTCAGGAGTCGTTAAAGTAAATGGCTGTAATCAGTTTAAACGAGCCAGCCAAAAGTTAGACAAAGGACTGACCTGATTTGGCGCGCAGATAAGGAATGAAGAATCAGGTATAATTGTAGGCCCATCGGTAGTGATCTCTCTCTTGCTCTGGCCTCCTATCGTTTGGCTTTTGGCCTGCTGCCTCTCGTTCTCGTGCCCTGGCCTCGTGGCGGGCTCTCTTCTCGCTCCCCGCGCCGCTCAACACCAAGGACGCCCATTACTACACTGAGGGCCCAACGTGGGAGGAGAACGAGACCCGAGTTCGAAACCACACAGGCCACAAACGGGCAGACGAGACGAGACGAAACGAAGAATACGGTAAACCGATAAGAGCAGAGAAGGGCAGCGAAAGACGCGTTGGGTAGCAACTGCCTAGTTATAAGCTGGCGTTTTGTGAATAAGTTGGCGTTACATGCATGGACAGTAAAACCCCAATTTAAGAATATACTGGTGTTCAAAGAATGGGTAGCAAAATCTAGACAAACGGCCTAGTTATAAGCTGGTGTAGCATGGATA
Organism: Somniosus microcephalus; assembly: GCF_052327205.1. Classification (NCBI taxonomy): domain Eukaryota; kingdom Metazoa; phylum Chordata; class Chondrichthyes; order Squaliformes; family Somniosidae; genus Somniosus; species Somniosus microcephalus. Next base: position 195,306,542 of record NC_140990.1, on the reverse strand, counting down.
GCAAAATCATTAGACGGTAAAGATCGCCAACCGACCCCCGACCACAGCAATACCATCGGCGACCGCCCGAAGGAGAAGAAGGCCCATCGCGATGAAGTACCTGACAAAGACGTTAACGGAGAAAAAGGGAGGGTGGCTTTGCACAAACAACTTCAGCGCCGCGCCCTGTGACCATGTGGCGACGGGATACCCCAAAGGACAGAAGGAGCGGACCTCAAACCCCACCATCTAAAGCAACAGGTTTTGAATTGGTGAGCATGAATTCCTGGCCCCTCATAGCTTAATCTAGTTAGGTATAGGGGGTGGGATAAGGATAAGGAGATTTTTAATGTATTTGTTTCCCTCGATGTGCCGTGTGTTCCCCATTTCCATATAAGTGTATTAACTGTTTTATGCCTGTAACTATACCAGTAATTCTCAGTAGTATTGTGTTTTATTCAACCTTTTAATATAATTTGGTTTTCTTGCACCAAACCACTTGTCTACTTGATTTTTTGTATCGCCGCCTGTACCTAAGTCCGGTGTCTAGAACCCAGGGGATGTGGAGCGATTCGAACTGCTCAGAGACAGTCAGGAGCAGAGCTGACTGGGCACACGCCACCCCCTACAACCCCGCCTCCTGCTTGGGGCGCTACCATGCAATTCCGTGTGCGGGGGTGCTAACTTTTTTGGGGCGCTAAAAGTAGTGAAGTTAGCACCCCAAAGCGGCGCGACCCAATTTTCCCCCCCGTGGTTTGTATTCACCAGGCATTTTAATACACAACCTGCTGCTTACAATCATGCAAATATTTCCAGCTGGTAGGTTAGAGAACATCCCATAGTTAACTATGGGTACAAAGTTACACCAATATTAATACAGTACTCCTCTGTTCTGCAGAAATAATAACATTCCATTTGCTGTGTTGGTTGCTGATCCACCATACTTAGACATGTTCAGTGGAGCATCTTCTAACATCCCTAGATCTCTGTTACCTTCACTTGTATCTATTTCTACACCATTCATTAAATCTATGTACATGCCATCCATTTTATCTTTCTGTATTCAGTAATTTACACTAATATAGATTAAATTTCACTAGTCAGTGTTCTGCCCAGTTACTGATTTTATTGAACTCATTTTATAGGTCCCTGTCTGTTTATCTGATCCAACTACACTTCTAATTATGAGGACAGGTTGCACAGACTAGATTTTTATTCCCTTGAGTATAGGAAATTAAGGGGCGGTCTAATTAAGATGTTTAAGATGACTAAAGGGGTTGATAGGGCAGATCAAGAGAAACTATTTCCTCTGGTGGTGGAGTCCAGAATAAGGAGGCACAACCTTAAGATTAGAACCAGGCCATTCAGCGGTGTTGTCAGGAAGCACTTCTTCACACTAAGGCGGGGTGAGGGGGCGTGGGGGAGGGGGAAACGGAACTTTCTCCCCGAAACAGCTGTTGAGGCTAAATCAATTGAAAATTTCAAAACTGAGATTGATATGCTGTTGTTAAGCAAGGGTAATAAGTGTTATGGAACCAAGGCAGGTCGATGGAGTTAAGATAGAGACCAACCATGCACCAATTCTCTGACAGCATTCTTACTGTTAATATTTATAGCACAAAAACAGGCCATTCAGCCCAACAAGTTCATGCCTTTGTTTATGCTCCACATGAGACTCCTCCCACCCTTCTTCATCTAATCCCATCAACATATTCCTTTCTCCCTTGTGTCTATCTAGATTCCCCTTAAATGTATCTATGCTAGTTACCTGAACTATTCATTGTGGTATTGAGTTCCACATTCTAACCACTCTCTGGGTAAAGACGTTTCCCCTGAATTCCCTATTGGATTTATTAGTAACTATCTTATATTTATGGCCCCAAATTCTGGTCACAAGTAGAAACATCTTCTCTACGTCTATCCTATCAAACTCTTTCATAATCCTGAAGACCTCAACAGATCACTCCGCAGAAAGAGCACCAGCCTGTTCAATCATTCCTGATAGGTATAACTTCTCAGTTCTGGTGTCATTCTAGTAAATCTGTTTTGCACCTTCCCCAGTGCCTCTATGTCCATTTTATAATATGGAGACCAGAACCGTTCACAGTATTCCAAGTGCAGTCTAACAAAGGTTCCATACAAGTTTAGCATAACTTCTCTGCTTTTCAATTCTATCCCTCTAGAAATGAAACCTGTAGTGTATGTACCTTGAAGAAGGAACTATATTCTGCAGCCCCTGTATACTACAGTACCAGTAGTGACCACCCCTGTATATAAGCATGTATAGTAACTTTGTATAGTAGTTCCAGTTTTGTCTCCATTCAGTAAACACCTGTTATAACCAACTTCTGCAGTCCGTGTCTCAATTACACACGGACATTACATTGGCGACGAACAGATCCAAACTTACCTACAGTTCTGCACCACCTCACGGGGATCCATCCCTGAAGCGAAGTTATTAGAGGTCGAAGCCAGAAGGAAGAAATCCAAAAAGAAAAAAAAACAAACAGAAGAAACGGGCGTCGACCGTGGGCCACCACCCTCTGATTCATCGAATTCGAAGATTTGCAGGAGAGGCTGTCGAGAGCTGGGCTTGGTTATCCAGTCTATGGTGTTCCAGCTAATCGGGCTGGTGGCAGGTAGTACACTGATTCTTCCTGGGCTGCGGCGGGCTAGAGCTCGATCGGGTGGCTTTTCAATGGGGCCGAGCAGCGTTGTCGGGAAGAGGAGAGAGAGAGGGTGGAGCACACAGGGCGCGGCCGGTGCTACGAAGCCGGGCAGCGTACAGACCCGAGAAGAGGGAGGGAAGTGTCCCATAGGGTCTGCTCTGACGACGGGAACAGTAATTAAAATAAAAGAAAAAGAAATTAGAAGCGCAGAAAGCCGCGAGGAGCTGCAGCTTGCCACGGGGATTGCGGAGAGCGGCGTTAGCAGCAGCGCGGGGGGAAGCACGCGAAGACCATAGGGCGTCGCCATCAAGGCATAAAAATGCCAGCAACAGCGCTGGCAGCAGCGGAAAAGGCAGAAAGCGCGGGAGGCGCCATCTTAATCCAGCGGGGAAGAAGGCAAAGCGCGGGAGGCGCCATTTTGTTCAATCGGGGAAGAAGGCAAAGTGCGGGAGGCACCATCTTAGATCTCCAAGATGCCGAAGACTGGCAATATCACTGCCTTCGATAATGCAATAGAAGACTGGACCACATATGTGGAAAGAGTCGAAGTATATTGCAAGGCAAATGAAGTGGCCGATGAGAAAAAGGCATCGGTACTGCTAAACTTAATGGGCGCAAGAACGTACGGCCTATTGCAGAACCTGATCACTCCAGTCAAACCGATGGCGAAGAGTTTTAACGAAATTGTTGATATCCTACAGGAACACCTAAATCCTACACCGCTGCTGATAGCAGAAAGATTTAAATTCCACAAGAGAAATCAGCATAAAGATGAGAGCAATGCTGATTACCTTACGGAACTACGCAAGCTATCAAAGCACTGCCAGTACGGAGCAGGACTGGCAGATACCCTACAGGACAAATTTGTCTGTGGACTCCTGAGTGAAGGAACCCAGAAGAGGTTACTCTCAGAGAAAGAGCTGATGCTAGATAAGGCTTTCAGCGTGGCAGTATCGTACGAAGCAGCAGCAAGGGGAGATGCGGAAATACAGCAAAAGCCACAGGAATATGGCACCCATGAAATGACATGGGGATTTGAAAAATGTTATCGCTGCGGCAGAACAACCCATGACCAGAAGGACTGCTGGTCCAAGGACAAAACATGCAGGCAATGCGGAAAGATGGGAAACATTGCACGAGTTTGCAGGTCCGGGAAGAAGACTAACGACAACAAAAAGACTACTAAGGAACAGTACAGGAAAGTACAAAAGATGACGGACAGTAGTTCCGAAGACCAGAAGAGCGATAGTGAATCCGGGAACAAGAGACTAAGCTGTCTCAAACTAAACAACGTAATCGCAAAAGAGGATCACCGAACCATTTGGGTCACCCTCACGATAGCAGGGTCCCAAGTCAAAATGGAATTGGATACAGGATCAGCCCTGACCATCATGAATCGACGAGACTACGAGCGGCTATTCTCACACATACCCTTGAAAGACACAGCCATTGTCTTGAAGGCACATACGGGGCAGAAAGTATACCCCAGAGGGAAAATAAGGGTGCCTGTCGAATACAACGGCAAGGAAATACAGAAATTGTATCTGTACATACTGCAAGATGGTGGACCACCATTATTGGGACGTGAATGGATCAGAAAGATAAGTTTAGACTGGCACTCCATTCAGGCACTGACTGTGGCTGGTAAAAAGGATGACGACGTCACACCTGGCCGATTGTCAAAAATCTTAGCTAACGCTAAAGAGGTATTTCAACAAGGACTGGGAACCCTTAAAGGCGTAACCGCCTCGATAAAATTAGAAGAGAATGCAATTCCCAAGTTTTTCAAAGGAAAACCGGTACCGTAAGCAATTCGCCCAGCTGTCGAGGCAGAGCTGGAGAATCTGGAGAATGCAGGCGTGTTATCTAAGGTAGACTGGAGCGAGTGGGCGACACCCATCGTTCCTGTCATGAATAAAGCGTTAAACAATAAGTCTGAGGAGCCAAGGAAGGTTCGCATCTGTGGGGACTTCAAGGTGACTGTGAACCCAGTCCTTCACACAGTACAATATCCTCTTCCGAGGATAGAAGATATTTTCGCCTCACTATCTGGAGGGAAACGTTTTACAAAAATTGACCTAGCGCAAGCATATTTGCAGATGGAGATTGAAGAATCCTCTAGGAAATATCTCACGATAAACACTCACAAAGGTCTTTACCAGTACAGGTAGACTACCCTTTACCCGAACTTCCGAAAACCAAAACCCTCTAAAAACCGAAGGTTTTTTCGGTCAGCGTAAGTCATGCACACGACATGACCAGAGTGGTGCACGACCCCCCACGGACCCCCCCAACCGCGGACCCCTGCCGACCCCCCTGCCGACCCCGACCCCCGCCGACCCCCCCCGCGGACCCCCCCGCGGACCCCCGCTGACCCCGACCCCGGCGGACCCCCCCGCGGACCCCTGCCGACCCCGACCCCCGCCGACCCCCCCGCGGACCCCCGCCGACCCCCCCACGGACCCCCGCCGAACCACCTTCCGAAATCCGAAATTTTCCAAAAACCGAAACACGGCTGGTCCCGAGGTTTTCGGATAAAGGATAGTCTACCTGTATAATCGACTGGTATTCGGAGTAGCATCAGCTCCGGCTATATGGCAAAGAGCGATGGAACCAGTTCTGCAAGGGATTCCGGGGACTCAGTGTTACTTGGACAACAACCTAATGACAGGTGAAAATGACAGTGAACACCTTGCCAACCTAGAGCAGGTGCTCACTAGACTAAGAGAACATGGGCTATGAGCCAATCGCACCAAGTGCGAGTTTTTTTAGAAACAAATATCGTATTGTGGCCACGTGATTGATGAAGAGGGTTTACATAAGTCCCCTGACAAAATTGAAGCGGTAGTTAAGGCTCCAGCGCCTGAAAATGTGTCACAACTGAGGTCATTTCTCGGATTGGTGAATTACTACCATAAGTTTTTGCCGAATTTGTCCACAATTCTACACCCACTGAACACCCTGCTACAAACTGGAGTAGCATGGAAATGGAGCGATGAATGTAAGTGGGCCTTTCAGAAGTGTAAAGGCCTGATCACTTCAAGAGAAGTATTGGCTCACTACAACCCATCACTACCGATAAGACTGGCGTGCGATGCGTCTCCCTACGGCGTTGGAGCGGTACTGTCACATAAATCCCTTGATGGTTTAGAGAGGCCGATAGCTTTTGCGTCACGCTCGTTGACTGCAGCCGAGCGTAACTACACCCAGATTGACAGAGAGGCCCTCAGCCTGGTGTGGGGGGTGAAGAAGTTCAATCACTACCTGCACGGACAGAAATTTACTCTACTAACTGATCATCAACCTCTTGTCTCCATTTTCAACCCTAAGAAGGGCGTCCCGATAATGACAGCACAACGGCTACAGAGGTGTTCCCTTTTCCTCGGGGCACACCAATATGACATCGAGTACAAAGGAACTAAACAGCATGGGAATGCTGATGGATTGTCGCGCCTACCGTTGCCGACGGTGGAAGAAGCACCTGCAGTGGATCCTGTGGAGATATTCCACTCGACCATATTCGAATGTCTACCTGTGACGAATGCAAACATAGAAAAGGAAACACGAAATGACCCAACACTCTCCAGGGTCTATGATTTAACGGTGAAGGGATGGCCAGTACATGGCGAACCACTGTTGCCAGCATTCTCGCCGAGAAGAGAACAGCTGTCAGTGTGCCGAGGAACCTTGATGTGTGGATCCAGAGTAGTAATTCCACCCAAATTGAAGGATAGAGTGCTCAATGAGCTTCATGAGGGTCATCTGGGAGGGGTAAAAATGAAGAACTTAGCCAGAGCGTTTGTGTGGTGGCCGGGAATCGATAGAGAAATCGAAGAGATGACCAAGAGCTGTACAGGATGCCAGAAGGTCCAAAACGCCCCACCACAAGCCCCTCTACATCCATGGGAGTGGCCCTCATCTCCATGGCAAAGGGTACACATTGATTTTGCTGGTCCATTTATGGACTCGATGTTTTTAATTGCGGTGGATGCACATTCAAAGTGGCCAGAGGTAATAAAAATGCCCTCAACCACCACAGAAAAAACTATCACAGTCTTACGAACCATATTCGCCAGAAATGGGCTGCCTGAACAGATTTGCTCCGACAATGGACCACAGTTTGTGTCTGAAGAGTTCCGGAGGTTCTTAAAGAACAATGGTGTTAAGCATTACACATCCGCCCCATATCATCCAGCCACCAATGGATTGGCTGAGAGGTTCATTCAAACATTCAAGAAGGCTATCAAGGCAATGTGTAATGAAGACATACCCCTACAACACAAGGTGGATAACTTCTTGTTTGCCTACCGGAATGCGACACATGCGGTTACCAACCAAACTCCAGCCATGATGTTCTTCAATCGAAGACTAAGATGCTGCTTGGATTTGGTTAAGCCAAACATCAGAAGAGATGTGGAGAACAGGCAGTTTCAGAATATGAATGAAAGGCCAACCAGGAGTTTCTAGATAGGTCAACCAGTTTTGGCCCGGGACCACCGCACAGAGAAATGACAGCCAGGAACGATCTGCACACGGCAAGGACCTCTAATGTATACCGTGGACATTGGAGAGAGCAGTGTAAGACGCCATGCTGACCAGATTCTAGAGTCACTGGAAAACGTCAAATCTACACCACGATCCTATACACCTGGTGATGAAACCGAAGTACCAATTGCATCTACCTCAGAATCGGTGATATTGGAAGCAGACGAACCAAACAACGACGTTGATCCCAAATCAACTTTGCCAGAAGAACCTGATACCCCAAAGAGGCGTTATCCGGACAGAATCAGGAAGCCTCCTCAAAGACTGAATTTATAATTGATTAACTTCAGCTAATGTATTTTGCAACTGTAATTGTAAATATGTTATTTAATTATTAATCGAATGTTATGTACTGTTTAGCTAAAAGGGGAGGAATTGTAGTGTATGTACCTTGAAGAAGGAACTATATTCTGCAGCCCCTGTATACTGCAGTACCAGTAGTGACCACCCCTGTATATAAGCCTGTGTAGTAACTTTGTATAGCAGTTCCAGTTTTGTCTCCATTCAGTAAACACCTGTTATAACCAACTTCTGCAGTCCGTGTCTCAATTACACACGGACATTACAAAACCCAGTGCTTTGTTTGCTATTTTTCTGGCCTTAATAACCTGTGCCAATTCTTTTAGTATCTGTGTATCGGTAGCCCCAAACCCCACTGTCCCAATTAGACACATTGGGCTAAAAATTCGCGCTGGAAGCCTGCTGGCAACAGCGACAACCAATGATAATGTCTGCCTGCCGAGAGAGTGCAGGCAGTGCCAGTATTTTGGTGCTGCCTGCTAATTAACATCAGCGTGGAGTTGATTTTCTCATGTAACGAGCTCTTTCCAGCGCTAAGGTCATCATGTCTGTCTCCCGCTTGCAGTGATGGGGAACTGGGAAGAACGGAGCGAACCTGTAGGACATGTACTTGCTACATCAGATGGCAGGTACAGATTTGCCAGATATTCTGGTGACGCTATCATCATAAAGATAAAAGAGATCTTAGCAGAGATGATCTTCATGCATTGCAATGGAGTTCACCCATTGACGTACTGACCCACAAACACTGTAGGCCTCCCGGAAAGACGCAAGAAAATGGAACCTCCCCCCACCCCCCATCAATGATGGGCAAGAAAATGAAAGTATAAAAGAAGAATCTTGGCAAAGGAGGTGTTTGAAGTTCTGGTATCAACCTGTGGTGTTTTCCACTTGTCCGCCTCGATCCTCGTTTCCAATCTGCCAAGAACTGCCAGACTCCTAATGGCTGTCAGCGCTGGTTGAAACACTTTTAGCGGCTGCATGCTCTAGCGTGCTTTAGCGAGGGCGATAATAAAAGCGGTGATATCCAAAATGGACGAGCGGACGTCAACACAGCGTTGCACATTGATTGACGTCATGCTCCAACTCATTACAATACTTTTGGTGCGCGCAGGCAGCAGCAGCGCTGCCGACCTGCCAAAAATTGCGTTTGCCGCAGGACCTGAACAGTGGCTGCCCAGTACCAATTGGGCACAGTTCAAACCGCATAAAACTATCTGTAATTGGACGCTACAGTAACTCACAGTTCCAATCATTCCTGATCTTGCTGGTCACAACCCCGTTTCCAAAAAATGGCCAGTTCAGTCATTTTTTTTGTGATTTCTGTCATTAAAAGAATCCCGCAAAATAAAACTAGTCTGTGATTTTGGAGGAATATGTACTCAACAGGGAATGAACTATCAAACAAGTTTGTTATCAGGAAAAAAAATCATTTTATTGATCAATTTAATGAAAATGGAACAGAATTAACACAAAACATAATGTCTGTGTTGGAAGTGGATTACAGCAGGTGTAAAACAGGATGAACAATTATCTCAAGCAAGGAGCTTTAGATAATAAATATAGATTAATGTGGACAGCAGATGTGGAGATGCCTGTGGCTCTAATAACACCCTTCCACCTACCCATTGAAGGAAGAGTGGTGGCAGGAGACAGAGCAGTGACTCTAAAGAGGTAAAATAAAGGGCGACAAAACTTGACAGTTTCTTCCCCTTTACATTCCTTCTGTTGACCGTGAAGAAGTGAAAGACAACTCCAGATTTGTACAGTTCCATAGAGTTTCAAATAATGGTCACATCACTCAATGTAAACACGCAATCAGATTTTTAATGTTGTATTTTTCCAATTGTTTCCTATTCTTTCTCCATAAGCCCTTCTTCAATGGCTTCCATCTGATCAGGTCACAGGTTTTTTATGCAGCTGGCTTCTCAATAACTATTTCCAGTTTGAGGGACCTTGCTTCCAACAAGACAAGATTCAAAAATATGTGTTCACTTCCACCCAAGATGGACTACCTTCTCACAAAACACTTCCCCAAGTTGATGGTGGTTTTGAATATCAGACAACCCAAAGACTCCAACCTCCACCTGGGTGAAGAATGGAGTCTTGATGCAGTCCCACTTGCCCAGCTTCCCACACCAGATTTCAAGCAGCAAAGCCCCAGTTCACCAGCAGCTACCAGTAGACTGAGGAAATTGTCACAAGTGTATGACAGGCTGGTTTGAGCGCTGTGTCTGTCTGAACTCCCATCTGATCAGTGAAGTGAGAAACAACATTCGAAGGACATCAGGAAATATTCTCTTTATATTTTTAATTTGATCCACAAGACAACAATACACAGCAAAGGACAGAACATTTACAAACTATAGAATCTGCCAGTTACAGTAAAATGTACAGTCAGGAACACCAGGTCCCCCCCTTATATATGAACAAGTAAAGTACAATTGAACACATCTTCTTTAATCTGAATGAGGTCTTCTTGTGTTCACACCAAGCTCGGCCTTTCAGAAGTTTCATTGATGGTTAGTGCCGGGCTCGTGAATCATCATTGTGTTCCTGTAGTGAACGAAATCAACAGAATTGTCATTTTCAGATGGACTGAGTTCAATCTGAGTTCAATGTTTTTTGTTGATAATCATGATCAAGTAGACAATTATCTGACACAAAGTCCCAGTTTATACTTACGTTTGAAGTCTCCTCTAGCGATGATTCATCTGAGTTGCTGTCAAGTGATAATTCTGTTGACTTGCTTTTCACCTGTATTAAAATATGAATATTTACATCTTCAGCAAAGAGCGTGAATGTAACACTTTGTAAACAATCACAACTTTTAAGAATTATCTGCAAATTAAAGATTAAATTATATTAGATTATAAATGAGGACGTGGCAACTCTTTAAATTTCAGAGTTGCGATTCAATGGCTCAGTGTAGGAGTGGCGAAATCCTCACCAAACTTCATGTTCTGCAGTGCAGCAACAATCAATACAGCCCTGGTACAGTGGGGCTGTGGGGTCAATGGTTAAACTAATGAAGGTGAGATTATCCGTCAATTGGTCTCTAGTTTGTTGACTCTGTCACAAAAACCATTAATGATTGTCTATTAGATGAGCAGAATATAAATGATATAAAAACAGAAAACATTGGAAACACTCAGCAGGTCAGGCAGTATCTGTGGAGAGAAACAGAGAGTTAACATTTCAGGTCGATGACCTTTTGTCAGAACTGGAAAAAGTTAGAGATGTAAGTGCGAGTCACCAAAGAGTGCTCTGAGTTTGGGTAAGTGTGAGAGTTCTTTAATTGTTATTTCTCTTTAAATCATTCTTGATAAGATTACTTAAGCAGTTTAAGTAAAGGGGAAAAGTTAAATATTTGGGATTCTGTTGGTTTAAGAAGAGTAAAACCAGGTTACACTGCAGTAGGAGTAAATTGGCACAGCAGGCAGTGGAAACCAGTTTTCTAACCAATCAGCAGGGGTGACTCATTTGGCTGTAAACAAACAAACAGTATAAAAAGACCAGTCCTAGTGCGAGCAAGCACTGAGTGTGAGTCATCAAAGAGTGCTCTGAGTTTGGGTAAGTGTGAGTTAGGGTAAGTGGGGTGTTAGGTGCTCTTTTCAAACTTTAACTCTGTGGGTTGTAGTTAATAAGGCCTTTCTGGTGCAGAGTGACTGTTGGTAAACCATTTAACTGGTGTAACTAGAGGGATTGATTTAATTTAAATCCAATTAATTAAAGGGGATACTAGCATCTAAAATCGGGCAGAGGGTGTCCATAACTGACAATAAAAAATTTAATTAATTACATAGAATGGAGCAGGTGATATGTTACTGTTGCGAGATGTGGGAGCCGGTGAACCCTATTGAGGCTCACGGTGATTACGTCTGTGACAAGTGTCTGCTGCACAGGAACTCCAGCTCCGTGTTGATGAGCTGGAGTCTGAGCTTCAGACACTGTGACACATCAGGGAGGGGGAGAAGTACCTGGACTCTGTGTATCAGGAGGTGGTCACACCTATGAAGTTAATTAATTCAGATGTAGCCCATGGTCAGGGACAGGACGGTGTGACTACGAGTGAGGCAGGTACGGGGATCCAGGAGGTAGAGCTGGAGGAGCCGCAGCCCTTGCTCTTGTCCAACAGGTTCAAGGTTCTTACTCCCTGTGGGGACAGGAGCAGGGACTGCAGGGAGGATGAGCAACCTGGCCACAGCACCGTGGAACAGGGGGCCATTCAAGAGGGGGGAGTAAATAGAAATGTTGTAGTGGTAGGGGATAGTATTATTAGGGGGATAGATAGAGTTCTCTGCAGCCGAGAGCGAGAGTCCCGAAGGCTGTGTTGCCTACCCGGTGCCAGGGTTCAGGACATCTCCTCTGGGCTGGAAAGAAACTTGCAGTGGGAGGGGGTGGATCCAGTTGTCGTGGTCCATGTTGGTACAAACAACGTAGATAGGACTAGGAAGCCGGTTCTGTTAAAGGAGTATGAGCAGCTAGGGGTCAAATTAAAAAACAGAACCTCAAGGGTAATAATCTCTGGATTGTTACCTGAGCCACGAGCGAATTTGGCTAGGACAAATAAAATTAGAGAGTTAAATGTGTGGCTCAAAGATTGGTGTGGGAGAAATGGGTTTTGCTTCCTGGGACACTGGCACCAGTACTGGGGCAGGAGGGAGCTGTTCCGTTGGGACGGGCTTCACTTGGCCAGTGCAGGGACTAGAGTCCTGGCAGATCATATAACTAGGGCTGTAGAGAGGGCTTTAAACTAACTAGTGGGGGGGAGGTTCCTAGAGCGCAAATAATAAAAATGACAACAGAGAAGGTCACAGACTTAGGTAGCAGTGGGGAAATTAAAAACCAGAGTGTGTCAGGAAGGGGCAGAAGGTATGGAGTAAAAGGTAAAGTAATAAAAAGGGCAAAAGCAGAAACTAAGTGTCACAAAATATATATGAAAGTTCTCGATCTGAATGCACGTAGCATTCGTAACAAAATAGACGAGTTAATGGCACAAATAACTACATATGGGTATGATCTTGTGGCCATTACAGAAACATGGCTGCAGGGTGACAATGCCTGGGAATGAAACATACCAGGTTATTTAACGATCAGGAAGGACAGGCAGGAAGGAAGGGGAGGTGGGGTGGCTATGTTAATAAAGGAAGGAATCACTGTAATACAGAGAAATGATATTGGGTCAAAAGATCAGGATAATGAAACGGTTTGGGTGGAGATAAGGAATAATAAGGGGAAAAAAACACTAGTGGGCGTAGTCTATAGGCCTCCGAACAGTTGCAACTCTGTTGGACGGAGTATAAATCAGGAAATAGTTGAGGCTTGTAATAAGGGAACATCTATAATTATGGGGGATTTTAACTATCATATTAATTGGACAAATCAAATTGGGCAGGGCTGCCTTGAGGAGGAGTTCATTGAGTGTATTAGGGATGGGTTTCTTGAGCAGTATGTAACTGAACCGACCAGGGGGCAAGCAACCTTAGATCTGGTCCTGTGTAATGAGACAGGATTAATTGAAAATGTCCTAGTAAAGGATCCCCTTGGAATGAGTGACCATAACCTGGTTGAATTCCATATTCAATTAGAGGGTGAGAAGGTTGGATCTCAAACAAGCGTGCTAAGCTTGATTAAAGGAGACTATGAAGATATGAGAGTGGAATTGAGTAGAGTGGATTGGGAAAATAGATTAAAGGGTAAGACGATACATGATCAGTGGTGTACATTTAAGGAGTTATTTTGCAACTTCCAAAAAATATATATTCCACTGAGAAGAAAAGGGTGTAAAAGAAAAGACAGCCATCCGTGGCTAAGTAAAGAAATTAAGGATAGTATTCGACTAAAAACAAGGGCATATAAGGCAGCCAAATCTAGTGGGAGGATAGAGGATTGGGAAAACTTTAAAAGACAGCAAAAAATAACAAAAAGATTGATTAAGAAAGGGAAGATAGATTTTGAAAGTAAATTAGCAAAAAATATAAAAACAGATAGTAAGAGTTTTTATAGTTATATGAAAAGAAAAAGGGTGGCTAAAGTAAATGTTGGTCCCTTAGAGGATGAGACTGGGAAATTAATGGTGGGAAATATGGAGATGGCAAAAACACTGAATGAATATTTTGTATCAGTCTTTACAGTAGAGGACACTAAGAATATCCCAACACTGGACAAACGGGGGGCTATGGGGGGGGAGGAGCTAAACACGATCAAAATCACTAAGGAAGTGGTACTCGGTAAAATAATGGGACTCAAGGCGGAAAAATCACCTGGACCTGATGGCTTATATCCTAGGGTCTTGAGGGAAGTGGCGGTAGGGATTGTGGATGCATTGGTAATAATTTTCCAAAACTCCCTGGACTCAGCAAAGGTCCCTCAGACTGGAAAACTGCTAATGTAACACCCTTATTTAAAAAGGGCAGTAGACAGAAGGCTGGAAACTATAGACCGGTTAGCCTAACATCTGTGGTAGGTAACATTTTGCAGTCCATTATTAAGGAGACAGTAACAGGACATTTGGATAATCATAATTTAATAGGACAAAGTCAGCATGGTTTTATGAAGGGGAAGTCATGTCTGACAAATTTGCTGGAGTTCTTTGAGGAAGTAACATATAGGGTGGATAAAGGGGAACCAGTGGACGTAGTGTATTTAGACTTCCAAAAGGCATTTGACAAGGTGCCACACAAAAGATTATTGCTTAAGATAAAAAATCACGGGATTGGGGGTAATATTCTGGCATGGATAGAGGATTGACTATCTAACAGAAGGCAGAGAGTTGGGATAAATGGTTCATTCTCAGACTGGCAATCAGTAACTAGTGGTGTTCCGCAGGGGTCAGTGCTGGGTCCCCAACTCTTTACAATCTATATTAACGATTTGGAGGAGGGGACCGAGTGTAATATATCAAAGTTTGCAGATGATACTAAGATGGGAGGGAAAGTAGTGAGTGAGGAGGACATAAAAAACCTGCAAGTGGACATAGGCAGGCTATGTAAGTGGGCAGAGATTTGGCAGATGAAATACAATACTGGAAAGTGTGAGGTTATGCACTTTGGCAGGAAAAATCGTAGAGCAAGTTATTATCTTAATGGCAAGAAACTTGTAAGTACTGAAGTACAAAGGGATCTGGGGGTCCTGGTGCACGAAACTCAAAAGGTTAGTATGCAGGTGCAGCAAGTGATTAAGAAGGCCAATGGAATGTTGGCTTTCATTGCTAGGGGGATAGAATATAAAAATAGGGAGGTATTGCTTCAGCTGTACAAGATATTGGTGCGACTGCACCTGGAATACTGCATACAGTTTTGGTGTCCATACTTAAGAAAAGACATACTTGCTCTCGAGTCAGTACAAAGAAGGTTCACTCGGTTAATCCCGGGGATGAGGGGATGGACATATGAGGAGAGGTTGAGTAGATTGGGACTCTACTCATTGGAGTTCAGAAGAATGAGAGGCGATCTTATTGAAACATATAAGATTGTGAAGGGGTTGGATCGGGTGGATGCGGGGAGGATGTTCTCGATGATGGGTGAAACTAGAACTAGGGGGCATAGTCTTAGAATAAGGGGCTGCTCTTTCAAAACTGAGATGAGGAGGAACTACTTCACTCAGAGGGTGGAATGTCCATGGAATATGCTGCCCCAAAAAGCTGTAGAAGCTACATCATTACATAAATTTAAACAGAAATAGACAGTTTCCTAGAAGTAAAGGGAATTAAGGGTTACGGGGAGCGGGCAGGAATTTGGACATGAGTCTAGGTTCGGATCGGACATGGCCCTGTGGGTAGCGGAGCGGGCCCAGGAGCCGTGTAGCCTGATCCTGCTCCTATTTCGTGTGTCTAATTCTGTTAGATTCAGGAGATGGTTCTGTGATAGTAGATTGGCGCTTAGGATCAGATCAGCCATAATCTTATTGAATGGCGGAGCAGGCTCGAGGAGCCGATTGGCCTACTCCTGCTCCTATTTCTTATGTTCTTATGTAACAGATTTTCAGCATGTGTAGGGGCAGGGCAAGCGGGGAGGGGAGGAAAGAACAAAAGGGAAGGTCTGTGATAGGATGGAAGGCAGGAGAGATTAAAAGACAAAAGGGATGAGGTGCGAGGCAAAAGGAGATGGTAATGGGACAAGTTACGAAACAAAAGATGACTCTAGATAAGGTGTAAATGGGAATGGCAGAATCATCAGCTGTTGCCATGTGAAAAAATAGGGGCAGAGGTTATCGTCTGAAATTGTTGAACTTGATGTTGAGTCCAGAAGGCTGTAAAGTGCCTGATCGAAAGATTAGTTGCTGTTTCTCGAGCTTACATTGAGCTTCGTTGGAACAGTGTAAGAGGCCAAGGATGGAGTGGAAGAGTGGGAGTGGAGCGGAGAATAAGAACATAAACATAAGAACATAAGAAGTAGGAGCAGGAGTAGGCCATACGGCCCCTCGGGCCTGCTCCGCCATTCAATAGGATCATAGCTGATCCGAATCTAGACTCACGTCCACTTCCCTGCCCTCTCCCCGTAACCCCTAATTCCCTTATCTGCTAGGAAACTGTCTATCGCCATTTTAAATTTATTTGATGTTGCAGCTTCCACAGCTCTCTGGGGTAGCAAATTCCATAGATTTACTACCCTCTGAGTGAAGAAGTTTCTCCTCATCTCAGTTTTGAAAGGGCTGCCCCTTATTCTTAGATTATGCCCCCTAGTTCTAGTCTCACCCATCAGTGGAAACATCCTCCCCGCATCCACCCGATCAAGCCCCCTCACAATCTTATATGTTTCGATAAGATCGCCTCTCATTCTTCTGAACTCCAATGAGTAGAGTCCCAACCTACTCAACCTTTCCTCATACGTCAACCCCCTCATCTCCGGAATCAACCGAGTGTACCTTCTCTGAACCGCCTCGAGAGCAAGTATATCTTTTCTTAAATATGGAAACCAAAACTGCACGCAGTATTCCAGGTGTGGCCTCACCAATACCCTATATAACTGCAGCAAGACTTCCCTGTTTTTATACTCCATCCCCCTTACAATTAAAGCCAAGATCCCATTGGCCTTCCTGATCACCTGCTGCACCTGCATACTAACTGTTTGTGTTTCATGCACCAGGACCCCCAGATCCCTTTGTACTGTAGCACTTTGCAGTTTCTCTCCATTTAGATAATAACTTGCTCTTTGATTTTTTCTGCCAAAGTGCATAACCTCACACTTTTCAACATTATATTGCATCTGCCAAATCTCTGCCCACTCACTTAGCCTGTCTATGTCCTTTTGCAGGTTTTTTATGTCATCCTCACTCATTGCTTTCCCTCCCATCTTTGCATCGTCGGCAAACTTGGATATGTTGCACTCGGTCCCTTCCTCCAAACCGTTAATATAGATTGTAAAGAGTTGGGGTCCCAGCACTGACCCCTGCGGAACACCACTAGCTACTGATTGCCAGCCCGAGAATGAACCATTTATCCCAACTCTTTGTTTTCTGTTAGATAGCCAATCTTCCACCCATGCCAGTATATTACCCCCAATCCCGTGATTTCTTATCTTGATCAGTAATCTTTTGTGTGGAACCTTGTCAAATGCCTTTTGGAAGTCCAAATACACTACATCCACTGGTTCCCCTTTATCCACCCTGTATTTTACATCCTCAAAGAATTCGAGCAAATTTGTCAAACATGACTTCCCCTTCATAAAACCATGCTGACTCTGTCCTATTAAATTATGTTTATCCAAATGCTCTGTTACTGTTTCCTTAATAATGGACTCCAACATTTTGCCAGCCACCGATGTTAGGCTAACTGGTCTATAGTTTCCAGCTTTTTGTCTACTTCCCTTCTTAAATAAGAGTGTTACATTAGCAGTTTTCCAATCTGCTGGGATCTTTCCTGAGTCCAGGGAGTTCTGGAAAATAATCACCAATGCATCCACAATCCCTACCGCCACTTCTCTCAAGACCCTAGGATGTAGGCCATCAGGTCCGGGGGATTTATCCACCTTAAGTCCCATTATTTTACTGAGTACCATCTCCTTAGTGATTTTAATCGTTTTTAGCTCCTCCCCCCCCCATTGCCCCCTGTTTATCCAGTGTTGGGATATTTTTAGTGTACTCTGCTGTAAAGACTGATACAAAATATTTGTTCAGCGTCTTTGCCATCTCCATGTTCCCCACCACTAGTTTTCCGGTCCCATCCTCTAAGGGACCAACGTTCACTTTAGACACCCTTTTTCTTTTTATATAGCTGTAGAAACTCTTGCTATCTGTTTTTATATTTTTTGCTAGTTTACTTTCATAATCTATCTTCCCTTTCTTAATTAATCTTTTAGTTATTGTTTGCTGGCTTTTAAATGCTTCCCAATCTTCTATCCTCCCACTAGATTTGCCTACTTTATATGCCCTTGTTTTCAGTCGGATACTATCCTTTATTACTTTCCTAAGCCACGGGTGGCTGTCTTTTCTTTTACTTCCCTTTTTCCTCAGTGGAATATATTTATCTTGAAAGATGTGAAATATCTCCTTGAATGTAGACCACTGCTCTTGTACCGACTTACACTTTAATCTGTTTTCCCAGTCCACTTTAGTCAATTCTACTCTCATACCTTCATAGTCTCCTTTATTTAAGCTCAGTCTGCTGGTTTGAGATCCAACTCTCTCACCCTCAAACTGAATTTGGAATTCAACCATATTATGGTCACTCATTCAAAGGGGATCCTTTACTAGGACATTTTTTATTAATCCTGTTTCATTACACAGGACCAGATCTAAGATTGCCTGTCCCCTGGTTGGTTCAGTTACATACTGCTCAAGTAACCTGTCCCTAATACACTCTATGAACTCTTCCTCAAGGCTGCCATGCCCAATTTGATTAGACCAGTCAATATGAAAGTTAAAATCCCCCATGATTATAGCTGTTCCCTTATTAAAAGCCCCAACTATTTCCTGATTTATACTCCGACCAACAGAGTTGCAACTGTTAGGAGGCCTATAGACGACGCCCACTAGTGACTTTTTCCCCTTCTTATTCCTCCACCCAAATTAAAGTGACTGGTGACCGGCAGCTCGGGGTCACATTTACAGATTGAATGGAGGTGTTCCACAAAGCGGTCACCCAATCTGCGTTTGGTCTCCCTAATGTAGAGGAGACCGCATCGTGAGCAGCAAATACAGTATACTAAATTGCAAGAAGTACAAGTAAATCGCTGTTTCAACTGGAATGAATGCTTGGGGCCCTGGACAGTGGGAAGGTAGGAGGTAAAAAGGCAGGTGTTGCATCTCCTGTGCTTGCATGGGAAGGTGCTGTGCGAAGGAGAGGGGGTGTTGGGGGTGATTGAGGATTGGACCAGGGTGTCGCGGAGGGAGTTGTCTCTTTGGAATGCTGAAAGGGGAGGGAGGGGAAGATGTCTTTGTTGGTGGGATCACGCTGGAGGTGGCGGAAATGGTGGAGGATGATCTGTTGAATGTGGAGGCTGGTGGGGTGAAAGATGAGGACAAGGGGAACCCTATCGTGGTTCTGGAAGGGAGGGGAATGGGTGAGAGCAGAAGTGCGGGAAATAGAATGGACAAGGTAGAGGGCCATGTCAACCACGGTAGAGGGGAATCCTCGGTTGAGGAAAAAGGAAGACATATCGGAAGCACTAGTCTGGAAGGTGGCATCGTCAGACTGATGTGACGGAGATGGAGAAATATAAATGATGCTGCACTCATGAAGCCATCAGTTGTATCTGACCGGATACCATGGTCGTTGTCAGGGGGGAACGTTCTCTCTGATTCTAGAACATTCTAAAATTCAGTGAAGAACAAATTCATCCTCTTGGGGTCAATTCAACAATCCTCTGGCTCTGGTTGGAGAATACCCAATAGCAATTGAGCATCAGGATCTGCTCTCCCACTGTCTCTGGGTGGACAATTAATTAAATACAAGCCTCAGACTCGATTCTGACACAGCTGAATTCAGGCTTCAACAGCTTATTGTAGTTGATAATCAACTGAGTAAAAGTCCCAGATTATACTTACATTTGAAGACTCCTCGAGTGATGTTTCTTTTGACTTGCTTTTCACCTGAAGTAAAATATTAATATTTGTATGTTTAGTACAGGGGATCCATGATACAATTCCAAACAAAATATTTAAGTATTAAATTACAACTGAAGAATTGTTAGCTTTGGACATCTCAGAGTTGCGATCCAATGGCTGAGTGTTGGAGTGAAGAAATCCTCACCAAACATCTCATGTTCTGCAGTGCAGCGATAGTCAACACAGCCCTGGTACAGTGGGGCTGTGGGGCTGTGGGGTCAATGGTTATACTAATGATTGGTGACATTCCCCATCAATTGGGATTTATGGTATTGAACCTGCAGTTCCCCTCCAGGAAGGACCAGCCATTAGTGTCTATTTTGGTGAGAATGTAAGAGACACTGCTCCCATGAGGCCATCACTTGCTATTGTCCTGTCCTGTAGATATTCAGCTCACTTTATCTTCAGTGGAGAACAAACTTATCCTCTGTATTTGGGGTCAACTCAACAATCCTTTGGAAACCCCACAGGAATTGAGCATCTGAATCCTCTCCCCCAGTGCTTGAACTAAAATAAATTGCCGTCTCACACTCCATTCTGACACAGTTGAATCCAGGATTATACATTTTATTGTCGATACTCGAAATCAACAAGAAAATCATCTGACAAATTCCCAGTTTATACTCACATTTGACGACTCCTCGAGTGATGTCTCTTTTGATTTGCTTTTGACCTGTATTAAAATATTTATATGTTTAGCACAGGAGACTAATGAGATATTTTGTAAATAATTTCAAGTGTCAGAAAGCCCATTGCCCGGATTTGTATAATTGTGAGGTTACCTCAATACTGTTTTCACTTGACTCTGATGAATCACTGTTGCTGTCAACAGTCTTCAAACCTCGACACTCCACATTGATGTCAAAGACCTCATCAGCAAAATATTCAACACGGCTTTTGCAAAAACCATTTTCCTGTCAAAATAAAACACAAATCTTCTTAAATAATTAAATGACAACATGCTCAGTAGTGACACATGGAGTTTCTATTATATAACTCAGTACTCCCGACCCTTTCTGTGATAATAACTCAGTACACATGGCCCTTTCTGTGATATAACTCATTACTCCCGACCCTTTCTATGATATAACTCAGGACTCACTGAAAGGATAATTACTAGTCCTAGCCCCTTTAGGGCTACCCCGGATCAGGCGTATTCCCCAGACGTTCACCTTCAACTAAAGTTTGAGGTAGCCAAATCCTAAAGATGCTTAATTGGGTCTAAAGGTCCAGACTATCTCTCCCTAAAGGAAAGGGACAACCTGAAGATGTTACCAACCTCCAGATAGCACTTTTAATAAGTTTAGCTAGACAGTAATCTTCCGGATATTATGAGGGTTCGGAAAACTCCCCCAGAATTCTGCAACGCCTCACCAAAGAGTGTACAGAGAAAGAGTTCGCGAGTTTGATACAGAAGTACTATGTGAGACAATTCTAAAAATATATAGATTTATTAAAAACTGACATGTAATTTACAGTTGGTGTTTCAATTGCAACATTAACAGTTCCAAATACAAAAAACTTACAATTCTATTATCAGAGATCCTCATTCTCAAATCTTAACTTCTCGAGTTTTATGTTTTTAGTTTATTCCAGGATATCCACCAAAATCAAATACAATACCTTGATCCCCAAGATATAAAGAGCTGAAGACTTACAGAGCTTGCCTCTGAAGCCTGAGAATCGCTTTGCCCCTTTACAGCGAATCTATCTTCCCATTTGAAAGTTTAATTTTTATACCCTTTCTCAGTGGTATTTCCTTTGAGGTTTTCTGCTGATGTAAGCTAATTATCTCTAGTCATTTTTCTGTTGACCCCTGCTATTTTTACAGTTAGATCAGCTTGTAGCATTAAGAATTATGTCTCTACCCTTAGGTGTTCGATGCTTATCATAAAAAACGGTGCGGAGCAGGTGCATCTATTTGATGTCATTCTTACCAAAGTCTTCTGTTTGTGTCTTTTTATGCATGTAAATTAAAAACACCTCAACTGGGTGTGCCACAGACTCATGTCTCCCGTGTTTCATTTGATGTAATTTTTACGAAGGCATATGTTTCTTTAATTCTATCTGATTCTTTCCGAAGTGTTGGTTTAAGGCACCTTAACAGGGTATACCATTGTGTTCTTTCCCATGATTCGACTTTCAGGAACCTCCAACCTCCTGTTTCAATAAGGTTATTGATTCAGTGTCAACAACTTATCTTATCTCAATAGCCTGTATGCTGTTTACAGCTTATCCATTGTTAGGTTTTTAGATTTCCAGACCTAGTATGTCATGTTTTAATAAAGTCAGAATTCTTTTATAGAATGGTGTATTTTTCTGAATATGGCTGATTCCTTCACATCACGGCCCTTTTTATGATATAACTCAGTACACACATCCCTTTCTATGATATAACTCAGTACACACGACTCTTTCTATTATATAACTCAGTACTCACGGCCCTTTCTATGATATAACTCAGTACTCATGGCCCTTTCTATGATACTACTCAGAACTCATGGCCCTTTCTATGATATAATTCAGTACAGATGGCCCTTTCTATGATATAACTCAGCACTCACGGCTCTTTCTATGATATAACTCAGTACACATGGCTCTTTCTATGATATAACTCAGCACTTATGACCCTTTCTATGATATAATCCAGTTCGCATGGCCCTTTCTATGATATAACTCAGTACACATGGGGATTTTGATCTACAATATAACTCAGGACTCACAGCGGCCTTTTTGGGGCGGAAGTGACAGCTGGGATCATCAAATTCCAGTCCAGAATTCTTGGAGCAGACAGTTTCTTTCACCGAGAATGTTAAATCCACGTTGTACGACAATTTGCCTGTGCGATAAATCTAATGAAAGGAAACAGGTCATTAGTGTGTTACCGTATCTAGTGGTCTTACTCTGGTCAGATAAAGCTCAGAACAACACAGCTCTTTATTTTCAACAGATGCCTCCAATGGGACAGTCAGAATCATCAACCAACAGGGACTTTAGACAGTGAAACACACTTAGACCAGGACACACTTACATCCGTCCCTCTTCTCCTGGTTATACCACAGAGATTGGTGGTCTCGGTGATTTCGTTCAGCTTTAGAACTGACACTCTTAGAGCATCCTTAGGGCTTGGTACTCCTGCAGAGAGAAGAGGAAAGTTTTACAAAACACTCCAGCATTCTTCAGTGAATCCTTTTGAAACATTGGTAAAACATCGCTGTCTGAAGCTCATTCCCAATAACTGGTTGCTTTATGAGGTGCCGCTCTCTCCAGTACGTACCTGAGCAGTGGAGGATCTGCACTGCAGCAATGGTGAGGAGAAAGGATTTCATTCTGCCTCTTGTTGATCAGCTGGCTGGTTTCTAAGAGTAAAGGAGCTGCTTCTCTCTCTTGCTCTGCCTTTCCCTTGCGGTGTTCAGTCTTTATATACTGCACCTCCACCACATTCAAACACTGACTCAGATTTGCTCAGTTTGGTGATCCTGGGCACAGAAATCTGCTGACAAGTGGGCTGTAATATGGGCAGAGCTTCCTCCAAATATCGTCATCGTGTTTAGATTTGGAGGCGAAAGTGTGAGATCAGATATTATTCCTCAGAACATGAAATTATGAACTGATAGAGGAGAAGAAGAGGTCCTTTGTAACCTGTACAAAGTCACACTCAGTCCACTGGAGTTAACTCCTGGAGTCTTTCAGTTATGGGAACTGTGACATTATTTGGATCATTTCTTGCATCAAGCATTATCTCCGGAATTTCTGCTGTATATATGCTGCTCATCGATGAGTTGAAGATAAAGCAGGATCTGGATGTTGTGTGCAAAAATATTCTCCCATTTTTAAATGAATTTTGCATCTTTTCCCTTTATTTCCCTCTCCTGTGCTAATTCCCTGTTGGGCTTTGGCTCCTTGATTGTCAGTAGCTGACCTTTAACCCTGCTGTGACCATTGTTCATGTCTGAGTGGAAACAGCGACTGACAATCGGTCATTCCACTGTGGAGGCAGCACAGATGAACAAAGCCACATTCATGTAAAACACACATACCCAGCATGGGGTCAGCAGATAGCAATCCAGACCTGGAGCCCTGACTGCTTCCACTCCCACCACAGCCCAGGAATGAAGCCACCAATTGTCACTCTTCAAATGTTTTTGTAGCTGAGCGCAGACTGAAAATTGAACCTATCCACTTCTGGTCTGTATGGCTCAGTACCACATCAGGCTGTGCCTTTTCCCTCTAGCCCATCGATGGAGCTTAAATAAAATTTTCATTGATGTTTGCACACCCACATGGGTTGTTATTCATTCAATATTACACAGCAATTATAGATACAACCACTGAGGATTTTACACAGTTGTGTTTACTGCGGGCAACACTGGCATTGAGCTGATCCATTGTGTCTTGTGTGGGTACCACCTTTCTTTGGGATTCCAGAAGACCCAGAGAAGTGTCCTCTGTGTGTCGGTACTGGGAAATACACGAGCAAGAACACGCCCAAAGCGGAGTTTCAACACTTGCGTGTGTCCCACCTCCCCCTACCCTACTTCCTTCTGTATCCGCCCCTGGAAAAAACTCTCTCCCAACTCTCTTACAGCTGCACTTATGAAATCCCAACTGTCCAGCCTCTGGCTCTCCATTCACCATGACATTTCTGCAGCCACATATCTGCTCAACCACACCCTCACCACTATCTTTGATGTTCTAGTCCCTATTAAAACCATTACTCTCTCTCACCCTGGCCATTTCCCCATGTACGGCTTTCATCTTCACTCCCTTAAATCCAAGGGATGCAGACTTGAACGGATATGGCGGACAACTGGTTTAGCCATCACCACCAGATCTGGCTGGACCAGATAAAGCACTATTGGACCCTGCTCTCATCTGCCAAAATTGCTCACTATTCCAGAATTATTCTGGAATGCAAAGATAAACACCAGCTCCTCTTCTCTGCTGCTAACCGTCTTCTTAAACCCCTCTCCCCTATCTCCTCCACCCTCACCTCCGATAACAAGTGTGAGGAGCTCATGGATTTCTTTGTCTCTAAGATTGAGACTATCCGTTCAGCTGCCTCTGCCACTTCCCTTCCTTCCCCTAGCCCACTGAGCCAAACTTCCTCTAAGGTTCCCCCCTGCCCTAGCCCTGAACTCACATTTTTCTCCAGTTTCTCTCTGATCTCCCCTCATGATCTCTCTGCACTCATCTTGTCTGTAAGACCCACCTCCTGCTCCCTTGACCCTATTCCCACCAAACTGCTGACCACCCAACTTCCTTTCCTGGCTCCCATGTTAGCTGATATTGTTAACGGTTCTCTCTCCTCAGGTACTGTCCCCCTCTTCCTGAAAGTGAATGTGCAGGTGCAGCAAGCCATTAGGAAGGCAAGTGGTATGCTGGCCTTCATTACAAGAGGATTTGAGTACAGGAGTAAATAAATCTTACTCCAATTATATAGGGCCTTGGTGAGACCACACCTGGAGTACTGTGTACAATTTTGGTCTCCTTACCTAAGGAGGGAGTGCAACAAAGGTTCACGAGATTGATTCCTGGGATGGCGGGACTGTTGTATGAGAAGAGATTGAGTAAACTAGGCATGTATTCTCTTGAATTCAGAAGAATGAGTGGGGATCTCATTGAAGCATACAAAATTAATACCGGGCTTGATAGGATGGATGCTGGGAGAATGTTTCCCTTGGCTGAGGAGTCTAGAACCAGGGGCCACAGCCTCAGGCTAAAGAGTAGGCCATTCAGGACTGAGATGAGAAGAAATTTCTTCACACAGAGGGTGGTGAATCTTTGGAATTCTCTACCCCAGAGGGCTGTGGAGGCTCAGTTATTGGGTATATTCAAAACAGAAGTCGATAGGTTTCTGACTAGTAAAGGCATCAAGGGATATGGCGATAGGGCCGGTGAATGGAGTTGAGGCAGAAGATCAGCCATAATCTCATTGAATGGCGGAGCAGGATCGAAGGGCCGAATGGCCTACTCCTGCTTCTATTTCTTATGTTATTATGTTCTTATGTTCCTCAAATCTGCCATCATCACCCCCTCCTCAAAAAAACAAACCTTGATCCCTCCGTCCTTGCAAACTACCGCCCCATCTCCAAGCTCCCTTTCCTCTCCAAAGCCCTTGAACATGTTGTCGCCTCCCAAATCCGTGCCCACCTTTCCCGCAATTCCATGTTTTAATCCCTCCAATCAGGTTTCCGCCCTTGCCACAGTACCGAAATGGCCCTCATCAAAGTCACTCCACCGTCGTTCAGCTGGGTGGGACTGCACTCGCCTGGTTCCATTCTTATCTATCTAATCTCAACCAGAGAATCACCTGCAACGGCTTCTCTTCCCGCTCCCACATTGTTACCGCTGGTGTCCCCCAAGGATCTATCCTTGGCCCATTCCTATTTCTCATCTACATGTTGCTCCTTGGCAACATCATCCGAAAACACAGCGTCAGTTTCCACATGTACGCTGATGACACCCAGCTCTACCTCACTACCTCTTCTCTTGACCCCTCCACCATGTCTAAATTGTCAGATTACTTGTCCGACATGCAGTTCTGGATGAGCAAAAGTTTTCTCCAATTAAGTATTGAGAAGACCGAAACCATTGTTTTCGGTCCCCAGCACAAACTCCGTTCCCTAGCCACTGACTCCATTCCTCTCCCTAACATCTGTCTGAGGCTGAACCACACTGTTCGCAACCTTGGTGTTGTATTTGACTCTGAAATGAGCTTCCGACCACATATCCGCAGCATAACAAAGACCGCCTACTTCCACCTCCGTAACATCGCCCGTCTCCCCCTTGCCTCAGCTCATCCGCTGCTGAAACCCTTATCCATGCCTTTGTTACTTCTAGACTTGACTATTCCAACTCACTCCTGGCTGGCCTCCAATATTCTACCCTACGTAAACTTGAGGTCATCCAGAACTCGGCTGCCCGTGTCCTAACTCGCACCAAGTCCCGTTCGCCCATCACCCCTGTGCTCGCTGACCTACATTGCCTCCCGGTTAAGCAGCGCCTCGATTTCAAAATTCTCATCCTTGTTTTCAAATCCCTCCATGGCCTCGCCCCTCCCTATCCCTGTAATCATCTTCAGCCCCACAACCCCCCGAGATATCTGTGCTCCTCTAATTATGCCCTCTTGAGCATCCCTGATTATAATCGCTCAACCTTTGGTGGCCGTGTCTTCTGTTGCCTAGGCCTTAAGCTCTGGAATTCCCTGCCTAAACCTGTCCGCCTCGCTACCTCTTTCCTCCTTTAAGTCGCTCCTTAAAACCTACCTCTTTGACCAAGCTTTTGGTCACCTGCCCTAATTTATCCTTGTCTGAATCTGTGTCAAATTTTTTGTTTTAAAATACTCCTGTGCAACGCCTTGGAACGTTTTACTATGTTAAAGGCGTTATATAAATGCACGTTGTTGTTGTTGTTGTTTTTCTCTTGTGATCTTATGAGGTATGTTATTTACCAGAATCATAATGCCCAATGTACAGATTAAAGTTTCAGAAAGACTAAAAGCCTCAGGAACAATGATATCCATGCTGCGATTGGTTGACATGGCACTGTAAACACCCAGCAAGCTTGCTGTCTGATTACGCTCCTGTGAAGCGCCTTGGGCTGATTTACTACGGTTAATGCACTTTATAAATGCAAGTTGTTGTTGTTGAGAATGCCACATTGGATCCATAAATCCCAGTGCCAAAACAATCAGTGGTGCGGTAAACCTCTGATATACACAAACTCTGGTGTTGAATATTAACTCACTGTTAGTGGTTGGTCTTTCAATCATTTCATTCCTACTCCCATAGTGCAGATGAGGTTAGATATTATTTCGTGTGGCTCTAATGTCCTGGGCATCACTCCCCCTCAATCTTACACACTTCACGGTGTCAGCTGACTGCCTGAGCGGTGTCTGAAAAGAAACCATTGAGAGAAATCACAGCAAGTACCAGGCTTTCTCTGCAACACATCACTGAAAACAAAGGCCAGTCATCTGCAAGCGTGGGTGCTCCATCCAGAGATTTGTTTTGCACCGTGGGCGTATTGACAGTTGTAGAGCAGTCTGTGGTTGTGACTTCCTGCCTGCCCGGTTGTCGGGGGCTGTGTGTAGGCCTCAGGTTTTGTGGGGAGGGGAAAGGGCAAGGCTGAAGAATGTAGAAAAGTTGGGAGAAGATAAACATTAGTTCAGGGGAATAAACAGTGAGCAACTCCTGTAGCAAAATTCCAACAAAAACTTTAGGTCCTGAATTCAGAATATCGTGGGGCCAATTTTCTGGCTGCCATCGGGCAGCTTTTCATGCGGCCGAGGGCTGAAAATCGGTGAAAAAGCGGGTCGGGACCCCCCCCCCACCTGATTCCCCGCCCCGTCCGACTTTCGGACCGCCGTTTCTCCGCGACCCGCTTCAGTCCCGCCCGCCGCTGGCTGGACTGGTCGTCGGCACACTAATTATCAATAATTACCTCGTTGAAGTCGATTCTCCGGGGCCGTTGCGACTTTGGGGCTTTCCCCACATCAAACCCGCCTGCGGGGCACCCCGCTGCTGAGAGCTGGCGTGAAGCTTGCCGGCTTGCTAGCTGTCAGCTGCAGGTCAGGAGAAGCTGCGATTTAAAGGGCCAGCACTTATATGTTGAAGGACCTTGTTGTTGCAGGTTTGGGGCTACTTCTTCAAGGCTCAGGCACAGCTGTGGAAGGTTGGAGCCTCACACACTTCTCCAATGCGATCTCCTGGGAAGCCCCTCTCGCCACCCTCACTCAGCGCTTCCTCAGCGGAGGCATCTACAAGAAACATGGGACGTCTTTTTTTCCTTCCCTTCTTGCCATTAGAGGATCTCCAGCAGCAGAGGCAGCACCAGCAGAACCAGGAACAGCATGATGAGCACCAGGCTGCTGCACACTCACCTGAAGCTGCACAGGCCAGAAGGGGCCAGTGCTTGGAAGTGGCTTGAGAGCACCTTGTTGCGCCGAGGGGGCCATGGGGACCCGTTTCTGCACTGGCAGTCCTACTCAGAAGGACTTCCATGAAGATTTGGTTTCTCTGTTCAACAGATGGCCAACGCTCCATAAGAGATGTCATTCTCTTATGAGCACTCACCATATTTTCCGTACCCTGGCGAGTTATCTCCTCCATGGAGGTTGCCATCCTTTCCATGGTGATGCGTTCATGCGCCAATGACTCCACAAAGTCTCTGCTCATGGTCACTATGGACTCCTCCATTCGCTCCACACTCGCAGCGACCCTGGAGACAAAACCTGCCAGAGACTCCTGCATCTGTGCATGGAGATCCATCACCTCTTCTCTTGCGGATGGACCCAGAGGCAGAGGGTCTGTGAGGGTGCCGGTCAGTTCCCTCAGTAACCCCTAGATGGCACCTTCACTTGTTTGTTCCTCTTTTTGCGAGACAAATAAGTTAAACAAATAAACTGTAAACAAAACTCTAATAACCCTTTAAATAAACCTTAACAAATCAAATTAAAATTTGGTTGTTTGAACTAATTATGCACTCCAGTCCCCGCGGCGCCCACCGGTCACGAAATTGCTCGTGCGCGCCGGTGGACACCGCGTGCTCCATCTCTAGGGCCACCCGGGCGCGAACATGGCCACGGAAGAGAGGGAGGCAATCCGGTCGGACGACCCCCTCGACCGCCCGCTGCCTGGACCAATTAATGGCCTTCTTGGCCAGGCCCAGGAGCAGACCCACGAGGAGGTCCTCCAACCTGCCCGCTCCCCTCCGCACTGGGTGACCATAGATCAAGAGCGTGGGACTGAAGTGCAACCAAAACTTGAGGAGCAGCCCCTTCAAATAATGAAAGAGGGGCTGCAACCTCTCACACTCACTATATGCATGAAACACGGACTCCTCCAGACCGCAAAACAAACAGGCGGCCTGGGAGTCCGTAAACAAACTTAAGAGTCTATTGCACAGGACTGCTCTGTGCAACACCCTCCAGGCCAAGTCCCCAATAGAACAAGGGAGGACTCCCGCATAGAGAGCCCCCCATTGGGGACCTCCGCCTCCGTCGGAAGGTAAAACGGCACGCCACGGCGTGTCCGGACGGCAGGCGAAGATGGCAAAGTGGAAGGTGTGCAGGAGCAGCCCGTACAGGAAACCCCTCCGTGCGGAATGAAAAGGCACGGAGGGCATTTCCTCGAGACGGCTCAGGTTGTGAGGCGCCGATCCCCGAGGGGAGTTTCGGGGCAGGGCGCCGATAAGGAACTCCGTCCGAACGGGGGTAAGCTCGGACGGAATCGCCCCACGCGCCTGAGCCGCCTCGATACACCTCGTGGCGCCGGGGGGCAGCATCGCTTTCACCGCCCCGATGGCATTGGCCGCGAGCCGGACGCTGTTCCAGGACATGCGCCGCGCCAACTCCTCTGGCACCATCCAGCCCGCTCCTCCACCATCGAGTAGGTCCCCGACTCTAGTCAACCTGGCAGGCACAGCCCTGCGCTCCGCCAGCCACCCGAACCCGCGGACGTGGAGGTGCGGATTCCTGAACAGCGGCTCCCGGAGGACAGCCGCCATTCCTGACGGGGGAGAGCTCCGCCTGGAGGCGACGCAGCTCCAAACCCATAGTAGTTCCTGGTAGAAGACAGGCAGCTCCCGCAGGCTGGCATGCCTGCCGCTCAGTTCCAAAAACAGGAGCTGCATGTCGTAATTGAGGCCGTGCAGCTGGCGGAAAAAATACGTCGCCAGCGCACACCATCTCGGAGGATTCTCGACGTACAGGTATCTCTGCAGCGTCTGAAGATGGAAAGTCGCAGCCTGGGTGCGGAGGCACACCAACGCCTGACCGCCCTCCCTAAGCGGGAGACTCAGAACCACGGCAGAGACCCAGTGCTTCCTTTTGTCCCAGAAGAAGTCGACGAGCTTCTTCTGTATCTTGGCGACAAACGCAGGGGGAGGGATCAAAGTGACGAACCGGTACCACAACATGGCGGCCACCAGTTGGTTTATGACCATCGCTCGACCCCTGTAGGACAACACTCGGAGCAATCCTGTCCAGCGTCCTAAGCGAGCGGCGACTTTGGCCTCCAACTCTTGCCAGTTCGCCAGCCAGGCGTCCTCGGCAGGGCTGAGGTAGACTCCCAAGTAGAGGAGGTGTGTAGTGCTCCAGGCAAAGGGCCTCAACTCCTCCGGCAGGGAGTCCACCCGCCACTGACCCACCAGGAGTCCGGAACATTTCTCCCAGTTGATCCTGGCGGAGGATGCGTCCGAGTAAATCTGCTGGCATTCCCGCATCCTCCGCAAGTCAACGGGATCCGTGACCATGAGGAGCACGTCATCGGCGTAAGCCGAGAGGACCACCTCCACGCCCGGCCCTTGCAGAGCCAGTCCCGCCAACCTCTTCCGCAAGAGGCGCAGGAAAGGCTCTACGCAAATGGCATATAACTGGCCGGACATGGGGCATCCCTGACGCACCCCCATCCCGAAGTGAAGGGGCGCCGTCAAGAACCCGTTAACTTTAATCAGACACTCCGCGGCAGCGTACAGAAGTCGGATCCGGGCGACAAAATACGTCCCGAACCCGAATGCGCGCAGAGTCCCAAAAATATACTCGTGATCCACCCTGTCGAACGCCTACTCCTGATCCAGGGAAAGGAAGGCGACCGACAGACCAGCCCTCTGGGAGTGGTGGACCAGGTCCCGGACCAGATGGATGTTATCATGGATAGACCGGCCCGGGATCGTGTAGGACTGGTCGGGGTGGATCATGTGGGCCAGCACGGCGCCAAGGCGGACAGACATGGCCCTGGCAAAGATTTTGTAATCCGTGCTGAGGAGGGAGACCGGGCGCCAGTTCTTAAGGAGGCGGAGATCACCCCTCTTAGGCAGCAGGACAATCACCGCCCTGCGCCAAGAGAGGGGCATCTCCCCGGTCGCCAAACATTCCCCCAGGACCCGCGCGTAGTCGCCCCCCAGGACGCCCCAGAACGCCCTGTGGAACTCCACGGTCAGCCCGTCCAGCCCCGGGGACTTCCCCCTAGAGAGCTGGCGGAGGGCGCCGGACAGCTCCTCCAAACTCAGAGGAGCGTCCAATTTTTCGGCGCCCTCCAGGCTGACCTTCGGCAGGTCCTCCAACAAAACTCTGCGCGCGTCCTCGCTGGACGGATCCGGAGAGAACAGAGCCCCGTAATAGGCGCGGGTTTCCGCGCGGATTCCCTCCGGATCTGAGACCAGAGATCCGTCGTCGGCCAGCAGCTCCAAGAGCTGCTTACGGACCCCCCGTCTTTTTTCCAGCGAGTAGAAGAAGGGGGAGCCGCGGTCCAGGTCCCGCAGGAACTGGATCCGCGACCTCATGTGCGCGCCTCGGGACCCGACAAGCTGCAGGTCCTTCAGCGCGCCCTTCTTCTCTTCGTACATCAGCCGCAGGGCCGGATCCTCGACGACTTGACCGAGACGGGACTCCAGGTCGAGCACCTCCTTCTCCAACTGCCCGACCCGGGCCTCCCGCCTCTTGGTCGACCCCTTCGCGTACTCCTGACAGAAGAGACGGATGTGAGCCTTGCCCACATCCCACCATAGCCTCAAGGAGGGGAAGCCCCCCTGCTTCCTTCTCCAGCCGGCCCAGAACCGACTAAACGAATCCCGGAACCGTGCGTCCTCCAGCAGCAGATTTTTAAAGTGCCAATACGCGGACCCCCCCCGTGCGTGCGGCAGAACGAGCTCCGCCCACACCAGGTGGTGGTCCGTGCACGGCACCAGCCGCATGGAAGCCGCCGGAACGCAGGAGACGTATGCCCGGGAAATGTAGAGGCAGTCGGTCCTGGACGCTCCTCCCCCAGACCTCACGCAAGTGAAGGCGCCGGAGTTGGGATGGAGATTTCGCCAGACGTCCACCAAGTCGAGGGACCCGACCAGGTCCCTCAACTTCTCCGTCAACGCCGGGCAAGGCAGGGCGCCCATGCGGTCCCTCGCCTCGAGGGTACAATTAAAATCCCCCCCGAGGATAACGCACTCGCCCGCGTCGATGGAGCCCAAAAGAGTGGACACTTCTTCAAAGAAGCGCGCTTGCTGCGCACCGGCCTGAGGGGCGTACACGTTCACTAGATGGAGCGGCACGCCCCCCAGGTGAACAGTGACCTGGAGCAAGCGGCACGGCACGAGCTCCTTGACCCCCAAGATCTCCGGCTGAAAATGCGGGGCCAACAAGATAGCCACCCCACTGGAAACACTGGAGAGGTGACTCATGTTGACCCCTCCTTGCCACTCCAGGAGCCACGTGGCCTCGTCTCCCGGAACGGTGTGGGTTTCTTGCAGGAAGCACACCGCATACTTCCCGTCCCGAAGGACCAAAAAGTTATTAAATCTGCGGCTAGCTTCCCTGCTGCCGTTGATGTTGAGGCTGGCTATGGTTATCTTCATTTCAGAAGCATAAATGAACCCCTACTTATAACTAACGGGGGAAGGGAGGGCGGCCGCTAGTCGACCGCCACTCCCTTAGCAGCCCAGTGAGAAATAACCGGAACTGACGCAGCTCGAGCGGGTTCACGCCCGCGTCCTCGCCCATGGTCTTGTAGGCGACGCGGGCTGACCCGATGAGCAGCGCCAGCCCCGACCATCTGTCGAGGGCCCGCCGGGTGCTGTGGCGACCCTGGCACATGGCCACAAAGTCCCGGAGTTCCCTAATGGGAATAAGAATGAGGGGGGTCCCGGCGAGGGGCGCGAGGTCATCCATCGCCTCATCGGCGACGGAATCCCAATACTCCTCCGCCCCCACCACCGCGTCCCCGTCCTCCTCCGGGGGGTCGCCACTGGCGGCCGAACCGTCCGCCACGCAGTGCGCATCGGGCTGCTCGGCCGCGACGGCCGGCCCCGCCTCCGCCCGGATCCCACCCCCAGGATCGGTAGCGGAGGATTCCTCCCTGGGCTCCTCTAGGAGGGCCGGGCCAGATGACGGCGGCGGTTCGGAGACCCCCTCCGCCCCAGGCGCTGGAACGACCGGAGAAACCGGAGAGACGGGAGAGTACGTAGACCCGATCTCCTCCAAGTCGCCCGGCGCTGGAGACACAGACAGAGGGCCCCCCTCTACTATGCCACCGGCCTCCGACCCAGCAGATGGGGTAAATTTTTTACAAACCTCGACGAAGTCGAGCAGCACCTGGGAAAAGTCCGGGCCGCTCTGGGCGAGCTCATCTTCCGCGAGCTCGCCTGACCCAGACCCCAAGCCGCCCGACTCGTCGAGGGGTAAAGCCACTGATAGGGGGTCAATTTCTGCCGCGGGTTGTTCCGCTACCCCCCCCACGGGTAGGGTCTCGTCCCCATCCCCGGGAGGCACAAACTGGGCAGACGCCTCTGCCTCAGCCTCCCCAGGGACAGGCGACCCCTGCCGTACGCCCGCGATGGTGTTAGCGGTGGGGTGGGGCGCAGTACCCGCGGCGGGCGACGACTCCCCCCGACTGGAGGGACCTTCCTCCTCCCGGTCCTCCTCCTCATCCAGGGGGTCGCGCCTTCTTTTGAGTGCGGAGGGGTAGAGGGAGACCTCCATTTCTGCAGAGGCCTCCCCTGCTCCCTCCGGTGGAGCGAGTTCTTTGGGTCCCCCGGGCCTGAGCCCGGCCGCAGGTTCTCGTGTACCCGCCTCGGCGGTCGCGGACACAGGCTCGGGCACGAGGGCACCCCCCCTCCGCACCCCGCGATTAACGCGGCGACGCTCTCGGGCGTCAGTGGCTCCATATTATGGGGCACGCCCTCCACGGGGGGACCTGCCCCACGGTTTTTAGTCTTACACCGCGCCTTCTTTCCGACCGGACGCTCCTCCTCCCCCCCGCCGGAGGCCTGGATGGCGGTGACCTCCGCCGACGACCGTACCCCGGTAGCATTTGTTTGGGAGGGGGCACGGCTAGACCCGGAGGGAGGAGCGGCGGCGGCGCCAGCCTTGGCCACGCCAGTCACCCTGGCGGCTTTGGAGGTGGGGCAGTTTTTCCGTACATGCCCCACCTCCTTACAGGCGTGGCACCGCACGCCGTCCATCGTCCAGAAGGCGCGGTATGGGGTCCCCTTGTGGAGGACTGTAAAGGCCCCGTCCGTCTCCCCCTCCCGCGCCAGCTGAATAAAGGCCTGGCGCCGGAAGGAGAAGACATGGCGAAGGCTGGCCTCCCGGAATCCGAGCGGGATCGGCGAGATACCCGACCTCACCTCCCCAAGTTGGTGTAAGTGGGGGAGGAGGAGCTCACCGGAGATAAAGGGAGGGACGTTGGATAATACGACCCTCTGCGTGGTGGCCTCAAGAGGGTCCACCAGCAGGAAGGTCCCGCCCACGGTGAGCCCCTGGGCGATGGCCAGGGCCACCGCCCGCTCGGACTCCAGGAAGAACACAGCCTTCCCATACATCTTCGAGGCGGCGACTATGGCCGGAGGGCCGACAACCCCAGCCATAGCCTTAACACACGCCTCGATGGTCATGTTGGGGTGGGTGTAGCTCTTCACCCCAAGCTTCTTGGTCAATAGGCGGAACGGCGACGGGGCAGCAGTGGAAGCGGGAGTGGCCGCGGCTTTACTCGCCACTGCCGCGTATGTTCTCGCCGGCCCCTCCGCCGCCGCAGATGTAGACGCCATAGTGGGGTGGGTTTTCAAAGAGCTACACACACCCCAAAAGTCACAGGCCTGAAAGTGTTAAATGGCCTAGGTAATAAAGGTCTTCCCCTGAGCAGAGGGAGTGTAAATTAACTGGCCTGCCTCTCCCCTTGATGGTGTTAATTGGGAGGGGGGCACTTTCTTCCCTCTGCTCAATGGGTAATTAGTTAATTAAAAAAGAGGTGCCTTTTGGAGAGGCAGAGAGAGAACAAGGAGAGAGAGAGAGGGGGGGTGAGAAGGAGGGGGGGGCCGCAAAGGCAGGGTCCCCACTCACGATGTTGTTCGGTGGGTGGGTGTCGGCAGGGTGCACTCCCCCGATGGAAAAATAAAGTCTTAAGTTGGTCTTCGGGCAGGGGGAGAAGATGTCTTCACCTGGGCAGGCTGGAGACAGCCCAGGCTCAGCCCCACACCAGGTCTTCTTAATGCAGAGGAAACAAGCTTCACCTGGGCAGGCTCCAGCCAACCCAGGCCAGGCTTTCGGCCCGTCTTCTTTCCTCCCCCCGCCTAGAATGTAAAGTCTTTAGGGGGAATGCACAGAGACACCCACCTGCAGATGGTAAAGTTGCAGCTCCTCCCCTCCTTCCAAGTGGAGCTGTTTGGTATCCTCTCTCCCTCTCTCCCTCTCCTGGGCTGGAGGCCGAATTGGGAGGCAGTGATGGAAAAGGCCTCTCCCGATATAATGCTGGCCTCCTCCTCTGTCCTCTACTCCTCCCTCTCCAGGCACCTCTGTAGATGGTTGTGGATGGGTTGGTGTGGGTAGGTTGTAGTGGTGGTGGCCTGGGGTCACTCCTTCCTTCCATTCCACTCCCAGGCCAAGGCAACCACACACTCACCCCACAGCAGCAGGAGCAGCTCAATAGCACAACCTTCTCCTCTGACTGCAAGGTCCAAAATGAGCTTGTGTGAGGGTGCCGGTAAGTTCCTTCAGTAACCCCTAGATGGCACCTTCACTTGTTTGTTCCTCTTCTGCGAGACAAATAAGTTAAACAAATAAACTGTAAACAAAACTCTAATAACCCTTTAAATAAACCTTAACAAATCAAATTAAAATTTGGTTGTTTGAACTAATTATGCACTCCAGTCCCCGCGGCGCCCACCGGTCACGAAATTGCTCGTGCGCGCCGGTGGACACCGCGTGCTCCATCTCTAGGGCCACCCGGGCGCAAACATGGCCACGGAAGAGAGGGAGGCAATCCGGTCGGATGACCCCCTCGACCGCCCGCTGCCTGGACCAATTAATGGCCTTCTTGGCCAGGCCCAGGAACAGACCCACGAGGAGGTCCTCCAACCTGCCCGCTCCCCTCAGCACCGGGTGACCGTAGATCAAGAGCGTGGGACTGAAGTGCAACCAAAACTTGAGGAGCAGCCCATTCAAATGATGAAAGAGGGGCTGCAACCTCTCACACTCACTATATGCGTGAAACACGGACTCCTCCAGACCGCAAAACAAACAGGCGGCCTGGGAGTCCGTAAACAAACTTAAGAGTCTATTGCACAGGACTGCTCTGTGCAACACCCTCCAGGCCAAGTCCCCAATAGAACAAGGGAGGACTCCCGCATAGAGAGCCCCCCATTGGGGACCTCCGCCTCCGTCGGAAGGTAAAACGGCACGCCACGGCGTGTCCGGACGGCAGGCGAAGATGGCAAAGTGGAAGGTATGCAGGAGCAGCCCGTACAGGAATCCCCTCCGTGCGGAATGAAAAGGCACGGAGGGCATTTCCTCGAGACGGCTCAGGTTGTGAGGCGCCGATCCCTGAGGGGAGTTTCGGGGCAGGGCGCCGATAAGGAACTCCGTCCGAACGGGGGTAAGCTCGGACGGAATCGCCCCACGCGCCTGAGCCGCCTCGATAGACCTCGTGGCGCCGGGGGGCAGCATCGCTTTCACCGCCCCGATGGCATTGGCCGCGAGCCGGACGCTGTTCCAGGACATGCGCCGCGCCAACTCCTCTGGCGCCATCCAGCCCGCTCCTCCGCCATCGAGTAGGTCCCCGACTCTAGTCAACCTGGCAGGCACAGTCCTGCGCTCCGCCAGCCACCCGAACCCGCGGACGTGGAGGTGCGGATTCCTGAACAGCGGCTCCCGGAGGACAGCCGCCATTCCTGACGGGGGAGAGCTCCGCCTGGAGGCGACGCAGCTCCAAACCCATAGTAGTTCCTGGTAGAAGACAGGCAGCTCCCGCAGGCTGGCATGCCTGCCGCTCAGTTCCAAAAATAGGAGCTGCTTGTCGTAATTGAGGCCGTGCAGCTGGCGGAAAAAATACGCCGCCAGCGCACACCATCTCGGAGGATTCTCGACGTACAGGTATCTCTGCAGTGTCTGAAGATGGAAAGTCGCAGCCTGGGTGCGGAGGCACACCAACGCCTGACCGCCCTCCCTAAGCAGGAGATTCAGAACTGCGGCAGAGACCCAGTGCTTCCTTTTGTCCCAGAAGAAGTCGACGAGCTTCTTCTGTATCTTGGCGACAAACGCAGGGGGAGGGATCAAAGTGACGAACCGGTACCACAACATGGCGGCCACCAGTTGGTTTATGACCATCGCTCGACCCCTGTAGGACAACACTCGGAGCAATCCTGTCCAGCGTCCTAAGCGAGCGGTGACTTTGGCCTCCAACTCTTGCCAGTTCGCCGGCCAGGCGTCCTCGGCAGGGCTGAGGTAGACTCCCAAGTAGAGGAGGTGTGTAGTGCTCCAGGCAAAGGGCCTGAACTCCTCCGGCAGGGAGTCCACCCGCCACTGACCCACCAGGAGTCCAGAACATTTCCCCCAGTTGATCCTGGCGGAGGATGCGTCCGAGTAAATCTGCTGGCATTCCCGCATCCTCCGCAAGTCAACGGGGTCCGTGACCATGAGGAGCACGTCATCGGCGTAAGCCGAGAGGACCACCTCCACGCCCGGCCCTTGCAGAGCCAGTCCCGCCAACCTCTTCCGCAAGAGGCGCAGGAAAGGCTCTACGCAAATGGTATATAACTGGCCGGACATGGGGCATCCCTGACGCACCCCCTTCCGAAGCGAAGGGGCGCCGTCAAGGATCCGTTAACTTTAATCAGACACTCCGCGGCAGCGTACAGAAGTCGGATCCGGGCGACAAAATGCGTCCCGAACCCGAATGCGCGCAGAGTCCCGAAAAGATACTCGTGATCCACCCTGTCGAACGCCTTCTCCTGATCCAAGGAAAGGAAGGCGACCGACAGACCAGCCCTCTGGGAATGGTGGACCACGTCCCGGACCAGATGGATGTTATCATGGATGGTCCGGCCCGGGACCATGTAGGACTGGTCGGGGTGGATCATGTGGGCCAGCACGGCGCCAAGGCGGACAGACATGGCCCTGGCAAAGATTTTGTAATCCGTGCTGAGGAGGGAGACCGGGCGCCAGTTCTTAAGGAGG
Organism: Somniosus microcephalus; assembly: GCF_052327205.1. Lineage (NCBI taxonomy): Eukaryota > Metazoa > Chordata > Chondrichthyes > Squaliformes > Somniosidae > Somniosus > Somniosus microcephalus. Next base: position 195,268,058 of record NC_140990.1, on the reverse strand, counting down.
CGGAGATCACCCCTCTTAGGCAGCAGGACAATCACCGCCCTGCGCCAAGAGAGGGGCATCTCCCCGGTCGCCAAACATTCCCCCAGGACCCGCGCGTAGTCGCCCCCCAGGATGCCCCAGAACGCCCTGTGGAACTCCACGGTCAACCCGTCCAGCCCCGGGGACTTCCCCCTAGAGAGCTGGCGGAGGGCGCCGGACAGCTCCTCCAAACTCAGAGGAGCGTCCAATTTTTCGGCGCCCTCCAGGCTGACCTTCGGCAGGTCCTCCAACAAAACTCTGCGCGCGTCCTCGCTGGACGGATCCGGAGAGAACAGAGCCCCGTAATAGGCGCGGGTCTCCGCGCGGATTCCCTCCGGATCCGAGACCAGAGATCCGTCGGCGGCCAGCAGCTCCAAGAGCTGCTTACGGACCCCCCGTCTTTTTTCCAGCGAGTAGAAGAAGGGGGAGCCGCGGTCCAGGTCCCGCAGGAACTGGATCCGCGACCTCACGTACGCGCCTCGGGACCCGACGAGCTGCAGGTCCTTCAGCGCGCCCTTCTTCTCTTCGTACACCAGCCGCAGGGCCGGGTCCTCGACGACTTGACCGAGACGGGACTCCAGGTCGAGCACCTCCTTCTCCAACTGCCCGACCCGGGCCTCCCGCCTCTTGGTCGACCCCTTCGCGTACTCCTGACAGAAGAGACGGATGTGAGCCTTGCCCACATCCCACCATAGCCTCAAGGAGGGGAAGCCCCCCTGCTTCCTTCTCCAGCCGGCCCAGAACCGACTAAACGAATCCCGGAACCGTGCGTCCTCCAGCAGCAGATTGTTAAAGTGCCAATACACGGACCCCCTCCGTGCGCGCGGCAGAACGAGCTCCGCCCACACCAGGTGGTGGTCCGTGCACGGCACCGGCCGCATGGAAGCCGCCGGAACGCAGGAGACGTATGCCCGAGAAATGTAGAGGCAGTCGATCCTGGACGCTCCTCTCCCAGACCTCACGCAAGTGAAGGCGCTGGAGTCGGGATGGAGATTTCGCCAGACGTCCACCAAGTCGAGGGACCCGACCAGGTCCCTCAACTTCTCCGTCGCCGCCGGGCAAGGCAGGGCGCCCGTGTGGTCCCTCGCCTCGAGGGTACAATTAAAATCCCCCCCGAGGATAACGCACTCACCCGCGTCGATGGAGCCCAAAAGAGTGGACACTTCTTCAAAGAAGCGCGCCTGCTGCGCACCGGCCTGAGGGGCGTACATGTTCACTAGATGGAGTGGCACGCCCCCCAGGCGAACAGTGACCTGGAGCAAGCGGCCCGGCACGAGCTCCTTGACCCCCAAGATCTCCGGCTGAAAATGCGGGGCCAACAAGATAGCCACCCCGCTGGAAACACTGGAGAGGTGACTCATGTTGACCCCTCCTTGCCACTCCAGGAGCCACGTGGCCTCGTCTCCCGGAACAGTGTGGGTTTCTTGCAGGAAGCACACCGCATACTTCCCGTCCCGAAGGACCGAATAGTTATTAAATCTGCGGCTAGCTTCCCTGCTGCCATTGATGTTGAGGCTGGCTATGGTTATCTTCATTTCAGAACCTTAAACCAACCCCTATTTATCACTAACGGGGGAAGGAAGGGCGGCCGCTAGTCGACCGCCACTTCCTTAGCAGCCCAGTGAGAAACAACCGGAACTGACGCAGCTCGAGCGGGTTCACGCCCGCGTCCTCGCCCATGGTCTTGTAGGCGACGCGGGCCGACCCGATGAGCAGCGCCAGCCCCGACCATCTGTCGAGGGCCCGCCGGGTGCTGTGGCGACCCTGGCATGCGGCCACAAAGTCCCGGAGCTCCCTAATGGGAATAAGAATGAGGGGGGTCCCGGCGAGGGGCGCGAGGTCATCCATCGCCTCATTGGCGAAGGAATCTAAGTCCTCCTCCGCCCCTACCACCGAGTCCCCGTCCTCCTCCGGGGGGTCGCCACTGGCAGCCGAACCGTCCGCCACGCAGTGCGCATCGGGCGGCTCGGCCGCGACGGCTGGCCCCGCCTCCGCCCGGATCCCACCCCCAGGATCGGTAGCGGAGGATTCCTCCCTGGGCTCCTCTAGGGGGGCCGGGCCAGAAGACGGCGGCAGTTCGGAGACCCCCTCCGCCCCGGCGCCGGAACGACCGGAGAAACCGGAAAGACGGGAGAATACGTGGACCCGACCTCCTCCAAGTCGCCCGGCGCCGGAGACACAGACAGAGGGCCCTCCTCTGCTACGCCATCGGCCTCCGACCCAGCAGATGGGGTTAATTGTTGACAAACTTCAACGAAGTCGAGCAGCACCTGGGAAAAGTCCGGGCCGCTCTGGGCGAGCTCATCTTCCGCGAGCTCGCCCGACCCAGACCCCAAGCCGCCCGACCCGTCGAGGGGCAAAGCCACCGTTAAGGGGTCAATCCCCGCCGCGGGTTGTTCCGCGACCCCCCCCACGGGCAGGGTCTCGTCCCCATCCCCGGGAGGCACATACTGGGCAGACGCCTCTGCCTCAGCCTCCCCAGGGACAGGCGACCCCTGCCATTCGCCCGCGATGGTGTTAGCGGTGGGGTGGGGCGCAGTATCCGCGGCGGGCGATGACTCCCCCCGACTGGAGGGACCTTCCTCCTCCCGGTCCTCCTCCTCGTCCAGGGGGTCGCGCCTTCTCTTGAGTGCGGAGGGGTAGAGGGAGGCCTCCATTTCTTCAGGGGCCTCCCCTGCTCCCACCGGTGGAGCGAGTTCTTCGGGTCCCCCGGGCCCGAGCCCGGGCGCAGGTTCCGATGTACCCGCCTCGGCGGTCGCGGCCACGGGCTCAGGCACGAGGTCCCCCTCACCTTCGCACTCCGCGATCAGCGCGATGACGCGCTCGGGCGTCAGGGGCTCCAAATTAAGGGGGACGCCCTCCGCGGTGGGACCCACCCTACGGTTTTTGGTTTTGCCCCGCGCATTCTTTCCGACCGGACCTCCCTCCTCCCGCCCGCCGGAGGCCTGGATGGCGATGGCCTCCGACGACGACCGCGCCCCGGGAGCATTTGTTTGGGAGGGGGCACGGCTAGACCCGGAGGGAGGAGCGGCGGCGGCGCCAGCCTTGGCCACGCCAGTCACCCTGGCGACTTTGGAGGCGGGGCAGTTTTTCCGAACATGCCCCACCTCCTTACAGGCGTGGCACCGCACGCCGTCCGTCGTCCAGAAGACGCGGTACAGGGTCCCCTCGTGGAGGACTGTAAAGGCCCCATCCGTCTCCCCCTCCCGCGCCAGCTGGATAAAGGCCTGGCGCCGGAAGGAGAAGACATGGCGAAGGCTGCTCTCCCGGAATCCGAGCGGGATCGGAGAAATCCCCGACCTCACCTCCCCAAGTTGGTATAAGTGGGGGAGGAGGAGCTCACCGGCGATAAAGGGCGGGACGTTTGACAAAACGACCCTCTGCGCGGTGGCCTCAAGAGGGTCCACCGGCAGGAAGGTCCCGCCCACGGTGAGCCGCTTGGCGATGGCCAGGGCCACCGGCCACTCGGACTCCAGGAAGAATACAGCCTTCCCATACATCTTCGAGGTGGCCACTATGGCCGGAGGGCCGACAACCCCAGCCATAGCCTTGACGCACGCCTCGATGGTCATGTTGGGGTGGGTGTAGCTCTTCACCCCAAGCTTCTTAGTCATTAGCTGGAACGGCGACGGGGCAGCAGCAGCAGCGGGAGCAGCCGAGGCTTTGGCCGTCGCCGCTGCATAAGTCATCGCTGGCCCCGTCACCGCCGAAGAAGTACTGGCCATAATGGGGTGGTTCTTAAAAAAGAGCTACACACACCCCAACTTTGTCACAGGCCTGGAGGTTTTTAATGGCCTCGGTAAAAGAGTCCTGAGCAGAGGGAGTGTAAATGTACTGGGCCACCTCTCCCCTTGATGGTATGAATTGGGAGGGGGCCCTTTCTTCCCTCTGCTCAATTGGTAATAAGAAATAAGAAAAGAGGTGCCTTTTGGAGAGGCAGAGAGAGGACAAAGAGAGAGAGAGAGGGGGGGTGGGAAGGAGGGGGGGGCCGCAAAGGCAGGGTCCCCACTCAAAGATGGTAGACGGTGGGTGGGTGTCGGCAGGGTGCACTCCCCCGATGGTGACACACAAAGTCTTTAAGCTGGTCTTCGGGCGGGGGGAGAGGATGTCTTCGCCTGGGCAGGCTGGAGAACGCCCAAGGTCAGCCTACACCAGGTCTTCTCGATGCACAGGAACAAGCTTCACCTGGGCAGGCTCCAGCCAACCCAGGCCAGGCTTTCGGCCCGTCTTCTTTTCCTCCCCCCGCCTAGAATGCAAAAGTCTTTAGGGGGAATACACAGAGACACCCACCTGCAGGTGTTAGAGTTGCAGCTCCTCCCCTCCTTCCAAGTGGAGCTGTTTGTATCCTCTCTCCCTCTCTCCCTCTCCTGGGCTGGAGGCCAAATTGGGAGGCAGTGCTGGAAAAGGCCTCTCCCGTTCTAATGCTGGCCTCCTCCTCTGTCCTCCACTCCTTCCTCTCCAGGCACCTCTGTAGATGATGTAGATGGGTTGGTGTGGGTAGGTTGTAGTGGTGGTGGCCTGGGGTCACTCCTTCCTTCCACTCTACTCCCAGACCAAGGCAACCACACACTCTCCCCACAGCAGCAGGAGCAGCTCAGCAACACAACCTTCTCCACTGCGAGCAAGGACTAGACTGAGCTTGTGTGAGGGTGCCGGTAAGTTCCTTCAGTAACCCCTAGATGGCACCTTCACTGGTTTCTCTTGTGTTAAATCAAAAACAAACAAGTACAACTAAAAATCTAGTAACTTTTTAAATAAACCAATTCAGAAATCAAATTAAAATTTGGTCATTTGGACCGATTATGCACTCCAGTCCCCGCGGCACCCACCGGTCACGAAATTGCTCGAGCGTGCCGGCGGAGACGGCGTGCTCCATCTCCAGGGCCACCCGGGCGCGAACATGGCCGCGGAAGCGCGGGAGGCAATCTGGCCGGACGACCCCCTCAACCGCCCGCTGCCTGGACCAATTGATGGTTATCTTTGCCAGGCCCAGGAGCAGACCCACGAGGAGGTCCTCCGACCTGCCCGCTCCCCTCCGCACCGGGTGACCGTAGATCAGGAGCGTGGGACTGAAGTGCAACCAAAACTTGAGGAGCAGCCCCCTTAAATAATGGAAGAGGGGCTGCAACCTCTCGCATTCAAAATAAACATGAATTACGGACTCCTCCAGACCGCAAAACAAACAGGCGGTCTGGGAGTCCGTAAACCTATTTCAAAATCTATTGCACGGAACTGCTCTGTGCAACACCCTCCAGGCCAAGTCCCCGATAGAACAAGGGAGGACTCCCGCATAGAGAGCCCCCCATTGGGGACCTCCGTCTCCGTCCTGAGGTAAAACGGCACGCCACGGCGTGTCCGGACGGCAGGTGAAGATGGCAAAGTGGAAGGTGTGCAAGAGCAGCCCGTACAAGAAACCCCTCCGCGCAGAATGAAAAAGCACGGAGGGTATTTCCTCGAGACGGCTCAAGTTGTGAAGCACCGATCCCCGAGGGGAGTTTCGGGGCAAGGCACCGATAAGGAATTCCACCCGAACGGGAGTAAGCTCGGACGGGATCTCCCCACGTGCCCGAGCCGCCTCGACACACCTTGTGGCGTCGGGGGGCAACATCGCTTTCACCGCCCCGATGGCATTGACCGCGAGCCGGACGTCGTCCCATGACATGCGTCGCGCCAGCTCCTCTGGCGCCATCCAGCCCGCTCCTCCGCCATCGAGTAGGTCCCCGACTCTAGGCACCCTGCCAGGCACAGCCCTGCGCTCCGCCAGCCACCCGAACTCGCGGACGTGGAGGTGCAGATTCCTGAACAGCGGCTCCCGGAGGACAGCCGCCGCTCCTGACGGGGGGGAGCTCCGCCTGGAGGCGACGTAATTCCAAACCCATAGTAGTTCCTGGTAAAAGACAGGCAGCTCCCGCAGGCTCTCACGCCTGCCGCTCGCCTCCAAAAACAGGAGCTGTGTGTCGTAATTGAGGCCGTGCAGCTGGCGGAAAAAATACGTCGCCAGCGCACACCATCTTGGAGGATTCTCGACGTACAGGTATCTCTGCAGCGTCTGAAGACAGAAAGTCGCAGCCTGGGTGCGGAGGCACACCAACGCCTGACCGCCCTCCCTAAGCGGGAGACTCAGAACCGCGGCAGCGACCCAGTGTATCCTGTTGTTCCAGAAGAAGTCGATGAGCTTCTTCTGTATCTTGGCGACAAACGCAGGAGGGGGGGATCAGAGTAACCAACCGGTACCACACCATGGCGGCCACCAGTTGGTTTATGACCAACGCCCGACCCCTGTAGGACAACACTCGGAGCAATCCTGTCCAGCGTCCTAAGCGAGCGGTGACTTTGGCCTCCAGCTCGTGCCAGTTCGCCGGCCAGGCGTCCTCGGCCGGGCTGAGGTAGACTCCCAAGTAGAGGAGGTGCGTTGTACTCCAGGAGAAGGGCCTGAACTCCTCCGGCAGAGAGTCCACCTGCCACTGACCCACCAGGAGTCCAGAACATTTCCCCCAGTTGATCCTGGCGGAGGATGCGTCCGAGTAAATCTGCTGGCATTCCCGCATCCTCCGCAAGTCAACGGGATCCATGACCATGAGGAGTACGTCATCGGCGTAAGCCGAGAGGACCACCTCCACGCCCGGCCCTTGCAGAGCCAATCCCGCCAACCTCTTCCGCAAGAGGCGCAGGAAAGGCTCCACGCAAATGGCATATAACTGGCCGGACATGGGGCATCCCTGACGCACCCCCCTCCCGAAGCGAAGGGGCGCCGCCAAGGACCCGTTAACTTTAATCAGACACTCCGCGGCAGCGTACAGAAGTCGGATCCGGGCGACGAAATGCGTCCCGAACCCGAAAGCGCGCAGAGTCCCGAAAAGATACTCGTGATCCACCCTGTCGAACGCCTTCTCCTGATCCAGGGAAAGGAAGGCGACCGACAGACCAGCCCTCTGGGAATGGTGGACCAGGTCCCGGACCAGATGGATGTTATCGTGAATGGTCCAGCCCGGGACCGTGTAGGACTGGTCGGGATGGATCATGTGGGCCAGCACGGTGCCAAGGCGAACGGACATGGCCCTGGCAAAGATTTTGTAATCCGTGCTGAGGAGGGAGACCGGGCGCCAGTTCTTAAGGAGGCGGAGATCACCCCTCTTCGGCAGCAGGACGATCACCGCCCTGCGCCACGAGAGGGGCATCTCCCCGGTCGCCAAACATTCCCCCAGGACCCACACGTAGTCGCCCCCCAGGACGCCCCAGTACGCCCTGTGGAACTCCACAGTCAGCCCGTCCAGCCCCGGGGACTTTCGCCTAGAGAGCTGGCGGAGGGCACCGGACAGCTCCTCCAAACTCAGAGGAGCGTCCAATTTTTCGGCGCCCTCCAGGCCGACCTTCGGCAGGTCCTCCCACAAAACTCTGCGCGCGTCCTCGCTGCACGGATCCGGAGAGAACAGAGCCCCGTAATAGGCGCGGGTCTCCGCGCGGATTCCCTCCGGATCCGAGACCAGAGATCCGTTGTCGGCCAGCAGCTCCAAAAGCTGCTTACGGACCCCCCGTCTTTTTTCCAGCGAGTAGAAGAAGGGGGAGCTGCGGTCCAGGTCCCGCAGGAACTGGATCCGCGACCTCACGTACGCGCCTCGGGACCCGACGAGCTGCAGGTCCTCCAGCGCGCCCTTCTTCTCTTCGTACACCAGCCGCAGGGCCAGGTCCTCGGCGACTTGACCGAGACGGGACTCCAGGTCGAGCACCTCCTTCTCCAACTGCCTGACCCGGGCCTCCCGCCTCTTGGTCGACCCCTTCGCGTACTCCTGACAGAAGAGATGGATGTGAGCCTTGCCCACATCCCACCATAGCCTCAACGAGGGGAAGCCCCCCTGCTTCCTTCTCCAGCCGGCCCAGAACCGAACGAATCCCGGAACCGCGCGTCCTCCAGCAGCAGGTTGTTAAAGTGCCAGTACGCGGACCCCCCCCCGGCGCGCGGCGGCACGAGCTCCGCCCACACCAGGTGGTGGTCCGTGCACGGCACCGGCCGCACGGAAGCCGTCGGAACGCAGGAGACGTATGCCCGGGAAATGTAGAGGCGGTCGATCCTGGACGCTCCTCCCCCAGACCTCACAAAGGTGAAGGCGCTGGAGTCGGGATGGAGATTACGCCAGACGTCCACCAAGTCGAGGGACCCGACCAGGTCCCTCAACTTCCCCACCGACGCCGGGCACGGCTGGGCACCCGTGCGGTCCCTCGCCTCGAGGGTACAATTAAAATCCCCCCCGAGGATGACGCACTCGCCCGCGTCGATGGAGCCCAAAAGAGTGGACACTTCTTCAAAGAAGCGCGCTTGCTGCGCACCGGCCCGAGGGGCGTACACGTTCACTAGATGGAACAGCACGCCCCCCAGGCGAACAGTGACCTGGAGCAAGCGGCCCGGCACGAGCTCCTTGACCCCCAAGATCTCCGGCTGAAAATGTGGGGCCAACAAGATAGCCACCCCACTGGAAACATTGGAGAGGTGACTCATGTTGACCCCTCCTTGCCACTCCAGGAGCCACGTGGCCTCGTCTCCCGGAACGGTGTGGGTTTCTTGCAGGAAGCACACCGCATACTTCCCGTCCCGAAGGACCGAAAAGTTATTAAATCTGCGGCTAGCTTCCCTGCTGCCGTTGACGTTGAGGCTGGCTATGGTTATCTTCATTTCAGAAGCACAACCAACCCCTACTTAAACCTAACGGGGGAAGGGAGGGCGGCCGCTAGCCGACCGCCACTCCCTTAGCAGCCCGGTGAAGAATGCTCGGAACCGACGCAGCTCGGACGGGCTCACGCCCGCGTCCGCACCCATGGTCTTATAGGCGACGCGGGCCGACCCGATGAGCAGCGCCAGCCCCGACCATCTGTCGAGGGCCTGCTGGGTCCTGCGGCGACCCTGGCTCATGGCCACAAATTCCCGGAGCTCCCTGATGGGAATAAGAGCGAGGGGGGTCCCGGCGAGGGGCGCGAGGTCATCCATCGCCTCATCGGCGATGGATTCTAAATCTACCTCCGCCCCCACCACCGAGTCCCCGTCCTCCTCCGGGGGGTCGCCACCGGCGGCCGAACCGTCCGCCACGCAGTGCGCATCGGGCGGCCCGGCCACGACAGCCGGCCCCGCCACCGCCCGGATCCCACCCCCAGGATCGGTAGCGGAGGATTCCCCCCCGGGCTCCTCTAGGGGGGCCGGGCCAGAAGGCAGCGGTGGTCCGGAGACCCCCTCCGCCCCAGGCGCCGGAACGACCGGAGAGACCGGAGAGACGGGAGAACACGTGCATCCGATCACCTCCAAGTCGCCCGGCGCCGGAGACACAGACAGAGGGCCCCCCCCCGCCACGCCACCGGCCTCCGACCCAGCAGACGGGGTGATTTTTTCACAAACCTCGACGAAGTCGAGCAGCACCTGGGAAAGGTCCGGGCCGCTCTGGGCGAGCTCATCATCGGATGACTCGCCCGGCCCGGTCCCCTGGCCGCTCGACCCGTCGAGGGGCAATGCCACCAGCAATGGATCGAATCCCGCCGCGGGTTGTTCCGCGACCCCCCCCACGGGCAGGGTCTCGTCCCCATCCCCGGGAGGCACGAGCTGGGCAGACGCTTCTGCCTCAGCCTCCCCAGGGACAGGCGACCCCTGCCGTTCGCCCGTAATGGTGTTAGCGGTGGGGTGGGGCGCAGTGCCCGCGGCGGGCGACGACTCCCCCTGACCGGAGGGACCTTCCTCCTCCCGGTCCTCCTCCTCATCCAGGGGGTCGCGCCTTCTTTTAAGCGCGGAGGGGTAAAGGGAGGCCTCCATTTCTTCAGGGGCCTCCCCTGCTCCTTCTGGTGGAGCGAGTTCTTTGGGTCCCCCGGGCCCGAGCCCGGCCGCAGGTTCTGGCATTACCGCCTCGGCGGTCGCGGCCACAGGCTCGGCCACGAGGGCCCCCCCCCCTCCGCACTCTGCGATTATCGCGGCGACGCTCTCTGGCATCAGGGGCTCCATGTCATGGGGGACGCCCTCCGCGGGGGGACCCACCCTACGGTTTCGTGTCTTGTCCCGCGCCTTCTTTCTGACCGGACCTCCCTCCTACCCCCCCGCCGGAGGCCAGGATGGCATCGACCTCCGACGACGACCGCGCCCCGGTAGCATTGGATTGAGCGGGGGCGTGGCTAGACCCGGAAGGAGGAGCGGCGGCGGCGCCAGCCTTGGCCACGCCAGATGACTTGGCGGCCTTGGAGGCGGGGCAGTTTTTGCGCACGTGCCCCACCTCCCTACAGGCGTGGCACCGCACGCCGTCCGTCGTCCAGAAGACGTGGTACGGGGTCCCCCCGTGGAGGACCGTGAAAGCCCCGTCCGTCTCCCCCTCCCGCGCCAGCTGGACAAAAGCCTGGCGCCGGAAGGAGAAGACATGGCGAAGGCTGCTTTCCCGGAGTCCGAGCGGGATCGGGGAAATCCCCGACCTCACCTCCCCAAGTTGACGTAGGTGGGGGAGGAGGAGCTCACCAGCGATATAGGGTGGGACGTTGGACAAGACCACCCTCTGCGCGGTGGCCTCCAGCGGGTCCACCGGCAGAAAGGTGCCGCCCACGGTGAGCCCCTGGGCGATGGCCAGGGCCACCGCCTGCTCGGACTCCAGGAAAAAGACAGCCTTCCCGTACATTTTCGAGGCGGCGACTATGGCCGGAGGGCCGACAACCCCGGCCATAGCCTTAACGCACGCCTCGATTGTCATGTTGGGGTGGGTGTAGCTCTTCACCCCAAGTTTTTCGGTCAGCAGGCGGAACGGCGACGGGGCAGCAGCGGAAGCGGGAGCGGCCGCAGCTTTGGCTGCCACTGCCGCATAAGTTCTCGCCAGCCCCGTCGCCGCCGCAGATGTAGATGCCATAGTGGGGTGGATCTCAAAAAAGAGCTACACACACCCCAAAAGTCACAGGCCCGAAGGTGTCAAAAATGGCCTCGGTACGATAATAAGATCTTCCCTGAACAGAGGGAGCGTAAATGTACTGGGCCACCTCTCCCCTTGATGGTATGAATTGGGAGGGGGCCCTTTCTTCCCTCTGCTCAATTGGAAAATAATAAATAAGATGAAGGGAGGTGCCTATCGGAGAGGCAGAGAGAGGACAAAGAGAGAGAGAGAGGGGGGGTGGGAAGGAGGGGGGGGCCGCAAAGGCAGGGTCCCCACTCAAAGATGGTAGACGGTGGGTGGGTGTCGGCAGGGTGCACTCCCCCGATGGTGACACACAAAGTCTTTAAGCTGGTCTTCGGGCGGGGGGAGAGGATGTCTTCGCCTGGGCAGGCTGGAGAACGCCCAAGGTCAGCCTACACCAGGTCTTCTCGATGCACAGGAACAAGCTTCACCTGGGCAGGCTCCAGCCAACCCAGGCCAGGCTTTCGGCCCGTCTTCTTTTCCTCCCCCCGCCTAGAATGCAAAAGTCTTTAGGGGGAATACACAGAGACACCCACCTGCAGATGTTAGAGTTGCAGCTCCTCCCCTCCTTCCAAGTGGAGCTGTTTGTATCCTCTCTCCCTCTCTCCCTCTCCTGGGCTGGAGGCCAAATTGGGAGGCAGTGCTGGAAAAGGCCTCTCCCGTTCTAATGCTGGCCTCCTCCTCTGTCCTCCACTCCTTCCTCTCCAGGCACCTCTGTAGATGATGTAGATGGGTTGGTGTGGGTAGGTTGTAGTGGTGGTGGCCTGGGGTCACTCCTTCCTTCCACTCTACTCCCAGAACAAGGCAACCACACACTCTCACCACAGCAGCAGGAGCAGCTCAGCAACACAACCTTCTCCACTGCGAGCAAGGACTAGACTGAGCTTGTGTGAGGGTGCCGGTAAGTTCCTTCAGTAACCCCTAGATGGCACCTTCACTGGTTGGCTTCCCTTTGTTAATTGTTACTTGTTTCTCCTGTTTATTACTTAACTGCCTTTCATCTGGTTTATTGGTTTCACCTGTTTTTGCTTGTATTTAGGTTCTGTGGTTTCTTCCCTCTGGGCTCAGTCCTGACAAGGGAGCTAGTCTTGACAAGGTGCTCTGTCTTGACTAGGTGCTCAGTCTCGTCAAGCCTGTTGCCCTGTGGTAGCTTGCCTTGACAAGCCGGTTGCCTAGGGATAGCTTGTCTTGGGCTAAGTCTTGACAAGCCGTTTGCCTTAGTGGTTGCTTGTCTTGAGCTCCTATGTCTATAACTGTTTATCTGTGTTATGTTTCTGCTTGTATTTAAGTTCTGTGGTTCTTCCCTTTGTTCTTGGCCTTGACAAGGTGCTGACAAGTTGCTCAGTCTTGATAAGGTACTCAGTTTGGACAAGCCGGTTGCCCTGTGGTAGCTTGTCTTGAGCTCAGTCTTGACCAGCCGGTTGCCTCACGGTAGCTTGTCTTGAGTTCCTATCGACAAGCCGGTTGCCCTGTGGTAGCTTGTCTTGAGCTCAGTCTTGACAAGCCGGTTGCCTCATGGTAGCTTGTCTTGAGTTCCTATCCTGACTAGCCGTTTGGCTATGTGGTAGCTAGTCTTGAGCTCCTATGTTTGTATTGTTTACCTGTGTGATTCTAGTAAAGTACCTTTATTTAAGACTGCATACCTGTTTCTCGCCTCGTCTGTCTGCATTTGGGTCCAGAACCAGCCTCGCCCGGATAGCACGGCCCCGTGTCTACACGGGCCCATAACAGCCACGCTGACAGTAGGACTGAGCCAGTATGGACCCAGCAGCGATGGAGGAATTTTGTTCTATTCTTGCCCGTTAAGGTGCTTTCCTCGCCCTTCCTGCGTCCCTTTGGAATATAATCCATTGAGCGTGCTAACTCCGGAAAACGATGGCTCCGTCGCTTACAAAGATTATGATCATATGATCGCCACGACATGTACTTGCTGCTAGTGGATGAGGAGGATGATTTTGTCTTGAGATTTCTGAACATCTGCAGTTTGTGATCAGTCAGAATGGGAAATATCATTGCTTGAAAAGCCAAGGAAATTTGCTATGTGTACTAATACAGACTTTTTCATTTTTGACTTCTAGTTCTAAGTGCCCAGGAGGGTGTGTGGCTGGCTACTGTTGTACATGTGTGACTGTGACTTCAGATTTAAAGTTTGAGCCTTTTAAGTCTTTTCCCCCCTTGGGTATCCATACCACTATAATATAGAAGTGTGGATAATTTAAGCATATGCTCTATTTTCATTTAAATGATTATTCTGTGCCTTATGTCTTTATAATGAAACGAGGGCCATTTTATAATTGTCTGTTTCTGGTTATGTGCTTTATGGTTTGTTTTGAGCAATATTTTGCTGCTTGTTTGCTCTCATGTTGCTGGTTATCCAAATTGCAGGAGGTGTATTGGCCATTTCACCACTGCTCTCGGGCAGCAAGCCTTCTGGGTTTTTTTTTTTGTTTTGCTAAATGTGCTCTTGGTAGTTCTGTCTTGAGTAATTGATCTTGTGTTTTTTTTGTAAATCTTTGAAGCTGAGTGTTTTAATGTAGAGGCAATGACTGTGCTAAATGACGCTTTTTTGGTTGTACAGGCAGAGTTTTGTACACCAGGACCACGAGTACTGTCTTATCAGTCCTTTGGTTCCTGCTTCCAGACTTCCCCCCCCTCCCCCCCCCCCCGCCCCGCATGATTGAAGTTCAGCAAGCCTACACGGTCCATCGCCTCCTTGATAGTCGCCGGGTTAGGAGGAGCATTCTGTACCTGGTTGACTGGGAGGGTTATGGTCCTGAAGAGCGTTCCTGGGTTTCAGCCCGGGACAGTTTGGATCCTGAACTCATCAGGGATTTTTGCCGTCGCCACCCTGATTATCCAGGAGGAACTTCAGGAGCCGTTCCTAGGGGAGGGGGTCAGTCATAGAGTCATAGAGTTTTACAGCACAGAAAGAGGCCCTTCGGCCCATCGTGTCTGCGCCGCCCATCCATCCCTGTCCAGTCTAATCCCATTTTCCAGCATTTGGTCCATAGCCTTGTATGCAATGGCATTTCAAGTGCTCATCCAAATGCTTCTTGAATGTTGTGAGGGTTCCTGCCTCTACCACCCTTTCAGGCATTGAGTTCCACATTCCAACCACCCTCTGGGTGAAGAAGTTCCTCCTCAAATCCCCTCTAAATCTCCTGCCCCTTACCCTGAATCTATGCCCTCTTGTTATTGACCCCCCTACTAAGGGGAAAAGTTCCTCTTTATCTACCCTATCTATGCCCCTCATCATTTTGTACACCTCAATCAGGTCCCCCCTCAGCCTTCTTTGCTCCAAGGAAAACAATCCCAGCCTGTCCAGCCTCTCTTCATAGCTGAGGCGCTCCATCCCAGGTAACATCCTGGTGAATCTTCTCTGCACCCTCTCCAAAGCAATCACATCCTTCCTATAGTGAGGCGACCAGAACTGCACACAGTACTCCAGCTGTGGCCTCACCAGCGTTTTGTACAGCTCCATCACAACCTCCCTGCTCTTATATTCTATGCCTCGGCTAATGAAGGCAAGTATCCCATATGCCTTTTTAACCACCTTATCTACCTGTTCTGCTGCCTTCAGGGATCTATGTACATGTACACCAAGGTCCCTCTGACCCTCTGTACTTCCTAGGGTCCTACCACTCATTGTGTATTCCCTTGCCTTATTTGTCCGTCCAAAATGCATCACCTCGCATTTTTCAGGGTTAAATTCCATTTGCCACTTTTCCGCCCATCTGACCAACCCGTTTATATCGTCCTGTAGCCTGAGGCTTTCCTCCTCACAATTTACCACCCCACCAATTTTCGTGTCATCTGCGAACTTACTGATCATACCTTTTACATTCTCATCCAAATCATTTATGTAGATCACAAACAACAAGGGACCCAGCACCGATCCCTGAGGTACCCCACTGGACACAGGCTTCCAGTCACAAAAGCAACCTTCGACCATCACCCTCTGCCTCCTGCCACTCAGCCAGTTTAGGATCCAACGCGCCAAGGCACCCTGGATCCCACGGGCTCTTACCTTCTTGACCAGTCTCCTATGCGGGACTTTGTCAAAAGCTTTACTGAAGTCCATGTAAACCACATCCACAGCATTTCCCTCATCCACCCCCCTAGTCACCCCCTCGAAAAATTCAATCAGATTTGTCAGACATGATTTACCCTTGACAAAGCCATGCTGACTATTCCCGATTAATCCTTGCCTCTCCAAGTGGAGACTAATTTTGTCCCTCAGAATTTTTTCCAATAATTTCCCTACCACAGATGTTAGGCTCACTGGCCTGTAATTCCCTGGTTTATCCCTGCTACCCTTCTTGAATAATGGTACTACGTTAGCTGTTCTCCAGTCCTCTGGTACATCCCCTGTGGCCAGAGAGGCTCTGAAAATTTGTGTCAGAGCCCCTGCAATCTCCTCCTTTGCCTCCCACAGCAGCCTGGGATACATCTCGTCCGGGCCTGGGGATTTATCCACTTTTTGGCCTGCTAAAACCGCTAGCACCCCCTCCCTCTCGATGCTAATATGTTCAAGTATGTCACAGTCCCCTTGCCCGATTTCTATGTCTGCATCGTCTTTCTCCATAGTGAACACAGATGCAAAAAATTCATTTAAAACCCCACCTACCTCATCTGGCTTTACACACAGATTGCCACTTTGGTCCCTAATGGGCCCTACCCTTTCCCTGGTTATCCTCTTGCCCTTAATATACTTATAAAACATCTTAGGATTTTCCTTTATTTTGCTCGCCAGTGTTATTTCATGGCCCCTCCTCGCCCTCCTAATTTCTTTTTTAAGTACGCCCCTGCACTTTTTATACTCCTCTAGGGCTTCTTCCGTCTTTAGTCTTTTGTAACTGCCAAAAGCCCCCCTTTTATTCCTAATGCATTTTTGTATATCCCTTGTCATCCAAGGTTCCCTTTGCTTGTTGGTCCCACCCTTGACCTTTACAGGAACATGTTGGCGTTGTACTCTCTCTATTTCCCTTCTGAAAGTCTCCCACTGTTTTGATGTGGATTTTCCTATAAGTAGCTGCTCCCAGTCCACTTTGGCCAGATCCTGCCTTATCATATTAAAATCGGCCTTCCCCCAATTTAGAACCCTTATTTCCGGGCCGTCTTTGTCCTTTTCCATGACCACCTTAAATCTCACCGAATTATGGTCACTGTCGCCAAAATGCTCTCCTACTGACACTTCCACCACTTGCCCGGCTACATTCCCTAGAATTAGGTCCAGTACCGCCCCCTCTCTTGTAGGACTTTCTACATGTTGGCTCAAAAAGCTCTCCTGGATGCACTTTAAGAATTCTGCACCCTCTAAGCCTTTCACACTCTGACTATCCCAATTTATATTGGGGAAGTTGAAATCCCCCACTATTATTACCCTATTATTTTCGCACTTTTCTGAGATTTGCCTACATATCTGTTCCTCTATCTCCCCCTGACTGTTTGGGGGCCTATAGTACACTCCCAGCAAAGTGCTTGCTCCCTTTTTGTTTTTAAGTTCTACCCATATGGCCTCATTAGAGGAACCTGCTAATATATCATCCCTCCTTACAGCAGTAATTGACTCCTTAATTAATATTGCAACACCCCCTCCCCTTTTACACCCCCCTCTGTCTCGCCTGAAGATTCTATACCCCGGAATATTGAGCTGCCAGTCCTGACCCTCCCTCAACCATGTCTCCGTGATAGCAACAATATCGTACTCCCATGTGTTCAACAACAACTTCAGTTCATCCACCTTATTTGCAAGACTCCTTGCATTAAAATAAATGCCTTCCAGCCCTGCCATATTCTCTTTTGCCTTCACATATTTGCTCTGCCTTCCCAGCTGACTTGTTTTTCCCTCTGTATTTGGCTGTAAATCACCCCCTACTATAGCTCCACTCTGTACCCCATCCCCCTGCCAAGTTAGTTTAAACCCCCCCAGCAGTGCTAGCAAACCTCCCTGCAAGGATATTGGTTCCCCTCTGGTTCAGGTGTAAACCATCCGACTTGTACAAGTCCCACCTTTTCCAGAAGCAGACCCAGTGATCCAGGAAACTAAAGCCCTCCCTCCTGCACCATCCCTTTAGCCACACATTCATCTGTTCTATCTTCCTATTCCTATACTCACTAGCACGTGGCACCGGGAGTAATCCAGAGATTACAACCCTTGAGGTTCTGCTCCTTAATCCTTCACCTAGCTCCCTAAATTCTTGCTGCAGGACCTCATCCCTCTGTGAGGGTGCCGGTCAGTTCCTTCAGTAACCCCTAGATGGCACCTTCACTTGTTTGTTTCCCTTTGTTAATTGTTACTTGTTTCTCCTGTTTATTACTTAACTGCCTTTCATCTAGTTTATTGGTTTCACCTGTTTTTGCTTGTATTTAAGTTCTGTGGTTCTTCCCTTTGTTCTTGGTCTTGACAAGGTGCTGACAAGTTGCTCAGTCTTGATAAGGTGCTCAGTTTGGACAAGCCGGTTGCCCTGTGGTAGCTTGTCTTGAGCTCAGTCTTGACAAGCCGGTTGCCTCACGGTAGCTTGTCTTGAGTTCCTATCTTGACAAGCCAGTTGCCCTGTGGTAGCTTGTCTTGAGCTCAGTCTTGACAAGCCGGTTGCCTCATGGTAGCTTGTCTTGAGTTCCTATCTTGACTAGCCGTTTGCCTATGTGGTAGCTTGTCTTAAGCTCCTATGTTTGTATTGTTTACCTGTGTGATTCTAGTAAAGTACCTTTATTTAAGACTGCATACCTGTTTCTCGCCTCGTCTGTCTGCACTTGGGTCCAAAACCAACCTCGCATTGATAGCATGGCCCCGTGTCTACACGGCCCCGTGACAGCAACCCTGACAGGGTCGACATGCAGCGCAGCTGAGCTGAGCTGGCAGAGTCCTGCGACCGCCGATGAGGACTCTCCACTGCTGTCCCTGTCTCCAGAATCTGATGAGGCTCACTTGTGAGCTGTGAAACACCAGGTGACAACACTACTCTGTGTCCCGAAGGTCCCCCCGAGGTGTGAGTGTCTGCTCTGGTGCTGGGTGCGCCTACTTCTGCTGACGCTGCACCCTCAGAGGTTGGAGCTTCCTCTGAGGAGTCTGGCTGCACAGCCTCTTCCTCCTCCACAGTGAGGACGGGGGCTCTGGATGGTACTGTGGGGGAGTAAAGGAAGGAGTTAGAGATGTAATGCCAAGGTTCTTCTGGTGACTACCAGTGAGTTGGCATCTGCTGACACCTGCATCCATGCAGCATTGGTCTCAGTGGGAAGCCTCTTCCTCCCTGACCTAGGGAAGAGGACCTCCCTGTGGGCCCTAACCCCATCCAATAATGCCTGTAGTGAAGCCTCGTCGAATTTGAAGGCAGCTCGGAGTCTGGCACTGGCCACAGCTGCTGCAGGCTCCTCTGCCATCCTGTATGGTACGTTTGGAAGCCTTCAGAGGATGCAGTGCTTGCTATGGACCTTGAAAGCACCACGAATGATGACATCATACTGTGGGGATTTCTGACTTGAATTAGACAATTAGCAAGGCTTCCCACATGCTAGGAATTAATTGGCCAATTGAGGGAAAATTGCGTGGAGCTGGCTGACACTTTTTTATGTGTGTCAGAAACCCCACATTCAGGGAAAACCGACCATTTCCCACACAAGCCAAAAATCTGGGCCATGCATGTGACTGTAAGTAATCATTAAAGTGAACAAGAGATTGTGAAGGTCTAAGAGGAGAGTTTTGCAGGTTACACTCTCTGGAGCATTATAAGTTAAAAGCTGTTCCCAATTCCTCCGGATCAGCCATTGTAATCAAACAGTACCTTAGAAAGGTACATGAATAAAATACATATGACACTTTAGAATTAGAATGCTCACAGGCCTCATAGCTGTACTTCCTGGCTGTTTTCCCTGTATTTCCTGGCAGTTTTCCCTGTATTTTCTCACCATGAACAGTGAATTTCTGGTGTGCAGGCACACAAGTCCAAGACCAGGGAAAAGTATGGAATTTAATTGACTTACTTCATCGAATTGTTTCCACATTTTCATGCTATCTTCTTGCTTGCATCACTGGTTCATGTTAGACTTTATGGTTTGGTAACTGGTTAGTGTAATAACTCATCAGTTAGTGAAATCATTGATTTGTAAGATCATTTTGAAAAGAAGCACTTGCTACTTGTACTAGATCCAGTTTCTTGTAATTTTCACTGCACAAATTCGGTCAATATGATCAGAAATCACAACATTTATGTAAATGACTTTTTATAAATGAAAAGTTAAGTAAGGAGTAATGACCTCTGTTCTGTGGCTCTCAAAGAATAGTTACACTGAGCTTTGTTTGTCTACTTTATTTTAAAGTCTCAGTGAGGTAAGTAATGGTATGTTGAAAATGCATTGGACAGCAAAACTCTAAGAGGCAAAAATTCAGTCGCGCCCCCTATGGGGCGCTAACTTTGCTGGGTCGCTACTTTTAGCACCCTGAAAAAGTTAGCGCCCCTGCGCCTGTAATTTACTTGTAGCGCCCCAAGAGGGAGGCGGGGCACTACTGGAAGCGCACCCCTCCCTCTTAGGGTGCTACCAGGGAATATCACGGCTCATCGCGGCATGGTACTGCAGGCCTTCCGCCCCTTATTAAAGGGGAGGGGCCTTGCGCAGCGCAACTCGTGACCCAGCTGGGCCACCAGGGATCGGAGTGCTGGCAAAAGAGCTCAGCACGCAAGAGGAGTGCCGGGCTGATGGAGCGTGGCTGGCACCCCATGGGGGTTTGCCGAGGAGGCCGGGGACGGCAGAGGGGGCAGGTGCTGGCAGGCAGCCATCAAAATAAATGGCCGCCTGGCACCTCTACTTTAATTAGCGCCCCGGCTGCACATACGCCCCTCTGACCCTGTCGGACATAATGTCTGGTGGTAAGTTAGCGGCCGCTACCGAGGTTCATGGCCAGGACGCAAGTGGGGTGCTGTGCATGGCGATGACATCATCGCCGAAGGCGCAACGCTGCGGGGTGCTACCGGTTACAGGCGCCGCTAACCACCCGCTGAATTTTGTGGGAGGTGTTAGCAGCGCCGCGCCTGGGTACTAGTTGCTTTGCGCCCTGTTAACACCCTCTTAGCAACTGAATTTTGCCCCCTAACAGTTTGGGTACAAAATGGCTGCTTCAGTTGGTGTGGGCCCATTTGAGTGTGTGATTGTAACAGGGGTTGTGAGGATGACACTCTGAGCTGCTTCTACTGTGTCACTGGATGTTATGAGAGACAGGATTGTAAGATCAAAAATGGAGTGAATATTGACACCGTCAGCAGGCTGATGACGTGCAAGCGCATGACGTCGCTCACTCGCTCATGCCTAGACTGAGTGTTGATGCTGCGCTGATAAGCTATACGTTGTTGAGTTCTGCACTTGGCCATGTAGAGAACTTCAGTAGACAATTTCAGTGCAATACTGTCAGTCTACAGCCTGGCTGCTTCAAATTACACATTACACTTTGCCATTAATTGTACCAGCTTCTGCTCACAGTGGGTTTCTCACCATCTCTCTAGAAGGTGTTGGTAAAGCTGAGTTTTTTTTTATTCGCTTATGGGATCTGGGCATTGTTGGCAAGGCCAGCATTTATTGCCCATCCCTAATTGCCCTTGAGAAGGTGGTGGTGAGCCACCTTCTTGAACTGCTGCAGTCCGTGTGGTGAAGGTACTCCCACAGTGCTGTTAGGGGGGGAGTTCAAGGATTTTGACCCAGCGACGACGAAGGATCGGCGATATACATCTAAGTCAGGATGGTGTGTGACTTGGAGGGGAACTTAGAGGTGGTGCTGTTCCAACGTGCCTGCTGCCCTTGTCCTTCTAGGTGGAAGAGGTCATGGGTTTGGGAGGAGCTGCCGAAGAAGCCTTGGTGAGTTGCTGCAGTGCATCTTGTAGATGGTACACACTGCAGCCACGGTACACAGGTGGTAGAGGGAGTGAATGGGGTGCCAATCAAGCGGGCTGCTTTGTCCTGGATGGTGTCAAGCTTCCTGAGTGTTGTTGGAGCTGCACTCATCCAGGCAAATGGAGAGTGTTCCATCATACTCCTCACTTGTGCCTTGTAGATGGTGGAAAGGCTTTGGGGAGTCAGGAGGTAAGACACTCGCCACAGAATACCAAGCCTCTGGCCTGCTCTTGTTGCCATAGTATTTATATGGCTAGTCCAGTTAAGTTTCTGGTTAATGGTGACCCCCCAGGATGCTGATAGTGGGGGATTGGGTGATGGTAATGCCATTGAATGTCAAGGGGAAGTGGTTAGACTCTCGCTTAACCGTGGCATTTCTTAATGACTTCAGGTGGTAACAAGTTAGAAGGGACTGCAGAGCATCAAAACATGTGGTTTGTATTCACCAGGCATTTTAATACACAATCTGCAGCTGTCAATCATGCAAATATTTCCAGGTGAGAGGAAACAGTCAGAGAACTTCCTGTAGTTAACTACGGGTACAAAGTTACACCAATTTTAATACAGTCCTCTTCTGTTCTGCCTTAATAATAATATTCCATTTGCTGTGTTGTTTGCTGATCCACAGTAATTAGACATGTTCAGTGGAGCATCTTCTAATACCCCTAGATCTCTTTTACCTTCACTTGTATCTATTTCTACACCATTCATTAAATCTATATACATGTCATCCATTTTATCTTTCTGTATTCAGTAATTTACACTAATATATATAACATTTTATTTGGCAGTGTTCTGTCCAGTTACTTATTTTATTGAACTCATTTTATAGGTCCCTGTCTGTTTATCTGATCCAATTACACTTCTAATTACGAGGACAATTTGCATAGACTCGGGTCATATTCGATTGTGTATAGAAAATTAAGGGGTGATCTAACTGTGATGTTTAAGATGGCTAAAGGAGCTGATAGGGTGGATCAAGAGAAACTATTTCCTCTGGTGGTGGAGTCCAGAGCAAGGTGGCATAACCTCATCATAAGAGCTAAGCCGTTCAGCGGTGCTGTCAGGAAGCACTTCACACTAAGGGGAGTGGAAATCTGGAACTCTCACCCCCAAAAAAGCTGTTGAGGCGGGGGGTCAATTGAAAATTTCAAAATTGTGATTGATAGATTTTTGTTAGGCAAGGGAATTATGTGGTACGGTACAAAGGCAGGTAGATGGAGTTAAGATAGAGCTCACATGTCTAATTGAATGGCAGAAAAGGTTCGTGGGGCTGAATGGCCTACTCTTGTCCCTATGTGTTCTGGACATTATGGACATTTTTACATGCAGATAGCACCCTCTGGTGGTGGTTATTGTGTTAGCAGTTTGTATCCAGGAAAGGTCATTTGACCTTTCTACCTTTCTTCCTGTTTGACCCCAGGAAGTAGTTTTCCCAGAAAGAACCTGGCAGTAATGGAGAATCTGCCATAAGGGATTTTCAATCCAATGTAATCTGATTTCATATGTTAGGCCAAGTGCAATATCTGTGAGTATCTTTGTTTGTTAGCATAATAGCAATGTTGTCAGAGTAGTATTTTGATAACACTATGCTTATAAAAGGTTAATATTTAATAGTTACAGAAGTTAGTCCAAATGTTAGTTAGTTATACAATTAATGTATTCTACTGTTGTAAATATGTTTATATCTTATGTAATATCGAATGTATAGTACTCAGTTTTATGTACAAAACATACTTTGTCTTTGTTTACAGTTTCACAAATTTGTTCAAGTAAAGCTTCAAACAGCAAACGGCTTCAGTGAGGAATTATTTTGAATAAGTGTTTAACTTGCTGGATAACTAGATAGGAGCACGTCTAGCGCGGCCAGTACAGTGAAAAGATATCAGTGAAAAGTTAGCAATATGGCTAGCTGTGAAGAGCAGAGCAGGAGGAACCCAGTGTAAGCCTTAACCTCGTAGAGCACATCTACCGCACATCAACATGTCAGAAGATAATAACTAGAATGCTTTGCAGCGAGGAGAAGACCTTAAACGGGCAGACGAAACTGTAGAAGGTGACAATCGGTCTATAAGCTCCGGTTACGTCAGATCGCAAGCTGGTTCACGGTCATCAGGTGGTTCTAGAGTAAGCGTGGCCATCGCCAGAGCACAGGCTAAGCTAGTAGCAGCTCAAGCCAGAGCTGCGCATGCGAACAGTGAAATAGAAATAAAAGTAAGACAGGCCCATTTTCAAGCTGAACTCCAAGCCGAACAGGCCCGACTCCAAGCCGAACAGGCCCGACTCCAAGCTGAATTCCAAGCTGAACAGGCCCGTCACCGAGTGGAACGCCAGGCTGAACAGGCCCGCCTCCAAGCCACATTAGACGCTCTGCAGCAACAAAAAGAGATAGATGCTGCATTAGCCGAGACACAAGTATTCGAGGCAATTTTGGAGGGAGCTGATCCCGAGACAGCTTACAAACTGTTGTGTCGGTACCTTTCTACCTAGACACAATTTAGGACTCAGAACACAGAGATTCAAACATGAAGTGCTTTATTGGAAGGAAAGGAAGTTCTGGCAAGTTCCGAACAAAGAGAGCTAAACTTAACCGAGAGAATACCCAACCATTTATCTCCTGTGACAGCGCCACCACAGGTGGGAGGAGAACACACTATAGAACACACAATACATAACACAAACCTTTAATTCCCGTTTCGTGGCAGAGTCCACGACAGCACACCATAGATTACGTAAGCGACCAGGCCGACATACAGTTTACAAGAGAAAGGGATGAAGGCCCGCACATCTCTACAGATGCAAGCACTTCGTATAACATGCCACAAGTTGCCAACCAAGGTCAAAGCAGATGGCGTGCCTCAAGCCGCAGAGTCTCCCCCAGCAGGACGGAAGACACGGTGCAGAGAAAAAGGACGCTGAATAGAGAAAGTCAGAGGCAAATCCCCTCTCGGTTCCTTGAGACCCCCAACAGAGCCCCTAGCCAAGGCAACCCTGGCACAGGTCCCAGCACCTACTACCTTGCCAAATACCTTGCACGCACCCAGCTGGTGACTTCGGGGTTAATCAAGTTTGATGACAGGCCGAAGAATTATCGGGCTTGGAAGTCCTGCTTCCACGATGCCATATCGAGCTTAGACCTGTCGGCAGGAGAAGAGCTCGGCCTCCTTATCAAATGGCTCGGCCCAGAGTCCGCCGGACAGGCCTGCAGGATAAAAGCGGCCAATGTGGGACAGCTGCCAGAGGGGTTGAAGAAGGCTTGGGCGAGGCTGGAAGAAAGCTACGGCTCACCCGAAGCCATTGAAAGGGCTCTCTTTGCCAGGTTGGAGAACTTTCCGAGGTTGACGAGTAAGGAACCCCAGAAGCTCCGCGACCTTGGAGATCTGCTGTCGGAACTCGAAGCCGCAAAGCAGGACGGCTACCTACCCGGTCTATCGTACTTAGACACTTCCAGAGGGGTAAGTCCCATCATTGAGGAGCTTCCATTTAACCTGCAGGAGAAGTGGATAACGTTTGGATCAAAGTTCAAGCTAAAGCACAACGTGGCCTTCCCACCATTCTCTGCGTTTGTCAAATTCATCCGTAAAGAAGCCAAAGCCAGGAACGACCCCAACTTCAACTTCTTCTCCTCCCACCCAGCACTTGCCAGAAGAGACAAGTTCGACAGACATGGAAAGACACCAATATCTGTCCACAAAATGCAAGTGTCTTCAACTGAGTACACAAAGATTCAGAAGAAACCTGAGGATATGAGCAAACAATGCCCTATCCACAACAAGCCCCATCCTTTAAAGAAGTGCAGAGGCTTCAGGGAGATGTCCCTGGAAGATCGGAAACAATATCATAAAGAGAACTCTATATGTTTCAAGTGCTGCTCGTCCACGAGCCATCTCGCCAAGAACTGCAAGGTAGAAGCAAAATGCACAGAAGGCGAAAGTGATCGGCACATTTCAGCACTACACCCAGGCCCAGCTCCTTGGAAGTCAGAGTCGCCTCCTCCCGCTTCAGAGCACGGCGGGAAGAGAGAGGGAGCTGCCGGTCCGGAGATTACATCTAGGTGCACCGAGGTGTGTGGAGAAGGAGTGAGCGCAAGAGCACGCTCCAAGGTATGCCTCGTTAATGTGTACCCTGTAGGACGTCACCAAGAATCTGAGAAGAAGCCAGAGATGAAAACACACTTCCTAGAATTTGTCAAGAAAATGCTTGTCAATGATCATGCAGAGATAGCTCCTCCACTTCAGGAAGGCCAAGAGTGTTGGTACCTCCCTTCCTTCGGAGTCTATCACCCCAAAAAGCCGGAACAGATCCGCGTGGTGTTTGACTCCAGTGCACCATATCAGGGAGTCTCTCTCAATGACATACTCCTCACAGGGCCCAATCTTAACAACAGCCTCTTGGGAGTGCTCATGAGATTCAGGAAAGAGCCCGTCACCATCACTGCCGATATCCAGCACATGTTTCATTGCTTTGTGGTGAGAGAAGACCACACAGACTTCCTCCGCTTCCTGTGGTATCGGGACAATGACCCCAATAGAGACATTGTGGACTACAGAATGCGTGTCCATGTCTTTGGGAATAGCCCATCCCCTGCTGTCGCCATATGTGGACTAAGGAGGGCCACCAAGGAAGGCGACGACTTTGGCAGTGATGTGAGAGGGTTCATCGAATGAGAGTTCTATGTCGACAATGCACTGAAGTCATTCCCGACCGAAGCAGAGGCCATCAGTACCCTCGGACGAGCTCAGGAACTACTTGCACTATCCAACCTCAGGCTGCACAAGATAGCCTCTAACAGACCAGCAGTGATGGAGGCATTCCCCCCTGAAGATCGTTATAAGGACGTCAAGGACCTAGACTTCTTCACTGATGACCTCCCCCTACAGCGTAGCCTAGGGGTGTCGTGGAACATAGCAACAGACACGTTCACGTTCCAAGTCTTAGACACCAAGAAACCCTTCACATGTAGAGGAGTGCTCTCTACAGTCAACAGCCTATACGACCCTCTCGGCTTCTTAGCCCCTGTCACCATACCAGGCAGGCTGCTCCTCAGGGAACTCTCCACAGGCGCCGAAGAGTGGGATTCACCTCTCTCTGAAGAGATGGAAGCAGAGTGGGACAGATAGAGAGACTCACTCCAAGACTTATAGGAGATCCGAATACCTCGCTGCTATTCGTCTTTCTCTCCTTTAAATGCCCAATTCAAAGAGCTTTTTGTCTTTGCAGATGCATCCGCTAAGGCCATTGTAAGTGTGGCTTATCTGAAGGTCACTACTCAAGATGGACAAAGCAAAATTGGCTTCGTCTTTGATAGAGGCAAGTTGGCGCCCCAGCCAGACCTCACCATACCCAGATTGGAACTGTGTGTAGCAGAACGCAACCTACCTCTTCACAGCAGTCTAATGAAGCTGCATCCTATCATCGACACCGACGGACTGTCTCTGAGGTGGTTCTTCTTTTATCGCCAGAGGACTCCAGTGACAAGTAGAGTTCGGACTATATGGAGTCGTTAACGACCCCAGACGGGGAGTGTTCTGGACATTATGGACATTTTTACATGCAGATAGCACCCTCTGGTGGTGGTTATTGTGTTAGCAGTTTGTATCCAGGAAAGGTCATTTGACCTTTCTACCTTTCTTCCTGTTTGGCCCCAGGAAGTAGTTTTCCCAGAAAGAACCTGGCAGTAATGGAGAATCTGCCATAAGGGATTTTCAATCCAATGTAATCTGATTTCATATGTTAGGCCAAGCGCAATATCTGTGAGTATCTTTGTTTGTTAGCATAATAGCAACGTTGTCAGAGTAGTATTTTGATAACACTATGTTTATAAAAGGTTAATATTTAATAGTTACAGAAGTTAGTCCAAATGTTAGTTAGTTATACAATTAATCTATTCTACAGTTGTAAATATGTTTATATCTTATGTAATATCGAATGTATAGTACTCAGTTTTATGTACAAAACATACTTTGTCTTTGTTTACAGTTTCACAAATTTGTTCAAGTAAAGCTTCAAACAGCAAATGGCTTCAACGAAGAATTAGTTTGAATAAGTGTTTAACTTGCCGGATAACTAGATAGGAGCACGTCTAGCGCGGCCAGTACACTATGTTTTTATGTCTATTATGATCTGGCTATTATCTTGTGAATGATCCTCAAGTTTACTCTTGATAATCAATGCCATTATTTTTCCCAGTGAGGATGTGTGGTTTATTGGTAAGTAGCTGTTGTTCTGTTTTAAACCATTTTTTTCCAAAAAGGCCAGCATGTTAGCTTGTTTCTAATATATCAGGCTATCCGCAGTGTTCACTAACTTCCTCATAATGAGCATTGGCATCTCTCAAACCTTATCCCCTGTCTCCCATAGTGCACCAGGAGAAATACAATCCAGTCTTGGGGATATATTTGTTTTGAAGTTTTCTTACTTTGTCTAGGACCTTAATCTTAATTATGTCGAGGTAAGTTATCCTTCTTGGATTGTTCCTTATTATGGTGGATATGTTGCTTGTGGCTTTCCTAGTAGAAATTGGAGGAAGTAATCATTTGGTTTATTCACTTTAAGTTTCTTCCCTGTTAGCATGACTTAGGGTTTGCACCAATGCTCTGACTACATTCTTACTGTTAGAATTTCAACATAGTATTTACAGAACAGAAACAGGCTATTCGGCCCAACAGGTCCATGCCGGTGTTTATGCTCCACGCAAAACTCCTCCCACCCTTCTTCACCTAAGCCCATCAACATATCCTTCTATTCCTTTCTCCCTCATGTTTATCTAGCTTCTCCTTAAATGTATCTATGCTATTCACCTCAACTACTCCTTGTTGGAGTGGTTCCACATCCTAACCACTCTCTGGATAAAGAAGTTTCCCCTGAATTGCCTATTGGATTTATTGACTATCTTTTATTTATGGCCCCTAGTTCTGGTCTCCCCTGCAAGTGGAAACTTCTTAACTACATCTACCCTGTCAAACCCTTACATAATCTTAAAGACCTCCATCAGGTCACCCCTTAGTCTTCACTTTTTTAGAGAAAAGAGTCCCAATCTTTCCCGATATGTATAACCTCCAGTTCTGGTATCATTCACGTAAATCTTTTTTGCACCTTCTCCAGTGCCTCTATGTCCTTTTTATAATATGGAGACCCGAACTGTTCACAGTACTCCAAGTGTGGTCGAACCAAGCTTAACAGAACTTCTCTGCTTTTCAATTCTATTCCTCTAGAAATGAACCCCAGTGTTTCCTTTTTCTTTTTTTATAGCTATATAAACTTGCATTGCTACTTTTAGTGCTCTGTGTATCTGTACCCCCTGGTCCCTCTGCTCCATTTAGACACTTAGGTGGGAATTCTAACCCCAAAAAACGGGTGGGTTGGGTTCAAGTGCGAGGTTAAAGAGTAAAAAAACTGAATCCTGACCCCAATCTGCCTCTAACCCACCCACTTTCAGTTTTAACGGAGGCGGGCCGGGGGTTGGGGGGTGTGAGGTGGGCAGCCAACCCGTTCCCAGGAGGCGGGTCGCCCATTTAAATATTATAATGAGACTCTGAGCTTCATGGTGATGCTCCATTTTAAATTTAACTCTGGCTGGCTGGGTTTCCCAGGCCTCGGGGAACCAGCCAGCTAAAGGGAGACGAGAACTGCTGGATCCAGGAGATAAGTGCCTCTACAACCCACCATGATTGGACACCCCCTCCCGACCCTTCAAATCTCCCCCCATGGCCTCCAATCTGTATCCTGAGGCCTCCAACCCCTCCCTGCCGAGGTCTCCGATCTGCCATGACCCTTCCGATCCCCTCTCCGATATTCGGCCCCTGGCCTCTGACCACCACACCACCCCCCACCTCACGGCCATGATCACCCCTTCAGCATTTCGACCTCCCCCCTCCCACCACGGTCACCTTCCGGCCTCATCCCTCTTGCCTCGATCCTCCTGCGGCCTCCCCCCTCAGGCCCCGATCCTCCTCCAGCCTCCGCCCCACCACCCACGATCACTTCCCCCCTTCTCCCTACGGCCTGGTACCACAGGCCTACCTGTCTGCCAGCCAGCCAGCCTCTCCATCTGATTGGCTGCAGGCAGGACACAGAGATTGAAAATGCTAATCAGGCCCTGCCGTTAAATTCGGCAGGGCTTGTAGTTAACCCGTTTTCCCGGGTTTCCCGACTGCTTTCCAGCCCCCTCACTACCTACCCACCTCCAACTTAACAAAACATGTACCACCTCACACTTATCTGTAATTCTGTATGAATTTCTTACAGTGGGAACATCAAATGGTGCCAGAACAACATTACTAAACACTGGAGTTCAAATGTCACTGTAGTGTATGTACCCGTCTATCTTTAAGGGAACTATTGAATGTAACCGTTCACCTTTAAGGGAACTACTTTAGGTGTGGCACTATTTGTTTGGCTTCTGTATACTGTAATACCGATAGTGACCACACCAGTATATAAGTGTTGTGGCATGATTGCTGGGGCAGATTCGCCCGGACCTTCGAATAGTAAAGACCTGTTTTGTTTGTTACTTCTGAAGTCTGTGTATTTATTAACTGCACAACCCACAGACTTTACAGTGGCGACGAGTCCGATCGTACCCTGCGGCAAGATTACCAAAGCAAGAAGAGCGTCGAAGAGAGGCAACCGCCCTCGTCGTGCTGCTGGAAGAAAGCACGAGGCTGCAGCAGGAGAAAGGTGGAAGACTTTAGCAACAAAAGCTTCCATTAGCAACAGGCACTGACTACCCTTCTACCACGGTGCGGAGTGAGCCGATCAGCAGGGAACAAGGCGGCCGAAGAGACTGTGAGTAGGGGAAGGTGTAGAAGTATCCGGAGGATAAGGGCAGAGCACTCGACCTCGGTCGAGGGGGAGCTGTGCCGGCCAAAAGTCGGGTCCAACGGCGTCGGGTGACAGCCGGACCGCGATCGGCGGGAAAAATCCGGGCAGCGACCGCAGCCACGAAGCACTGAGCCTGCGAGTAGGCGTGGGAAGAGAAACCCAGCCGCAGCCGGGGGAGGGAAACACCGGTCTGCGAGAGGGCTGGGGAGACGAACGGGAACCATGCGGGTGAGAGCTGGGTGCGGAGAGAGAGACTGCGAGGAGCCAGTCCAGCGGCTGAGCTGTTCTCCACCGACGGGGTACTCAGAGCCGGCAAAACCGAACGTGCGGGAGTGGGTGAGCGACACAGCTGAAAACGGGGTGAGAGACTGCGCGAGAGCCAGTCCAGCGGCTGAACTGTTCTCCACCAACGGGGTACCCAGGGCCGGTAGCACCGAACGTGCGGGTGAGAGAGCGACAGAGCCGGGGATGGAGAGAGAGACTGCGCGAGAGCCAGTCCAGCGGCTGAACTGTCCTCCGTTAACGGGGTGTACCCAGCGCTGGTAGAGCCGTGCGGGCGGGAGGAAAAGACATAGCCGAGTAAGGGGAGCTGTGCGGAAGCCAGCCAGCGGCTGAACCTGTCCACTGTGGGGGAAGCATACCCCTTCCACCGGGAAGAAACGCGGGAAGCCGCCATTAGGCGGAGAAGACGCCAGAAGCGGGAAACCGCCATTGAAGTGGGCGGGGCGAGAAAGGAAGAGCGGGAAACCGCCATTTTCGCAGGAAAACCGCCATCTTGATTGACATACCGCCATTGAAGTGGGCGGGGAGAGAAGGAAAGAGCGGGAAACCGCCGATTACGCGGGAAAACCGCCATCTTAGAAACAAACAAATAAATAAGAATACTTAAAGAAATACTGGTGCTGCTCCCAAGGGAAGAAAAATGCCTAAGCGAGGGAATATTAACGACTTTAATTCTGAAATAGAAGACTGGGCCACGTACGTGGAACGCATAGAGATCTATTGCGAAGCCAACAAAATAGAGGAAGACGACAAGGCGATAACATTGCTAAACTCGATGGGGGCAAAAACATACGGGCTCTTGAAGCACCTAATAGCACCAAATAAACCAGCGGATCAGACCTTCGAAGAGATTGTGGCTGTGCTGAAGGACCACTTGAACCCCACACTGCTGATGCTGGCTGAACGATTCAAATTCTACGCAAGAACGCAGAAGAAAGACGAAAGCAATGCGGAATACTTGGTCGAACTGCGTAGGCTAGCGAAGTACTGCCAGTTCGGAGGGAACCTGACAGAAGCGCTGCGGGACAAGTTCGTATGCGGATTGTCCAAAGAAGGGACGCAGAAGCGACTACTGGAAGAGAACGACCTCACACTGGACAGGGCTGTCCTTATAGCTGCATCGCACGAAGCCGCAGCGAAAGGAACGGCGGAAATGCAACTAAAGGCGGCGGCACTCGGGGTGGACCAAATTACTTCAAGCACAACAAAATGCTACCGTTGTGGGAAGACAACGCATGACCAGAATCAATGCTGGTTTAAGAACCAAGAGTGTAGGAAGTGTGGCAAACTGGGTCACATCGCGAAGGTATGCCGGTCCGGGAAAAAGACCAATAATCAAAGGAAGCCACCACCAGAAAAGTACAACAAGGTACACAAGGTGGCTGAGAAGAGTTCAGACGAACAGAATTCAGACTCAGACCCAAACAACCAGGAGCTGGGTAGTCTGAGAATCCACAATGTGGGTAATGCAACGGATCTACAGGCCATCTGGGTCATACTAAAAATAGCTGGAGTCCAAGTAAGAATGGAGCTGGACACTGGATCAGCTCTATCAGTCATCAACCGAAGGGACTACCACCGGCTATTCTCTCACATACCTTTAAGAAATACCAAGTTCGTATTACAGACATACACGGGGCATAACGTATACCCCGTGGGGAAAATAAGAGTCAAGGTGAGAGATAGGGGTAAAGAACACCCAAGAATGAACTTGTACGTATTACCTGAGGGAGGACCACCACTTCTAGGACGGGAGTGGATTAAGAAAATAGACATGGAATGGCATTACCTAAAAGCCATAATGAGGGAGGACTCGATGCAAGCTATTAGCTCAGATTCTGAAATGGATGATGATAAGACCAAGTCGGAAATGGAAGACAAGGCTAAAAGGGACTTGCCGACGATGGGAAAGAAAACGAAGACATGCAGAAGGACTTATGGTACCAAGAGGAATAAGCGGCAGAGCAGAACTCCAGGTTGACAGAGAATTCTGAGCCTGTTCAAGTAAAGGATTCATCCATGACGGAAGAACACCGAGCTCGGACGCAAACTTATGTCAAAGTACGACAACAATTAGAACAGTTGAGTGACCATCTCGTACAGGAGATGAAAAATATGGATAAGTTCTGGGACACCGAATGGGGGAACCTGGAAAGACTACAGAGACAGCTAGCTCAAGTAGAGAGCGACCATAGAGCCATCATGGTCAAATACCAATCACATTCCCCTGATGCTGTTCAGGAACTAGAATATTTACAGAATGAACCAAAGGAAGAGGAATCTTCAGGGAGCCAGGATTTTATTCCAGTTCTTCTCTACGACTCCTTACAAGCAGAGTGTGAGAAGTTGAAAGAACAGTATGAACAGGCCCAGGCTACAATTCTGGAGGGGGTTAACTCGGCAGCCTCCGAAAAGCTAGTTTCAGTAGAAGCATATGAACAACTAAAGGTTGAACATGAGCAAGAAGTCCAAAGGCTGCAGGAAATTCTTGATGAACTCAAGGCCAAGACAGACTCATCGATAGAAGCTCCATCCATAGATGAGCAATTAGAGGTGAAAATCATGGCAGAGCATGAAAGACAGGATGTTCAAGAACTTATAAAAACATTGAAGGACACCCAAGACAAGTATGAGGCGGCAATGACCGAGGTGCAACAACTTGAAGAACAGATTCAACTGGGAATCCTTTCAGTGGAAGAACAGGACACTGTAAGAATGGTCCCTGAACATGAACTAGAGAGCATCAGGGCGCAACTTTGCCGAGCGCTGAAAGCCAAAGTTCAAGAGGAACGTAAGGTGGAAGTATTGGAGAAAGAGGTGGATGAAATGGAGAAGACTCTGATCCACCGTGTTCCCAGGGAAGAGTTAACGATCGGCCAACTCCTTCATATGCTGAAGGACAAGACTCGGCAAGGGGAACAATCTGAACACGAGCTTCAATCTTCAGGGGGAACGAGTTCGGAGCTCTCAAAAGTCACGGAGATAGCTGAGGTGGCAACACAAATTTTACAAGGATGCCAAAAGTACATTGAATCACGTCAAGGTGAACAGAAGAATGTGGAAACCGTTATTTCAGTAGAAGGGTTAAATAGCCTGATAACGCAATTACCGATGGAAAGGAAGGTATTGAACTCACAAATGAGGTCCGTCGTGAAGGAATGGCAGATAACCCAGGAAGAGCGGGATGAATATGAATGCATGAAGAAGGCTTTTCAAGAAAGATGTTTAGGGAAGGAACCACCGTCAGCTAACGTCCAGACGGGTGAGGAGGAAGAAGAAGTCTCTCTCGCTGGCCTAACTCAGGACAAACCTGAATATTACCATGACCTGTTGAGTGACACTGAATATTACGAGGATGTGGTCTGCCCAGCTTGTGATGAAAACTCTCAAAGTGCTGAAATCCGGATGAAGCACTTAAGGTCTAAGGAACATAGAGAGTTGGTGGCGCTACAGCTGGCAGCCGAGAAAGGAGCTCCGAGAGTTCCAAAAAGGCAGAAAAGAAAAAGAAGAAGCAGAAGATAATAACTGTCTAAAATATTAGCACTTCTACCATTCCAGGCGGGACATTACGAAAGGAGCTAAATTAGTTGAAAAACTGGAAAATGTCAAGACAGCCAGTTGGTTGTAAAAGTCCGCATTGCTGGTTCAACAGGACGAAAGTTCAAGCTGTTACGTCAAGAAAAAGGCTATGGAGGAGTCACGCTAGCCAGGTGAACCGGCTACACCAAAGAAATGTTGTTCGGAACGAGTCAAGATCAGAGACTGAATCTATGAACTGTTTCCACAGAGACTGAATCTGTGAACTGTTTCCACCGAGATTATATTTGTAAATTGTTTTATATGACATTGACTCCACCGAGATTATATCTGTAATTTGTTTTATAGAAATTTGAAGATATGTATGTTTAACAGGGACTCTGTAAGTAATAAGCTAAAAAGGGAGGATTGTAGTGTATGTACCCGTCTATCTTTAAGGGAACTATTGAATGTAACCGTTCACCTTTAAGGGAACTCCTTTAGGTGTGGCACTATTTGTTTGGCTTCTGTATACTGTAATACCGATAGTGACCACACCAGTATATAAGTGTTGTGGCATGATTGCTGGGGCAGATTCGCCCGGACCTTCGAATAGTAAAGACCTGTTTTGTTTGTTACTTCTGAAGTCTGTGTATTTATTAACTGCACAACCCACAGACTTTACAGTCACGAGTGTAGTGTTAGAACAATCACAAGTTTCTGAGAAATGTTCATGAGAATTTAAGTCAAAAAATAAGCTGTCAGGGACTGTGAAGTTGACACTGGGTGACATGTTGCTGCCAGTGGATGTTAATGGCCTTGTGCCAGAGGTAAACATTCACAGCCAATCGCAAATTACACAGCTCATGATCACATATTATTGAAACATTTCAACAACAGTTTCTGATGAATCAGATGCTGCAATGATGATCATGAAGAATTTTAAAGTTTACTCACTGTTTAACTATATTATCAATTGGTTTGATTCCATAGATTGATGGGATGAAATTGACTGATGTTTGTTATCAGTAAATGTCCAAAGTGAAGTGAGTTTGAATGGTGGCTGTCCAGTACCAATTGGGCACAGTCCAAACAGAATAAAACTACCTGTAATTGGCCACTACAAGAACTCACAGTTCCAATCATTCCTGACCTTAATGGTCACAACCCCCTTTCATAAAAATGGCTGATTCAGTCATTTGTTTGTGATTTCTGTCATTAAAAGAATCACACAAAATAAAAGCAGTTTGTAGGAGTCTCTGCACTCCTAACAAAGAATCTATAACTTACTGGAAGTTAACAAACTGAATTTATTGTCTAAGAACTTTACAAAACAAGAAACTACAGGAGAAGCTCAAAACAGGTCTTTTCTCTTTCAATCCACACGAGGACCGGCTGGTACCGCCCTCTACCTCTGACGTCATGACGTCATCACGTTTCCCGCCGAAGGGGATGTCACGTGACCCACATGATGACGTCATCGCGTCAGATTGCGATGTTGTCGATCTAGCTCTGTTTAACCAGAGCCAACTTGAAAGGTAATAACATTGGTTACAGACAACTAATGCTAGAGGTAATAACATTGGTTACAGACAATTATGTAAGTCACTTAGTGGTTTTGCCACAAGTTAGTGATTTAGGAGGAAGATGTACTAAACAGAAAATGAACTATCAACCAAGTTTGGTATCAGGAAAACAATCATTTTATTGATCAGTTCAATGAAAATGGAATAGAATTAACACAAAACATAATTACATAGGATTACATAGGATATACGACATAGAAACAGGCCATTCGGTCCAACCAGTCCATGCCGGTGTTTATGCTGCACTTGAGCCTCCTGTTTTTCCTCATCTAACTATCAGCATAACCCTCTATTCCCTGCTCCCTCATATGCTTATCTAGCCTCCCCTTAAATGCATCTATATTATTTGCTTCAACCACTCCCTGTAGTAACGCGTTCCACATTCTCACCACTCTCTGGGTAAAGAAGTTTCTTCTGAATTCCCTATTGGATTTCTTGGTGACTATCTTATATTGATGGCCTCTAGTTTTGCTCTTCCCCACAAGTCGAAACATTCTCTCTGTATCCACTCTATCAAAATCTTTCATAATTTTAAAGACCTCTATTAGGTTACCCCTTCAGCCTCCTTCTTTCAAGAGAAAAGAGTCCCAGCCTGTTCATCCTTTCCTGTTTCCTGATAGGTATAACCTCGTATTTTTGTTATCATCCTTGTAAATCTTTATTGCACCCTCTCCAGTGCCTCTATATCCTTTTTATAATACAGCAACCAGAATTGTACACAGGGGTCTATCCAAGGTTAGATGCAAGTTTAGCATAACTTCTCTACTTTTCAATTCTATCCCTCTAGAAATAAACCCTAGTGCTTGATTTGCTTTTTGTATGGCCTTATTAACCTTATTGGGTCTAAATTGGTAACCACACTCAGAGAGGCCATAAGGAGCGCAGAGCATGAAGTGAAAAAATCCTTCTGGCATATTGAGGTATATTGATCTGAAGCTGTAGTTGAGGCATTTTACTAAGACAAAATGTAGGAATGTTTGATTGGGACACTTTGTGGAAAAAAAACAAGTATTTTATTTTCCAATGCCTCCCCTCCACCCCACCCCCTCCATTACCTAGCAATAGCATTTACCTCTGCTCATACCACTGGCAAAAAATAACGTTATTTAAATAATGCAGTAACCAGAGTGTTTTTAATAATTGAGTAGATGCTTAGATTTTTTTAACCTATAGAATTCTAGAATGGTTACAGCAGAGAAGGAGGCTATTCGGCCCGTTGAGCCCATGCCGGCTCTTTGCAAGAGCACTTCAGCTAGTCCCACTCCCCTGACCTTTCTCCGTAGCCCTGCAAATTTATTTTCCTTCAGGTACTTATCCAATTCCCTTTTGAAAGCCACGACTGAATCTGCCTCCACCACCCTTTCAGACAGTGTATTCAGATCATAATCACTCGCTGCGTAAAAACGTTTTTCCTCCTGTCGCCTTTTATTCTTCTGCCAATCAACTTAAATCCATGTCCTCTGGTTCTCGATCCTTCTGCGAAAGGGAACAGTTTCTCTCTATCTACTCTGTCTAGACCCCTCATGTGTTGAACACCTCTATCAAATCTCCTCTCAGCTTTCACTGCTCTAAGGTGAACAACCCCAGCTTCTCCAGTCTATCCACGCAACTGAAGTCCCTCATCCCTGGAACCATTCTCCTAAATCTTTTCTGCACTCTCTCTAAGGCCTTCTAATCCTTCCTAAAGTAATTGGACACAATACCCCAGTTGAGGCTGATCCAGTGTTTTATAAAAGTTCATCATAACTTCCTTGCTTTTATACTCTATGCCTCTATTTATGAAGCCCAGGATCCCGTATGCTTTATAAACCATTTTCTCAACCTGCCGTGCCACCTTCAATGATTTGTGCACATATACCCTCAGGTCTCTCTGTTCATGCACCCGCTTTAGAATTGTACCCTTTAGTTTATATTGCCTCTCCTCATTCTTCCCACCAAAATGTATTACTTTGCACTTTTCTGCATTAAATTTCATCTGCCATGTGTCTGCCCATTCCACCAGCCTGTCTATGTCCTCTTGAAGTCTATCACTAACCTCCCCACTGTTCACTATACTTCCAAGTTTTGTGTCATCTGCAAATTTTGAAATTGTGCCCTGTACACCCAAGTCCAAGTCACAAATATATATCAAGAAAAGCAATGGTCCTAGTACCGACCTCTGGGGAACACCACTGTATACCTTCCTCCAGTCCAAAAAACAACCATTCACCACTACTCTCCGTTTCCTGTCACTTAGCCAATTTATTATCCATGCTGCCAC
This sequence comes from Somniosus microcephalus, assembly GCF_052327205.1. Taxonomy (NCBI): domain Eukaryota; kingdom Metazoa; phylum Chordata; class Chondrichthyes; order Squaliformes; family Somniosidae; genus Somniosus; species Somniosus microcephalus. Next base: position 195,230,790 of record NC_140990.1, on the reverse strand, counting down.
TGTCCCATTTATTCCATGGGCTTCAACTTTGCTGGCAAGTCTATTATGTGGCACTTTATCAAATGCCTCTTGGAAGTCCATGTACAGCACACCAACTGCATTGCCCTCATTAACCCTCTCTGTTACCTCATCAGAAAATGCAATCATGTTAGTTAAACACGACTTGCCTTTAACAAATCTGTGCTGGCTTTCCTTAATTAATCCACACTTGTTCAAATGACTGTTAACTTTGTCCCTGATTAATGTTTCTAAAAGCTTCCCCACTACCGAGGTTAAACTGACTGGCCTGTAGTTGCTGCATTTATCCTTACACCCTTTTTGAACAAGGGTGTAACATTTGCAATTCTCTAGTCTTCTGGCACCCACCCACCCTCTGTATTTAAGGAGGATTGGAAGATTATGGCCAGTACCTCTGCGATTTCCTCCTTAACTTCCATCAGCATCCTAGGCTGCATCCCATCTGGTCCTGGTGACTTAACAACTTTAAGTTCAGAGAGCTTTCCTAGTACCTCCTCTTTATCAATTTGTATCTCATCCAGTATCTCCACTACCTCCTCTTTCACTATGACTTTGGCAGCATCTTCTTCCTTGGTAAAGACAGATGCAAAGTACTCTTTTAGTACCTCAGCCATTCCCTCTGCCTCCATGCGTCAGTCTCCTTTTTGGTCCCTAATTGGCCCCACCCCTCCTCTTACTACCCTTTTACTATCTATATGCCTATGTGAGGCTTTTTGAATTCCCTTTTATGTTAGCTGCCAATCTATTCTCATGCTCCCTCTTTGCCCCTCTTATTTCCTTTTTCACTTACCCTCTGAACTTTCTATATTTAGCCTGATTTTCACTTGTATTTTCAACCTGACACGTCATACGTGTTCTTTTTCTGCTTCATCTTACTCTCTAGCTCTTTCGTCGTCCAAGGAGCTTTGGCTTTAGTTGCCCTCGTGGGAATGTACCTCAACTGTACTTGAACCATCACCTCTTTAAAGGCAGCCTATTCTCCGATTACAGTTTTGCCTGCCAATCTTTGATTACAATTTACCCGGGCCAGATCCGTTCTCAACCCACTGAAATTTGCCTTTCTCCAATTAAGTATTTATACTCTAGATTGCTCTTTGTCCTTTTCCATAGCTAATCTAAACCTTATGATACTATGATCACTGTCCCCTAAATGTTCCCCTACTGACACTTGCTCCACTTGACCCACCTCATTCCCCAGAACCAGGTCCAGCAATGCTTCCTTCCTCATTGGGCCAGAAACATACTGATCAATAAAGTTCTCCTGAACACATTTCAGAAATTCTTCCCCCTCTCTGCCCTTTATACTATTACTATCCCAGCTATATTAGGATAATGGAAATCCCCCATTATCACTACTCTATAGTTCTTGCACCTCTCTGTAATTTCCCAGCAAATTTGCTCCTCTTTATCCTTCCCACTCGTTGGTGGCCTATAGAATACACCTAGTAGTGTAACGGCACCTCTATTGTTTCTCAACTTGAACCAAATAGATTCTGTCCTTGACTCCTCCAGGACATCCTTTCCCTCCAGCACTGTAAATTCTCCTTAACCAATACTGCCACCCCACCTCCTTTCTTTCCTTCCCTATCTTTCCTGAACACCCTATATCCAGGAATATTTAGTACCCAATCCTTCCCTTTCTTGAGCTCGGTCTCCGTTATCGCCACAACGTCATATTCCCATATGGCTATCTGCGCCTGCAGCTCATCAACCTTATTTACCACACTTCGTGTGTTTACACACATGCACCATAAACCTATCTTAGACCTTCTTGTATTCGCTCTTATTCTGACCCCACCTAATACCTTACTTTTTCTTACTCTAGTGCTATCTGTCTCTCACAATCCTTTGTGCACTTTGTTTCTCCTTTCTAATGCTACATCCTGATGCCCATCCCCCTGCCAAATTAGTTTAACCCCTCCCCAACAGCATTAGCAACCCCCCCCCCCACGAGGACATGGGTCCCAGCTCTGTTGAGGTGCAACCCGTCTGGCCTGTACAGGTCCCACCTCCCCAGAACCGGTCCCAATGTCCCAGGAATCGAAGCCCTCCCTCCTGCACAATTTCTCCAGCCATACATTCATCTGCTCTATCCTTCTATTTCTATACTCACTAGCTCGTGGTACCAGGAGTAATCCAGAGATTACTACTTTTGAGGTCCTGCTCTTTAATCTCTTTCCTAGCTCTCTTAAATCTGCCTGCAGGCCCCCATCCCTCTTTTTGCCTATGTTGTTCATACCGATATGGACCACGACCTCTGGCTGTTCACCCTCCCCCTCAGAATGTTCTGCAGCTGCGCAGTGACATACTTGACCCTGGCACCAGGGAGGCAACATACCATCCTTGAATCATGTCTGTGGCCGCAGAAATGCCTGTCTGTTCCCCTAACTATCGAATCCCCTATCACTATCGCTTTCCTGATCTTCCTCCTTCCACCCTGTACAGCTGAGCCACCCATGGTGCCGTGGGCTTGGCTCTGGCTGTACTCCCCAGAGGAACCATTGCCCTCACCAGTAGCGCGAGATGCACTCAGCAGACCCCGCACTACCTGCCTGGTCCTCCTTGTCTGTCTGGTGGTCACCCATTTCCTCTCTGCCTGCACACCCTTACACTGCGGGGTGACCACCTCCTGAAACCTAGAGCTTGATCTCCTCCAGCCGACGACACTTCCTGCACACATGGTTGTCCAGGATACTGGAAGCGTCCTGGAGTTCCCACATGGCACAAGATGTGCATTTCACGGGACTGAGGTGCCCTGTGTAAGACATTCTGATTGTCTGACAGTTTATAGAGTTCAGACTCGTGGAACAGACAACACAAAACCCAATGAATCTGTGAAACTTTTACTTAAAAATCAACAAGAGGATCCAAGTAATTACCAGAATACAGACTGTTCTCAATTCATGTACTTATCACAAGCAAGCATCTAAAATCATTTACTTTAAGCTCAGGTAATTATAAACAAAACCACATACGTTACTATTCACCAGATGAGAGGTCAATTCAATGATGACAGACGTATGGCTAACTTTAACTGGCAACTGACCAGGTCGCCATCAACTACAGCCCTGACTCCAGCGCTGAATGTTTTGAAACAGTCCCTTTTATGCCCCAAAATTTGGCAACCCTCCCACTGCGTACGTGTCCCTAACTATATGACATAAAATAATGGTTGGCAGTTGTTTCCCAGACCCTCTTATCACTAGTCCATTAGGCAACTGTGGGCCTTCACGGCTCGGTACATTCCATAGTCTGAAGATGTTTCTGTTATTGCACTGATTTCACAGTCAATAGTCTGTTCCCACAGAACTTCAATAAGCTTGTTTTCCATATCTGTTGAAAGAGAATTGGCAGCTTTTACAGCTTACAAGTCAAACAGTTTATTTTGCAAAGTTCTCACAGCAACCAGTCTTTGTCCTCGTGAAGCATGATGATAAGATTTGGTCACTTTTAGATTTGGTCAAATGGAGATTCAGTCAAGTTTACCATGACAGTGTTACACCTGCCAAGCCTCTACTTAATAGATTATTAACTAACTTAACAGAAATAAACTCAAGACTTAAAAAAGAACAATCTCCAGCTACTCACCAATTTGTTTTTTTTCTTCTCTTCAGCTCCTTCCCTTGTGCTGACATCACTTACCTCGCTCCCTGACACTCGCACTCCCTCCGGGCGCTCGGGCCTACCTTTATCTCCGGCCACTCCTCTCGCTCTCTCCTCCTTCCCCCTCTGCTGTGAATTCCCACTCTCTCCAAATTCCCAATTCAGCACTTTGTCTAGAGGCACTCTGTTTAGGATCACTCTGTGCAGCCCACTCTCTAATGTACATGTTGGAAGTGGATTACAGCAGGTGCAAAACAGGATGAACAATTATCATGTACACTATTGCCCTCAGAGAGTGAATTTGACAGTTTATTATCAAACAGCACACAAGCTCTTACTGAGGGCAGTAAGAATGGACAAGATCAGTCATACGCTCGAGTAAGGAGCTTTAGGTAATGGATACAAATCTAAGTGGACATGCCTGTGGCTCCAACAACACCCTTCCTCCTACCTGTTGAAGGAAGAGTGGTGGCAGGAGCCAGAAGCAGTGACTTTAAAGAGGTAAAATAAGAGGAGATAAACTGTGCACCATGCCTTCACCTCCAACATTAACAGAAGAGTCAAAGACAGCTCCAGATTTCTGCAGCTCCACAGACACGATAATCTGCGAGTATTCAAATAATGGTCACGTTGCTCAATGTAAACACGCAATCAGATTTTTAGCATTTTATTTTTCCAAACGTTTCCTACTCTTTCTCCATAATGCCTGTTATAAATCTCATCATCAAGAAACTACTCATGAAATAACGCTGGACGGCCAGCTGGTGGCGCCGTCCAAGGAGTATAAATACTCGGGCATGGGCCCAGCTTACCAGGGACATTTTGTAAGACAAGGAGCTAGTGAAGTACAACTAGACTTCCATGTTCTGAAACAAGTTGATTAAAGCCTTGCTTTATGCTCAAACCAAGTGCATAGTGAGTTTTATTACGCCAATGCCCTTCTTCAAATCATAGATTCATAGAAATTTACGGCACAGAAGGAGACCATTCAGCCTATTGTGTCTGTGCCGACTGAAAAAGAGCTATCCAGCCTAATTCCATTTTCCAGCTCTTGATCTGTAGCCTTGTAGGTTACAGCACTTCAAATGCATATCGAAGTACATTTTAAATGCGGTGAGGGTCTCTGCCTCTACCACCCTTTCAGGTAGTAAGTTCCAGACACCCACCACCCTCTGGGTGATAACAATTCTCTCAACTCCCCTCTAATCCTTCTACCAATTACTTTAAATCTATGACCGCTGGTTATTGACCTCTCTGCTAAGGGAAATAGATGCTTCCTATCCACTCTATCTAGGTCCCTCATAATTTTATACACCTCAATTAAGTCTCCCCTCAGCCACCTCTGCTCCAAAGAAAACAACCCCAGCCTATCCAGTCTTTCCGCATCAATAAAATTCTTCAGTCCTGGCAGCATCCTCGTAAGTCTCCTCTGTACCCTCTCTAGTGTGTAAGACGTGCGGATATTGCCCCTCGCTCCGTCCAACAGTTTCCAATGTTCAGACCCGTCGAACAGACAATGCAAAACCCAATGAATCTGTGAAAAACTTCTTTTACTTAAAAATCAGCAAGTGATTACAAGTAATCCGACAGTTATGTAGCATATAACAATTCCTGATTATACTTTAGCATACACAGAGATATCCCTTTACTTTAAGCTCAAGCGATAATAAGCAAAACACCACATACGTACTAACACCAGCGAGTGGTCAATTCGGCGACGACTAGACGTATGATTTCTGACAATTGACCAGGTTGCCCGGCTTCAGCCCCGAGTGTCATTTTACAGCATCTTTTATACCCCAAAATCTGGCAACCCTCTCACTGTGTACGTGTCACTAACTATATGGCATAATGGTCATTAGTTGTTTTTCAGTTCCTCGTATCAATAGTCCGTTAAGCATCCGTGGGCTTCAAGGCTGGTTACACTCCATAGTCTGCTCCATAGTCTGAAGATGTTTCTGTTTTTGCACTGATTCAACAGTCCAACAGTCTGTTCCCATAGAACTTTCAAGGTCTGTTTTCCTTATCGGTTGAAAGACAGTTGGCAGCTTTCACAGCTGACAACCGTAGCATCTTTTATTTTTGCAAAAGCTCTCTCAGCAACTCGTCTCTTGGCCTCGCAAAGCATGATGGTACATAAAATGTGATCAACTTTTAAGTTTTGGTCAAGTTACAGCAGAAGTTATAGCAAATCGTATGTTCTTACAAGTGCAATCACATCTTTCCTGTAATGTGCTGACCAGAACTGTACGCAGTACTATGGCTGTGGCCTAACTAGTCTTTTATACAGTTCGAGCATAACCACCCTGCTCTTATATTCTAAGCCTTGTCTAATAAAGGAAAGTATCCCCATGCCTTCTTAACCACATTATCTACCTGTCCTGCTACCTTCAGGGATCTGTGGACTTGCACTCCAAGGTCCTTCTGTTCCTCTGCACTTCTCAGTATCTTACCATTTATTGTGTATTCCCTTCCCTTGTTAGCCCTCCCCAAATGCACTACCTCACACTTCTCCAGATTGAATTCCATTTGCCGCTTTTCTGCCCACCTGACCATTGATATCTTCCTGCAATTTACAGCTTTCTTCCTCACCATTAACTGCATGGCCAATTTTTGTAGCATCTGCAAACTTCTTAATCGGGCCCCCTAAATTGAAGTTTAAATCATTGATATGTAACGCAAAAAGCAAGGGATCTAGTACTGAGCCCTGCGGAACCCCATTGGAAACATCATCGACCATTACCCTTTGCTTCCTGCCACTGAGCCAATTTTGGATCCAACTTGCCACTTTCCCTTGGATCCCATGGGCTTTTACTTTTCTTACCAGTCTGCTATGTGGGGCCTTGTCAAAAGTCTTGCTAAAATCCATGTAGACTACATCAAATGCGCTGCCCTTATCGACCCTCCTTGTTACCTCCTCAAAAAATTCAATAAAGTTAGTCAGACACGACCTTCCCTTAACAAATCTATGCTGACTGTCCTTGATTAATCCATGCCTTTCTAAATGACGATTAATAATGACTCTCAGAATTTTCTTCCAATAAATTGTCCACCACCGAGGTTAGGCTGACAAGCCTGTAATTACTCGATCTATTCCTTTCTCCCTTTTTAAACAATGGTACAATGTTAGGAATGCTGCAGTCCTCTGGCACCACACCAGGATTGGAAAATGATGGTCAGAGCCTCCGCTATTTCCTCCCTTGCTTCTCTTAACAGCCTGGGATACATTTCATCTGGGGCTAGTCATGTATCTACTTTCTAAGATGCTAAAACCCTTAATGTTTCCTCTCTCACTATGTTTAGCTCATCTAATATTTCGCAGTCCTCCTTCTTAACTACAATGTCTGCATCGTCCCTCTCTTCTGTGAAGACAGACGCAAAGTATTCATTAATAACCATACCCATGTCTTCCGCCTCCACACACAGGTTATGTTTTTGGTCTCTAATAGACCCTACTCTTTCCTTAGTTATCCTCTTGCTCTTTATGTATTTATAAAACATATTTGGGTTTTCCTTGATTCTACTTGCCAATAGTTTCTTGTGCCCACTCTTTGCTTTCCTAATTTCCTTTTCAATTTCACCCGTGCACTTTCTATATTCCTCTAGGCTTTCTGCAGAATTTAGCTCTTGGTATCTGACATTAGCGTCCCTTTTTTGCCTTATCCCACCCTGTATGCCCCTTGACATCCAGGGGGCTCTAGATTTGGGAGTCCCACCCTTTTTCTTTGTGGGAACATATTTGCTCTGAACCCTCACAATCTCCTCCTTGAATGCATCCCACTGCTCTGACACTGATTTACCTTGGCTTCCATCTGATCAGGTCAAAGGTCATTTATGCAGTTGGCTTCTCAATAACTATTTCCAGTTCGAGGGACTTTGCTTCCAATAAGACAAGACTCAAAATTAATAATCGTTCACTTTCACACAAGGTGCACCATCCCATTCTCACAAAATATTTCACCAAGTTGATGGTGGATTTGAGTATCAGACAACCCAAAGACTCCAACCTCCACCTGTGTGAAGTATGCAGTTTCGATACAGTCCAACTTGCCCACCTTCAGACACCAGATTTCAACCAGCAAAGCCCCAGTTCACCAGCAGCTACCAGTAGACTGAGGAAACTTGTCACAAGTGTATGACAGGCTGGTTTGAGCGCCATGTCTGTCTGAACTCCCATCTGATCAGTGAAGTGAGAAACAACATTTGAAGGACATCAGGAAATATTCTCTTTATATTTTTAATTCGATCCACAGAATACAAGACAACAATACACACCATAGGATAGAACATTTACAAACTATAGAATATCCCAGTTACAGTCAGGAACCCCAGGTCCCCTCTTATATATGAACAAGTAAAGTACAATTGATCACATCTTCTTGAATGAGGTCTTCTTGTGTTCACACCAAGCTCAGCCTTTCAGAAGTTTCATTCATGGTTAGTGTCGGGATCTTGAATCATCATTGTGTTCCTGTAGTGAACGGAATCAACAGAATTATCATTTTCAAATGGACTGAGTTCAATCTGAGTTCAGTGTTTTATTGTTGTTGATAATCATGATCAAGAAGGCAATTATCTGACACAATGTCCCAGTTTATACTTACGTTTGAAGACTCGAGTGATGATTCATCTGACTTGCTCTCGAGTGATAATTCTTTTGACTTGCTTTTCACCTATATTAATATATTAACATTTACATCTTTAACAAAGAATGAGACACTTTGTAAACAATCACAACTTTTAGAATCATCTGCAAATTAAAGGTTAACTGTTACTAGATTATAAAAGAGGAAATGCCAACTTTAAATTGCAGAGTTGAGATTCAATGCCTCAGTGTTGGAGTGGAGAAATCCTCACCAAACATCTCATGCTCTGCAGTGCAGCAATAATCAATACAGCCCTGGTACAGTGGAGCTGTGGGGTCAATGGTTAAACTAATGACGGTGAGATTATCCATCAATTGGTCTCTATTGTGTTGACTCTGCCACAAAAACCAGTAATTATTGTCTATTAGATGAAGAGACTATAAATGAGGCCTTGCTCATGAAACCATCAGTTGTATTTGTCCTGATACTATGGTTGTTGTTAGGGGGAAATGTTCTCTCTGATTCTAGAACATTCTAAAATTCAGTGAAGAAAAAATTCATCCTCTTGGGGTCAATTCTACAATCCTCTGGCTCTGGTTGGAGAACACCCAATAGCAATTGAGCATCAGGATCCGCTCTCCCACTGTCTCTGGGAGGACAATTAATTAAATACAAGCCTCAGACTCGATTCTGACACAGCTGAATTCAGGCTTCAACAGCTTATTGTAGTTGATAATCATCTGAGTAAAAGTCCCAGATTATACTTACATTTGAAGACTCCTCGAGTGATGTTTCTTTCGACTTGCTTTTCACCTGAATTAAAATATTAATATTTGTATGTTTAGTACAGGGGATCAATGATACAATTCCAAATAAAAGATTTAAGTATTAAATTATAACTGAGGAATTGTTAGCTTTGGACATCTCAGAGTTGCGATTCAATGGTTGAGTGTTGGAGTGGAGAAATCCTCACCAAACATCTCATGTTCTGCAGTGCAGCGATAATCAACACAGCCCTGGTACAGTGGGGCTGTGGGGTCAATGGTTAAACTAATGATTGGTGACATTCCCCATCAATTGGGATTTATGATATTGAACCTGCAGTTCCGCTCCCGGAAGGACCAGCCATTAGTGTCTATTATTGGTGAGAATGTAAGAGACACTGCTCTCGTGATTCCATTACTTGCTACTGTCCTCTCCTGTAGATATTCAGCTCACTTTATCTTCAGTGGAGAACAAACTCATCCTCTGTATTTGGGGTCCATTCAACAATCCTTTGGAATTGAGGATCAGAATCCTCTCCCCCAGTGCCTCGAACTAAAATAAATTGCCGTCTCACACTCCGTTCTGACACAGTTGAATCCAGGATTTTATATAGTTTATTGTTGATAATCGAAATCAACAAGAAAATCGCCTGACAAATTCCCAGTTTACACTCACATTTGACGACTCCTCGAGTGATGTCTCCTTTGATTTGGTTCTGACCTGTATAAAAATATTAATATTTATATGATTATCACAGGAGACCAATGAGATATTTTGTAAATAATCTCAAGTGTCTGAAAGCCCATTGGCATGATTTGTATAATTGTGAGGTTACCTCAATACTGTCTTCACTTGACTCTGATGAATCACTGTTGCTGTCAACCGTCTTCAAACCTCGACACTCCACAACAATGTCAACAACCTCATCAGCAAAATATTCAACACGGCTTTTGCAAAACCCGTTTTCCTGTCAAAATTTAACAGAATTTATTAAAATTATTGATTGACAACAAATTCAGCACTGACACAGGGAGTTTTTGTGATATAACTCACATGGCTCTTTTTATGATATAATAACTCAGTACACACGGCCCTTTTTATGATATAACTCAGTACCCAACAAGAGAGAGTAGAGCCAACTCCCCTTGACATTCAACAGGATTACCATAGCCGAGTCCTCCACCATCAACATCCTGGGGTTCACCATTGACCGGAAACTTAACTGGACCAGCCAAATAAATACTGTGGCTACAAGAGCATGTCAGAGGCCGGGTACTCAGCAGTAAGTGCCTCACCTTCTGAATTCCCAAAGCTTTTTCACCATTTACAAGGCAGAAGTCAGGAGTGTGCTCTCCACTTGCCTGGACGAGTGCAGCTCCAACAATACTCAAAAAGCTCGACACCATCCAAGACGAAGCAGCCCGCTTGCTTGGCACCAATCCACCATCTTAAACATTCACTTCTCCACCACCAGCGCACCATGGCTGCAGTGTGTACTGTTTACAAGATGCACTGCAGCAACTCGCTAAGACTTCTTCGGCAACCTCTACCACCTAGATGGACAAAGGCAGCAGGCGCATGGGAACACCACCATCTGCAAGAAGCCCTCCAAGACACACACCATTCTGACTTGGAAATATTTAGCTGTTCCTTCATCGCCGCTGGATCAAAATCCTGGAACTCCCTCCCTAACTGCATTGTGGAAGTACCGTCACTTCATGGACTGCAACGGTTCAAGAAGGCGGCTCACCACCATCTTCTCAAGGTCAATAGGGATGGGTAATAAATGCTGGTGTTGCCAGCAGCGTCCTCATCTCATGAATGAATTTTATAAAAATCAGCGGCCCTTTCTATGATATAACTCAGTACTCATGGCCCTTTCTATGATATAACTCAGCACTCACGGCCCATTCTACGATATAACTCAGTACTCATGGCCCTTTCTATGATATAACTCAGTACTCTCGGCCCTTACTATGATATAACTTAGTACTCACAGCCCTTTCTATGATATAATTTAGTACTCACGGCCCTTTCTATGATATAACTCAGTACTCACGGCTCTTCCTATGATATAACTCAGGACTCACGGCTCTTCCTATGATATAACTCAGTACTCACGGCCCTTTCTATGATATAACTCAGCACTCATGGCTCTTCCTATGATATAACTCAGTACTCACGGCCCTTTCTGTGATATAACTCAGGATGAACGGCCCTTTCTATGATATAACTCGGCACTCACGGCCCTTTCTATGATATAACTCAGGATGAACGGCCCTTTCTATGATATAACTCAGTACTCACGGCCCTTTCTATGATATAACTCAGCACTCATGGCTCTTCCTATGATATAACTCAGTACTCACGGCCCTTTCTGTGATATAACTCAGGATGAACGGCCCTTTCTATGATATAACTCAGCACTCACGGCCCTTTCTATGATATAACTCAGTACTCATGGCCCTTTCTATGATATAACTCAGTACACATGGGGGTTTCGATGCTACAATATAACTCAGGACTCACAGCGGCCTTTTTGGGGCGGAAGTGACAGCTGGGATCATCAAATTCCAGTCCAGAATTCTTGGAGCAGACGGTTTCTTTCACCGAGAATGTTAAATCCACGTTGTACGACAATTTGCCTGTGCGATAAATCTAATGAAAGGGAAACAGGTCATTAGTGTGTTACCGTATCTAGTGTTCTTCCTCTGGTCAGTTAAAGCTCAGAACAACACAGCTCTTTATTTTCAACAGATGCCTCCACTCGGACAGTCAGAATCATCAACCAACAGGGACAGAAGATTTAATTTCTCCAAACACAAAATGGCCCCTTTAACCATCACCATGGAGATGCTCAATGTACCGGAATCTTTAATAGTGGAAGGAAATTAACACACGAGCGACAGACCATTGGGATTTAGAAATACTTCAGAGGAAAATAATTCCCAAATCCCAGTCTTGCGAGAATTTAAAATCTCACTTCGAAACATTGCTCCAACCTGAATCTCAAAAATCAAAGACTGATTTAGTATTTGAATTCCTGAACTGAGATTTACCCATCATTGTTTGAATAATACAATGGGCCAGAATTTGCATTTGGTATGACAGCATACTCGCAGAGTACACCGTTATACCGCCTTGGAAATTGACCGCAATTTCGGTATTTCCGCATGTGCTTGCGCCTGTCTTACATCCCGAACTTGCAATCTGTCAATGTACGCCTTGACAGATGATCCGCACCGACAGGGTGAAGGGATAATTACAAGTCCTAGCACTTTTCGGGCTACCCCAGATCAGGCGTATTCCCCAGACAGTCACCTTCAACTAAAGTTAGAGATAGCCGAATTGAATTAGATGCTTAAATTACTCTAAAGGTTCAGGCTATCTCTCCCTAAAGGAAAGGAATGACTGAAGATGATACCATCCTCCGGATAGCACTTTTAATAAGTTTAACTAGACTGTAACCTTCCGGATATTATGAGGGTCCGGAATACCCCCCAGAATTCTGCAACTTCTTACAAAAGAGTGTACAGAAATTGGGTTTGCGAGTTTCTACAGAAATACTCTGTGAGACAATTCTAAAAATATATAGTTTTATTTAAGAGCCGACATTCAGTTAACAGCTGTTGATTCAATTGCAACATTAACAGTTCAAAAACAATTAGCTTACATTTCTTATTTCTCAGAGATCCTTATTTTTAAACCTTTACTTTGTTACATTTCTACATTTCTTACTTATATCTAAATCCAGAACATCCACCACAATCAAATACCTTGATTACCCGAGACTCAAAGTTAAAAACTTACAGAGCATGCCTGTGAAGTTGAGAAATGCTTGCTCGTTCAGTGACTCCTGACTTTTCATCTGAAAAGCTCTATCTTTTATACTCTTTTTTTAGTGGTTTATTCTTTAAAGTTTCCTGCTGATGTAAGCTCATTGTCTTATTCATTCTTTGTGTTGACTTCTTTCTATTCTTACTGCCATTTCAGCAGCTGCATGCATAATTATGTCTCTACCTTTAGGTGTTCCAAAAACCTATCAGTAAACACTATGACAGTAGTATTTATTTGATGTCATTCTTATCGAAGATCTGTCGTTCAATTCATAATATTGGCTTAACTGGTTTTAGCAGACGTTGTGACTCTGTGGTGTTCCAAGTTCAACATAAAAACAATGTAATTGCTTGGTGCATCTACTGAAGTTATATCTTCAAAGTGTTCTGCAGGTATCATATTTACTATATGTAAATTCAAGCCATTTTAACCAAGGTGTTTCATGCATTTCTAGCTATCTCAATTGGTTGCATATTTAATCATGTTTCCTGTCTTATTGATGTTACTTTTACAAAGGCACGTGGTTTTTTAATATTCTGTTCCTGTTCGAAGTGTCAGTTTCTAACACTTTACTTGGGTCATTCATTGTGTTGGTTCCAAACCGCAGACCTTTCGGAAGCAAGTCTTTGCCTTTACAATAGGGCCATTGTATTAGCATTAACAATCAATTCCCATTTCAAAGCTTGTGGTGTTTACAACTTTGTTATGTAGGATTCTCAAAATTCCCACATTTCCCAAGTTATTCAACAAGGGACCCTGAAGGACAAGTTATTAAATAAGGGAACCCTGAAGGACAATGGCTTTTGGACTTTATGGCAAAGACTGCAAGGTTAAAGCAGGGCCCTGCGCAGCATGTCAAGTTCAAAACTCAAACTTGACATGCCCAGGCCTGTGGGAGACAGCTTTAATTTGTGATTTCAAACCAGACAGCTGAAGGAGACAGAACACGCATTCTTCCCTTTAAAACAAATCAACTCAGGAAACAATTTAATCTTGCACAAACTTAAAACCCATCAAGACTATGCATATATATAATCGCCTACAGTTCAAACTAGCTACCAAGCCAGGAAGACACCGATTTACATTATGCATAAACAAACACCAAGACATTAAAAACCATTTAACAAAGGGACAACTGCCCAAAAACCAGTTAAGGTGAACGACTATAATCACCTTAACGAGCCCGCCAAAAATCAGACGAAGAACTAACCCTGATTTGGCACGCAGATAACAAATCAAAAACAGTATAATTGTAGGCCCACCGGTAACCAACAGCAAGCAAGCGGGCAGGGACACTTGAAACTCAAAGAAGCAGGGACAAGCTAGGCTCGCTGGCAACACTCGCAGAAACCTTCAGGCCACAGGGGCATCCAACTGGAAGGCTCATGGAACATCGCGGCAAGGAGGCACGGTGGGACAGGCTCGACCAAAGACGACTAGGCCGCAACCGCAGCCTTACACGAAGTCCGACCACGAGCACCGCGGTAACAAAGGGCCGGGTAAACCATACCTTCAGATCATTACCACTACACAGGTAATGATCTATGCCACCGCAACCGAGCCGACACCGAAGACCGCCAGCCGAACCCCAACCACAACAAAACTCGACGACCAGACCACCACCAGAGGAACAAAACCCGAAGTTTTCCACTCTACAAGCTAAAGTACCCAACAAAGACTTTATTCCCTATTTCTAACCAAGCAAAGAAGGTACTTACCCAGACAAATCCACAACCGCGCCCTTGCCGCATCTGCGGACTCCACCCAACTGAAGAATCTTTGCAGATTCTAAGACTGGGACCACGTGGCGACGGCAGGCCCCAAAGGACACAAAGAGCGAACCCCAAAATGCAACCGGCTTAATTGACAGGATTCGAACTGTCAAGAAACCCCTATTGGTGAGCATAATCCCTGGCTCATGTAGTGCAATTTAGTTAGGTAGCGGGGGTGGGACCAGGGTAGGGGGATTATTAATGTGATTTTCCCTCATTGTGCCGTGTGTTCCCCATGCTTAATTAAGTGTACTTTTGTATGCCTGTAACTACTCCTGTAATTTAAGTGTGTAATTTTAAGTGTGTCTAAATAAAATACAGTTTTCTTGCACCAAACCAGTTCTCTACTCCAATTCTGTTTCGCCGCCTGTACCTAAGTTCAGTGTCTAGAACCCAGGGGTGTGGGAGCGATTCGAACCACTCAAAAACAGTCAGGGGCAAAGCTGACTGCACACACCAACCCCAACAGTTATCAAACCATCCCATCTCAGAAGCCTGTTTTCTGTTTGCGGCCTGTGTCTCCAAGGCTTTAGATTTTTAAACCCAGTATATCATGTATAAATAAATATCAGAATTCTGTTCATATTATGGTGTATCTCTTGAAATATGGCTTATTCCGTCACAGGGGAAATAATCATTGCGGGCGCAGAGTTGGTCTAATTGCCCCCAACTACCCAGCAATTACGAACAAAAATGTTACGCTTAGCGAAAGCAGATGCAGGAGCCTGTTACACTGTGAAAGGAACCACCTTTTCCTTCTTTTGCAGGTTAAGCCGCACTAATGGTGAACATAAATAAGAGTTTGCATCCAGCCAGGGTGGTTCAGCAAGAGCTAAAATGCTTTAAGGAGTGTATTTTTTTCAGTTATCAAAAGTTTTAGACAGGCAGTATAATTTGTTACCTTGAATAATTCCAGTACAATTTACTGTAATACAACTTAATTAATGAAAAGAAAACGTCTACATCTGCTGCAGTGTGTACCATCTGCAAGATGCACTGCAGCAACTCACCAAGGCTTCTTCGGCAACACCTCCCAAACCCACGACCTCTACCACCGAGAAGGAAATGGGCAGCAGGTGCAGGGGAACACCACCACCTCCAAGTTCCCCTCCATTATATGTAAAAGCCCCCTCCTTTCCCCTCTGTCGCTGTAGTACAAAAAACAGCAGCCTGATGCCTGGCAGAGGTAGGGGCTTCGGCTCCCTTGCGTAAGAAACCGTATTCTACCTGTTTAAGCCCCGAGATGAGTTCCAAAGTCAGTCGGTCGACCTGAGTTCAGGCCTGGGATGTCCCAATTTGGCAGGAGAGGTAAGTCCCAGCCTGGGTAAATCATTAACCAAAAAAAGACTTGGTCGCTGGAAGGTCATACCGTGTGATTTCTGACAAGAGAATCAAGTCTAGCTTCACGGTCACAACCAGCAACAACCTGAGTAGACACTCTTGTCTCTAAATGTAACCGCAGTGAATGAAGGACAAGACTTTTTTGAACAGGATTTTACCCCTAAGCTGTAACTTTATTCCCCTGTGTACCAGTATCCCATTGAACAATTAACTCTCAAAGCCTGATGCTGACTCCCACATATCTGTCAAGAGGAAAGTCAGTGCTTCCAATGATTGGAGCACCAGGCCCACGTGATCCCATGTACGCTTCCGCACACACTACGCACCTGGGATCCGTGGGCCATTATGCTGCCCTCTAATGCATAGCATCAGAGAGCAAGTTCACGACGGAGGGTGCCCATCAGGTAAGTTCGTATTCCAGGTAATCCCTAGGTACGCCGCCGACTGCAAAAGCTTCCTCAATATTCTGCTCATGATTAATAATCAGTGTCTAACTACACTCAGTAATATTCTTGAGACTTTAGACAGTGAAACACACTTAGACCCGGACACACTTACATCCTTCACTCTTCTCCTGGTTATACCACAGAGATTGGTGGTCTCGGTGATTCTGTTTAGCTTTAGAACTGACTCTCTCAGAGCATCCTTAGGGCTTGGGACTCCTGCAGAGAGAAAAGGAAAGTTGTACAAAACACTCCAGCATGCTTCAGTAAATTCTTTTGAAACATTGGTAAAATCTCGCTGTCTGAAGCTCATTCCCAATAACTGGTTGCTTTATGAGGTGCTGCTCCCTCCAGTACGTACCTGAGCAGTGGAGGATCTGCACTGCAGCAATGGTGAGGAGAAAGGATTTCATTCTGCCTCTTGTTGATCAGCTGGCTGGTTTCTAAGAGTAAAGGAGCTACTTCTCTCTCTTGCTCTGCCTTTCCCTTGCAGTGTTCAGTCTTTATATACTGCACCTCCACCACATTCAAACACTGACACAGATTTGCTCAGTTTGGTGATCCTGGCACGGAAATCTGCTGACAAGTGGGCTGTAATATGGGCAGAGCTTCCTCCAAATATCGTCATCATGTTTAGGTTTGGTGCCAAAAGTGTGAAATCAGATATTATTCCTCAGAACATGAAATAATGAATTGACAGAGGCGAGGAAATGATCATCTGTAATCTGTACAAAGTCAGACTCAGTCCACTGTAGTTTACGTGTCTGAATTTACGGATATCTTGTACCTTAGTAATGGCCTATCTATGGCATACATTATTGGTCCAAATGTTGTTGCAAAAATAATGGCAAGTTCAAGACACGTTATTGATGCACGAATTGGCCAGCAAGTTCAGAGGATTAAGAGATATGCCGTCAGTTGCGAATCTCCAGAACTTGCTGGTTTATTTATGTTTCTCCGCAGTTTGCTTCGCACAAATTGTATCTCGCCCTTAGCCTCCCCGTTATTTTTAAGAACTTGCTGGATTTGCACGTTAATTGCCCATTACACTCCCCGGAGAAAGTTAAGGCTCATAATTAAGAGCGTAACTTTTTTAATGATGCGATAATTGTTAATGCAATGCCAATCAACCTCTCTGGCCCAGAAATGGAGCAATATAAACTGTGGAGTCTCATTCCTTCATGTAGTCAATTGTTGTTAGAGAATTTTATGATTTAAAATGTAAAATTAAAAAAAAATTCCCACTTTTCCCTCTTTTCTTTCTCTCTTAATCCAATCTTTCATTCCCTTTCTTTATTTCTCTTTCTGTTCCTGATTTGACTCTAATTCATCCTATTTCCTTCTCTGTTGTTCCTCTAATTCTTTCTTAATCCTTAAATTGCATTGGTTAATGAGATAGATTTTTGGTTCTGTCGTTCACTACAGTCTACAGTCCCAATTAGGGATAGCATAAGATCCAAGGAGACGACATATAAATTGGCCAGAAAAAGCAATAATCCTGAGGATTGGGAGCAGTTTAGGATTCAACAAAGGAGGACAAAGGGATTAATTAAGAAAGGGAAAATAGAATATAAGAGTAAGCTATCAGGGAACATAAAAACTGACTGTAAAAGCTTTTATAGATATGTCAAGCGTAGGTCCCTTACAGTCAGAATCAGGGGAATTTATAATGGGAAACAAAGAAATGGCAGTCCAACTAAATTCATACTTTGGTTCTGTCTTCACAAAGGAGGACACAAATAACCTCCCAGAGATGCCGGGGAACATAGGGCCTGATAAAAGGGTGGAACTGAAAGAAATCAGTATTTGTAGGGAATGGTGTTAGGAAAATTGATGGGACTAAAGGCCGATAAATCCCCAGGGCCTGATAATCTACATCCCAGGGTACTTAAGGAAGTGGCCCTGGAAATAGTAGATGCATTGCTGGTCATCTTCCAGAACTCGTTAGACTCTGGAACAGTACCCATGGATTGGAGGGTAGCTAATGTTATCCCACTATTCAAAAAAGGTGGTCGAGAAAAAGCGGGGAATTATAGACCGGTAAGCCTGACATTGGTAGTGGGGAAAATGCTAGAATCTATTATAAAAGATGTAATAGCAGAGCACTTGGTAAGCAGTGGCTGGATCGGACAAAGTCAACATGGATTTACAAAAGGTAAATCATGCTTGACTAAACTACTGGAATTTTTTGAGGATGTAACTGGTAAAATAGATAAGGGAGAACCAGTGGATGTGGTGTATTTGGACTTTCAGAAGGCTTTCGATAAGGTCTCACATAAGAGATTAGCGTGCAAAATTAAGGCACATGGGATTGGGGGCAAGGTACTGACTTGGATAGAGAACTGGTTGGCGGACAGAAAGCAAAGAGTTGGAATAAACGGGTCGTTTTCCGAGTGGCAGGCAGTGACTAGTGGGGTACCGCAAGGATCGGTCCTAGGACCCCAGCTGTTCACAATATATAATAATGATCTGGACGAGGGAATTGGATGTAATATCTCCAAATTTGCAGACGACACAAAGCTGGGTGGGAGGGTAAGCTGTGAGGAGGATGTCGTGAAACTCCAATACGATTTGGACACATTGGGTGATTGGGCAGAAACATGGCAAATGCACTATAATGTGGATAAATGTGAGGTTATCCACTTTGGTGGCAAAAACAGGAAGGCAGATTATTATTTGAATGGCAATAGATTGGGAGAAGGGGAAGTGCAAAGAGACCTGGGTGTGCTTGTGCACCAGTCGCTGAAGGTAAGCATGCAGGTGCTGCAGGCGGTTAAGAAGGCAAATGGTATGTTGGCCTTCGTAGCAAGAAGGTTCGAGTACAGGAACAAGAATGTCTTGCTACAGTTGTACAGGGCCTTGGTGAGACCGCACCTTGAGTACTGTGTGCAGTTTTCGTCGCCTTACCTGAGGAAGGGCGTTCTTGCCATGGAAGGAGTGCAGCAAAGATTCACCAGGCTGATACCTGGGATGGCAGGAATGACGTATGAGGAGAGATTGTGTCGATTGGGATTACACTCACTGGAGTTTAGAAGATTGAGAGGGGATCTCATCGAAACTTATAAAATTCTGTCAGGCCTGGACAGACTAGATGCAGGAAGGATGTTTATGATGGCTGGGGAGTCCAGAACCAGGGATCATAGTCTAAGGATAAGGGGTAAGCCATTTTGGACTGAAATGAGGAGGAATTTCTTCACCCAGAGAGTGGTGAACCTGTGGAATTCTCTGCCACAGAGGGCAGTGGAGGCCAGTTCATTAAATATATTCAAAAAAGAGTTGGATATATTTCTTAAGGTTAAAGGGATCAAGGGATATGGGGAGAAGGCAGGGACAGGGTACTGAATTTGGATGATCAGCCATGATCTCATTGAATGGCGGAGCAGGCTCGAAGGGCCGAATGGCCTACTCCTGATCCTATCTTCTATGTTTCTATGTTTCTATGCCCCACTGCCCTCACCGCACTGTTATCAGCTCACACTTCTGGCATGTTACGGCGCAAATTATATTTGAGCTGAAGTGTATAGGATAAAGTCTAACTAATGGTGCACACCGCGAGATGCCCCGTTCCAGCAAGATTTGGTCCAATATGGTGTAGGAATTCCTGGCAATTATGGCGTGAGTGATTTATGTTATTCCTTACGCCACACCATAATTTGCTGGGGTTTTTGATCTGCTTCAGAGACCCTCGCTGAGAAAGTTGAATTGTTAACTATCATAGCTCCGCCCACATTAAAATCATTGGCGAGATTGAGTTTGCTGAATTAACACCACTCTCTATACAAATCACCTCATGCCAATGCAATCAGTGGTAAACCCCTGATATACACACAGCTTCACCATCAATAGTATCCCTGTGCTAGTGGTTTTAAATCCCAGGTGCCTTGGTCTTTTCAGTGCTGCTGGCACAGTGAAGTTTGGTCATTAATTTGTGTGACCTTAACGTCATGACCTCACTTCAGCTCAGATTGTACACTTTCTGACTCTGGGTAAGTTTCTGAAAAGAAACCATTGAGAGAAATCACATCAAATACCAAAGTTTCTCTGCAGCTGCAGCACGCTCCTGGCAACAGAGGCCATTTAACTGCACATGCGTAGGCGCTACATCCAGAGATTTATTTTGGACTGGGGGATTGTTGACAGTTGTGGAGAAGTCCATGTTAGGGCTTCCTGCCTTCCCAGTTACATGAGGCTGTGTGGAGGCCCGAGGTTTTGTGTGGGAGGGGAAGGGGGCGGACGAGGGGGCGGGGAAGATTTGGGAGAAGCTAAGCATTAGTTCAGCAAGTGGAGAAAGTTGTGAAGATAAACAGCTGTTAACTTCTGCAAACAACTGTAATAATATTTCCATTAACAAATGAAAGTGTTCATCGGAACTGCACGTAACTGTAAACATGAATATTATTACAGAAGTTGGAATCTTTGAATAAACCTCTCCCCCTTTCAGGGTATTTAACTCAATCTTATATTACAACTAGTGGAGGCTGCTTGTCTCCATACTCCTGCTGTTCATTTAATTTGAGTTAACCTTTTACTTTATAAGTCTTCTCAGCATTGGCTGCTGCTCGTGCTTGAACTTCAAAGTAAAGATCATTGAGCCATTTGAACATATCGTATCAGTCATTGAAGGTTATGTTAGGTTGGTGGTTAGACTGAGGGTAGATGGAAATGGAGCGAATTGCTTGCCCAGGGGCCAGAATTGGGGAGGAGGTAGACTCTGGATCCACCTGAGATCCAGCCATTTTGTGCGATGTGAAGTTTCCCACCGAAGGTGGTGAGTGGAGTAAGATGCAGTGATCCTGTAACGAACACAACCATGAAAACGACGGGTTTGGGACAGGATGAAATCAGCCATCCAAAATCCCATAATTTCTGCCCTAGAGTCTGTCCCTAGAGTATTGACTGCCTGCACCTAACAGGCATTTCTGTCAGTACCTGATGATGAGGTAATCTTACCAGAGGTAATCTTTCCAAGGTAAATCTGCAAAGGCGAAAATCTTCCAAAACTTTGTTGTGCTCTAATTTCTCTTTGTCTTAGGACATTCGAAATGTTTTATTTTCCCTCGGGCTGCACTTTGGGAGTTTCAAGCTTCATTTTAGTTGTCTTCACCTTTTACCCTGACCAATGAGAAATGCCATCCAAGGCTTCAAAATGAGATTCCCAATGGGAATTTCTCTGTATATGCTGTATATGATGGAGAAGAAGGTGATGTGCAAGAGGCTGTCATGGAAGCCAGGTGAACCTGGAGGAGATCCAGACCCTCATGGAGATACCTTGGGAGCAGAGTCTAAAGACCAGGGCATTTATTTTCAAACATTTCATTTGAATTATGTCTCTAGGCTTTGTCTTGCATCAGAATCCCTAGAAAAGCTTGAACCCCTCCTGCAGGATAAGCTGCAGACTACATCCTCTGACATCCTTGTGTTAAATGCCTCACCCAGTAGCGAATTCTCTCCTAATTTGCCACAAGTGTCTTAGGGCTGGTTAATGGTGAGGTGGAGATTGACCAAGTGGATGGATTTTGAAGTGGGTGGTGTGTGATGTCAGCTTCAACTCTGACTTATGAGTGGTTCGAATCGCTCCCACTCCCTTGGTTCTAGACCTTGGACTTATTTGGGGGTTGTGATAAAAGTGCAGCAGACAACTGGTTTTGCTGCAAGAACTTTGAATTTTATTTGAGAAAGAAAATACAACACAATAATAACACTCTAATAAAATGGGGAAACACTTCGACATACAAGAGGAAAAATTACAGTAGACAAATATCTCACCCCTCCCAATCCCGCCTTACTAGCTAAGTTAGGCTCTAAAAGGACCAGGGATAATGCTCACCAAAACGACTCCTTGACAGTTGAGCTGGTTCACGATTTCGGGGTTCGCTAGATGTGTTGGTTGGGGCCTGCCATACCCCGGACGCAGTAGAGGACTTCACCTGCGTATCTGGTCAGTCTTCGCGAGTCCGCAGATGCGGTAGGATGCGTATTGGATCTATCAGGTGAGTACCCAATTTTCTTTGGTTAGAAATAGGGCTTAGAGTCTTTTTGAATAAAATCTTACCCAGGGGTAAGTCAGAATAGTTTGTAGAGTGGAAAAACTTGCGGATCTTCAGTTTCTTCTGAGTTGGTTTTCCGTTGGCCGCGGTGGCCCAATATTACCTGGTTGGCTGAGGGTAATATTCGGTTGTTTTTTTCGTGGGGCCCAAGGTGCCGCGAGGTGCCCGATGGTGTGTTACTTGTTCTTCGAGAGAGAATTGCTTGGAGATGCTTGCTCCTTGATCTTGATGTTACTCGATGATGGCTCTTTAACTTGGAACTGTTGCTGTTTGAACTCCTTTGAACACACTTTACTTCTTGAACAGGCCTCCAATTATACTAATCGAGGACTGCTAATCTGTGCGCCAAATCAGTTTAGGTTTATTGTTAGATTTTGGCGGGCTCATTAACATTGAGTTGTGTAAATTGTTTAAGCGCTTTTGGGATGGCTTCCTGAGCTGTTGAAGTTGTTTAAAAATGTGAGAAGTGGTTTCGGGATGGTTTTCCTGAGCTGTTGAGCTCTTATTTAATTGTAGTGAATTGTCCTCAGGCTTTGAGTTTCATGTGGGGCCTGAGATTCTTTATAGGTTGGCGAAGTGATTTGTTTCATGCATGTTTTTGGATGGGTCCTGTGAGGCTGTTCTTCCATGGGTCTATTGTTAGCATGTAAATTTTTTGATAGGGGCTGAGTGACATTTATAGTTCCCCAGACAGTTTGACTATCTCGAATACTCAAACTGTCTACTGCAGAGGTAGATCCCAAATTCTGTAACAGCCTTTTTCCAAACATGCCTGAACGTGACCTTTAAGTCTGTTTCAGACCTTGAATCTCCTTGTTAGGCCCAACATGCCCTTTTATCATCCTGAAGCTTTTAGCAAGGGTCCAAAGTCATTTTTAATAGGGTTTTCTTTCATTTTGTGGGATCTGTTAATTTTGAGAATCCTACAGTCCACCCTATGATACTTTACTCGTTAGATTATCATACTGGGTGAGCAAAATTCCTGATCCCTGAGAGCCAACCTTCCCCTGTATTTTACCTATCTAAAACCCCAAAACACACATTCCCCTTTAGGTGTAGTGTTCAGATACATAAAATTTGATTACATTCATATCCAAGCGCGGAGGGGGTCCAACGCCCCTGCACCACTTGGAAGAAAAAATATGGTGCATACATAGAAAAGAAAAAATACATGGTCAGAATCTTTATTTTTAATAACGATTAAAGCTCATCTCATACCTGGTCATAGACCTTATTTTGATGCTTGCCCCATGCTCTCTCATGTTGGAATGGGAGCATTCTGTCCCTCCCCTTGCACTTTGTTCCCAGTAAATAGAAAACTATACCTAGCTGGCAGACCATTAAAATGTGGGAAGCCATTCTGATCCAAGAAGGGACCTCTGTATTTCAACAATATCCCACCAGGGTGGAACTACGATCTCCAAGATCTTGGCCCCTATCTCGACTGTCTTCTGTTCTAGTGTGTAGAAATATTTTTGTGATATAGCAACTGCTTTTAGTGGGGCAGTAAGGGGTTTGGGTAGAGGGGGAATTTCATAGCCAAAATGTGCGACATAGTTTTGCAGGTTGGTGAAGTTTTCAGTTACAGTGAGGTGAACAGTGGAGGATTCAGGAATGGGGACAATCCGTTCCTGGGCCACTTGAACTTCTGCCTCAGGTTTAAAGCAGAAACTGCTGTCACTCACCGGACACCAGATGTGCTGTCCATTCTGGTAGTGGGCCGCACTTGTGGTGACACAATATGTCCCACCTCCTATGAATGCTACCTGTGGGGGAACATGGTCTTGTGCCATTACCTCCATGGTACAGTTAATAGGTTGTGCGCCAGCAGCTTTAAACCCGCACTGTGGTCTAGAATAGGCATTCAAGTGCTGGGGACACAGTATTAAGTGTGCACCCCGGCTCCGGCACCCGGAGAGGTCAGTACCTGTCATAGCGTGCTCCCACTTTATGACATAAGGTTGGACTGCTGCGAAACGGACGTGTGCGCCCACTTGAATGATTCCAATGTTCTCCACCCTGCAGGTCGGGCTGTCCCACCCATGACCGGCACCCTCACTACTATCCCCATGGTAGTGTGATTGGAACGTCCACAATCTGCTGGGACAGGGTAGGCTTCAGAGGCTAGACGGAGCTGACATGGGCTCAGCGAATTACTAAATGGGTGGAGGGCTGCAAGGTGCTTGTTGCTGACCCAGGAGGGGACTAAACCTTGTTTTAAATCCTCCAGGTTGCTACGGCCCTCGCCCAGCAACCATGCCCCGTATAGCACAAACACCTCATTCTGTGCAGCCTGATCTGAAGCATTCCTGCCCTCCCGTATGAGTGCATTTACTGTTTTAGCGTGTCTCTCTAGCTCAGCAATGATTTCTTTTAAATGAACCGTCATAGCTTGGTCCTCGTGTAGCTCTGACCCTACCACAGTGTTCTCCTCTGTTAGGATCTTTCGCAATTGGGTTTTTAAGCCATCTATCTGTGTTTGCTGTTCTATATCGTCCAGGCTATTTATTGCAGAGGATCCTGTATTATAAATGGTGAAAATATCGTTCCAGGTCTCCCTTCTTTGTCTCCCCACACCCATAGTATGCTCAACGTGTAAAGTGTATAGCTCTGCTTTGTCTGTGTTGGCAAAGTCAAATTCGCAAAATTTCCTAAACATTTCCTTTAGTAGGGCCTGGTATAACTGTTCTGTCTCCTTCGGGCACCATTCAGGTAAATGTACTTCGGTAAGGTTTAGGATCACTGAAGCTACTGCATAGTGTACCCCCTGGTATAGTACCTTTTCGGTCGGCACTAGCACTAACCCGTTCCCTGGTCCCTTGGTGGTGGTAGGACACCTCTCTGTTACTGTCAGTGATATTGGGGTCATGGGCAGGGGCTTTTGGGTGCATGCTACAAGTTCGGTGGCGCTGACTGGGATCGGGGAGTGTGGGACCGCGCACGCATGCAGGCTAGAATCCCACCCCATCCCCTTCCCGGCATCTTGCCATTGTCTGGAGAAGATGATGGATATGCCTGTGGGGCAGGCTCTCTCTGATCCCCACATGCAGATACAGATTCCCTGTTCTGATTCCCACCACTTATCCCAACACACACTCACTCCCCCTTGGGTCCCTGTGATCGTCCAGTGGGTGTCGTTCCCCAGTCATTCCCAGTCGGCTGTACGGTCCCCTATGTCCCTGCTCAGATTCCTGAGCCACCACCACCTTACAGGGGAATCCGTCCTTTGCATGTAAGACACACACGTTTCCCCTCAGTGACACTGACCCTTGTAGCAACGACCTGTACCCTGGGTCACGGGATGGAGGTAAACCCGGTCTGGCTGGAGGACTGTGTCGAGTTAGACCCCAGCCACCCTGGCCACCTTCCCTCGTGGAAGTAAATAGCGAGCTCCACCACACCCTGTTCGTCACCCCCAGCGGTAACGATTGGTGCTCTCTCTCCCGAGCACCCATATATGTGGGAGTCTTCCACGTCACCTCGGTCACCGATGCGCACCCCTACCAGGGTGAGCAGGAGCAGAACCTTTCCCATGCCGATTTCCTCTCTGTAGGGACACACAAAACAGATAGCCATGTCCCGAGAAGGTTCTCTGGCTTGACAAGTGATTGAGTCTCGAAAACTTAAACTTATCATAACTGATTATAAGTGTAATACCCACTGGAAATGTTATGTACGCTAAGTATGGTTATCAATCTTTAACTTAGACACTGTATTATCATTGTTATAAATCCCTGGGTTAAAGTTGCCCATGTGAAGGTACGGCAAGAACTTTTAAGGACACAATGTGACTAAGAGCAGACTTTCCATAATTCTGCACCAGTATCAACTGTTGCAGACAGTGAGGCTGCGCAGTCTCCAGGCAGAAACCCCAGGAGGAAGGGGTGGAGTCGGGGTTTTCGAGCGGGAAAAAGGAGCGACTGGAAGAGAAGAGGGCAGGAGCTCTGAAAAGAGGGCTCAGGAGGCAAATGGCTGCCGCATCCCGTCCCGGGCTTCCAAACTCGGCCGCCGCCCTTCGTATTAGTAGCTCTGCATCCAGAACTCAAAGTGGGATTCAGTGATCGTGAAGAGAATTCAACGAAGGGGTTCGGAGTCGTAAGTCTTGCAGACATTATACATACCATGAGCTCCAACTTAAGCGCGCCAACGAAAGAGTGCACTCGAATTTGGACACAGGGACAGATTCTCCTTTGAATCCATGTAAATGGAGAATGTATGTTTATTATGTCTAGATTCATTCTAATGTATGCAAATGTCTAATTTAGTTCATTGACCTGTAATCTTCTTATACTGTCTGACGTTAAAACTATAAAGTAAGATAATTAGAATTAAGCCATTGTAGTAGTGATCTCCTTACTGGACTATAGAATACTGTCTACAACAGAGACCACATCTCACATATATCTAGAGAACCGTGAAGGGGTTACATTTTGGGGGCTCGTCCGGGATTGTGGTCTATTTATGTCAGTAAACTAACAGTATTGAATGCTCATTGCTAAGAGAGTGGTTTGTGGTTTCTACTGGGCTGTTTGAGCATAAAAGATGGATGTTATTGAGGTTGAAGCTTGGTGCAAACGGAAGCAGATAGCTACTACCCATGCCATTGTGCTGAATGGTGTTGCTAACGATGACCCTGATGATGTTTTGCTAAGGGCTCTGAATTGTGTCAAAGCCTTTGGAAAGGTTAGGATAGTTGAGCGCTGCTTGGATACAGCTACCAAGAAGCAGTTTGTGTTGATCCAGACATCAGAGAACCTGAGAGGTCATGGTTTACCTGAGGCAGTTGGGCTTTCTGAAGAGGCTGGTCCCTGGCCAGTTCAGTTTGTCCCTATTACTACTAAGGAAGAAGAAGGGTTTCAGACCAAGTTGTTGTCATTCTTGAGACAAGAAGGAAAGACTGTTGCTGATGTCAAAGGTCTGATAGGTCCTTCGGCCCTGGATATGAACACTCAGTTGGTCAGTGCCATTAGTTCTCTGGTGGATAAATGCACCAATCTGCCCTTCGAGGCTCAGGGATACCGTAAGCTCCGTATGTTCTCAGGAGTGAGACCAACTCCCAGTGGGAAGAGGAGTACGACGCCTGGGCTGAGCAGACCCTGCCCCTGCTAGAGGAATGGCAGTGCAGTGACAATGTGAAGAGGCAGAGAATAGTAGAAAGCCTTAAGGGTCCTGCTGCTGACATTGTAAGATTCTTAAAGGCGCAGAACACCTCTGCTACTTCCTTTGACTACATGCAGGCTCTAGAAACTGCCTTTGGAACTACTGAAACCATTTCAGATTTGCTGGTCAGATTCAGAAGCACATTCCAGTGTGAGGGAGAGAAGCTGTCCAGTTATCTGCTGAGAATAGACAAACTGCTGCATTGTATGTTACGGAAAAGAGGGATTGAGTTGCCTGAAATGAATCGGTTCCGCATTGAACAGGTTGTGCGAGGTGCATTGCTTGAAGACGTGACTGCTCTTCGCATACGCATGACCCATAAGTTGCGAGATCCACCTACCTTCACTGAGCTGCTAAGGGAAGTCAGAGAGGAGGAGGATATGCTTCAGGCCCAGAATGTAGCAAAGAGTGCTGTGATGTCCAAGCTTGTGACTCTTGTTACAGTTCCTACTCCTAAGGGTGATGTCAACCCTGAGATGGAACAGCTGAAGAAGGAAATAAATGTCATGAGAGCCGAGATGGCATATTTTCGGTCTAAGCCCAACACAGAAAGGGATGACGCATGGGTGAAAAAGGTTGAACACCCTGCGAAGTCTAACAGCAAAATGAATGATTCCTCTAAAGGATATCCCCATGAAGGAGATAGACCTGGAGTCTTTTGTTATAACTGTGGAAAGGATGGACATTTCAAGCGAGAATGTAGAGGTGGGGAAAATCTAAAAAAAGTAAATGACCGTCTCATAAAACTTACCAAGAAGTCGGGAAACTACAAAGGGGCACAGTAACGGAACGGCCTGCTGTCCCTGTAGTTAAGACATGTTCCGCTAAGTGCAAGAATAGACGAGGGGATATGAAAGACATCGGCCTAGAAATTCAGTTGGGCGCGCCAGCCGTTAGCGCCTTAGGAGGAGTAGATCTCGAGCGCTAGGCGCTTAGCGCCCGGGTGCAGCGCGATCCGCGCCTCGCCCCAACTTCAGTACACATTTAGCGCCGGCACAAAGTCTTAGCGCGCGCCCTGCTGTGTGCGCAGATCATGACGTCATTTACTAGTGCAACGCCCTTTGTGCGCCCCAAACCGGAACTTCACTCGCACCGGCCCATTGTGCGCCGGGCGGCCCTAACGACTGTGAAGTGGAACGGTACACAGCCGAGCCGGGCCGCGGGGAGCGCTAATTAAAGGGCACTTACCCTGCACTATAAAGGGCCGCCATTTTGCAGCATTCACTCTTGTGCAACGGTTTTTTGGACAGAGACCAAGGAGGAGAGCTTACTGGTTTGGACCAACACTAGGACAGGTATTTTTGGCTCAGGCCAGAGCTTAGCAATTATCTTTGCCTTCATTGAGAGCTCAGTGTTTGCCAGCATATAATGGGGGCTGCATTGGGTGGCAACGCTGACTTTCAGCCTTATGCCAGAAGGGCTTACAGACGCCGTGAGAGAGTGGCAGCCCTGGCTAGACGCAGAGGGGGCAACAGGCGTCGCCAACTGAGGCCTTACCCACCCAGGGTATACCGCCAGCAGACCTCCTATCTGACCATGTCTGCCGCGATGTGTGTTAGGAGGCTGCGATTCAGAAGAGAGGTGGTTGCAGACATCTGCCGGCTGCTTCACAGAGATCTGCAGCCACAGCTGATGCGCAGGACGTCTCTGTCGGTGGCAGTGAAGGTGACGGTGGCTCTCAACTTCTATGCCTCCGGCTCCTTCCAATCCGCTACTGGGGACATCGCTAACATCTCCCAGTTCGCCGTGCATTGCTGCATCCGCCAGGTGACCGAAGCCCTTTTCACAAGGAGACATCAATTCATCTCCTTCCCCATGACCCTGGACAAGCAGCAGCAGCGTGCAGTGGGATTTGCAAGAATAGCGGGCTTCCCCATGGTGCAGGGCGCCATTGACTGCATGCATGTGGCTTTGCGGGCACCTCTTGAGCATGCCGAGGATTACCGCAACCGGAAGGGCTACCATTCCCTCAATGTACAGCTGGTGTGTGACCACAGGCAGCGCATCCTAGCTGTCAATGCCCGCTTTCCAGGCAGCAGCCATGATGCCTTTATCCTGCGACAGACAACTGTGGCTGACATGTTCCAGGCACAGCCTCCCTCAAGAGGATGGCTTATCGGGGACAAAGGCTATCCTTTGTGTACCTGGCTCATGACCCCGCTCCGCGCGCCCACGACCCCTGCTGAAGAGGCATACAACGAGAGCCATCAAGCGACTAGGAACATCATAGAACAAACAATCGGCGTCCTCAAGCAACGGTTCCGCTGTCTCGATCACGCCGGGGGAGCCCTCCAGTATTCGCAGGATCGAGTCTCCCAATTCGTCGTTGTTTGCTGCATGCTGCACAACCTGGCTATCCGCAGGACTCAGGCACTGCCACCTCATGTTGGACCACCACCTCAGGAGAAGGAGCAGGAGGAGCATGAGGAGGAGGAGGACGAGGAGTACCAGCCCAGGAGGGAGGCACAAGGTCCAAGGGCCGCCCGTCGGCGGTTTATTGAACGTCACTTCTAGGCCCCCTGTCAGGGAATGGCTTGTGCCAATGAAAGAACATGATTGCAGCCGCTCCGCAAGCCCTCAGCCGGTTAAGGCAACAAACACTTCAAAGATCAAACATGGACAATGTTAATAAATAAAATGCTTTATTGTTCAAACTCAGGTCCCTTCCCACATGAAAACCAAAAACAGACGAAACCCCCAAAAAACACTCAAACACATTACTCGCTCCCACAACCTGGAGAGGATTAACAAAATAGTGCAACTAAAATGGCCGTCATTCTCGGCCTTCGTAAAAAACAAACATCACATCATCGGCCTTCAAAAAACAAACATCCAATTCTCGGCCTCAAAAAACAAATACAACTGGCCACACATTCGACTATTTGGCCCGCTAGGGCGATGCCTTGGCCATCTTTGTGTGGCCCCTGCCCGCTCTGCTGCTCCTCTTCAAAGTAAGGCCATTGGCTGCTGCAAGGCTGGGGGCAGGCTCCTGAGGGGCACATGTCGTGACGGCAGATGCCCTTGGGGGTCGGCCTAGTCGAGGTCTGGCCGTCGAGCGGGCGGCTGTTGAATGCTGCAGCTGTGGCTGGCCAGCATCAGTCACTGCAGCAGCTCCTGGCAGCTCCACTGGGGGAGTGGCAGTGGCGGCTGGAGGAATGGGGGCAAGCTGCCGGATGGCAGGCGCTCGCTGGTCGCCTGAGACACTGGCACTCGCCCGGGCCAGCACTGCAGCATGCGCACCAATCTGCCGAGGGACAGACCGCTGTGCTGCTGCAGCGCGCCGGGTGCCCTGGCGATGCCTGGCTGACACAGCGAGTGTGGCAGCAGTGAGTGCCCGTGTTGACCTGTTCACTGACCGCATCAGAGCAGCCAGTGACTGGACGGCACCACTGATCACCTGGCCAGTCGCTGCCAGAGCTGCCCCGAATTCCGCCCGACTCGCTGCCAGAGCTGCCCCAAATTCCGCCCGACTTGCTGCCTGATCTGCCTGGAATTCCACCCGACTGGCGGCCTCTGAGGGCCCGAACTCGGTCACACTCCGAGAGAGGGACTCGATGGCCTCAGGCAACCGTGCCACTGCCGCCATTAGCTCCGTGTGCCGGCGCTCCGAGTCCGCGGACAAGTCCTCGAGGCGTTCCATCTCCTCGGCGAAGACCATCTCCGGACTGGAGGCCGGACTCTCCCTCTGGGGAGAAGGCCGCCGAGCTGGCCGACCCTTCCTGCATTGCTGGACGCCGCTGGGCCCAGCAATTGGACTCCCCTCCGACGCATCCCCCCTCTGGGAAGAAGGCCGCCGAGCTTCCACCCCACTCCCGCGTTTCTGCAGGCTGCAGGTCCCATGAGCTCCCCTCCCCTTCGACACTTCCGCCACGCTCCCCTCCAGGGAAGACGTGTCCCCTACATTGGCCTGGGTGGCCGCGGCTGAGGGTTCCCCTGATGGGCCGCCTTCCTCTTGCTCCTTCTCCTGCTCCTCTTCTGAGGGGCTGTCACTGGCAAGTTCAGGGACCTCCTCCTCACCATCTGAAAGCAGGAAGGCACAAGAGTAGCTTTAGAGTGAGGAGAGGGCGTCAGTGCGGGATGCATGAGTGGTGGCATTCAGCGCATTGGTCGGACAGTGGCAAAGGATGTAGATCTGATGCTCAAGTGGGACGAGAGAGGTCCAAACGTGGATGTCCTTACCATTGGTGCCCAGAACAGGGTCGGCATCTCCACATGCAACAGGGCCAATCACCCGGGCACCCATGATGCGCTCCACGCGATGTTGAAGCTCGGTGAGGGTCGGCATCTCCACATGCAACAGGGCCAATCACCCGGGCACCCATGATGCGCTCCACGCGATGTTGAAGCTCGGTGAGTGGCTGGATCTGGGGTCGGCCTCCCCCGGTCGCAGTCCGGCTCTTCCGATTATTAGCCAGCTTGGCCTGCAAGAGAAAGGACGGCCTCTGAGCACAGTCTGTCGCCCTGATCTTGTGTGCACTGCCTCCCATGGTGGAATAGCCTGGCCGGTGTGTCGCCCTGATCTTGTGTGCACTGCCGCCCATGGTGGAATAGTTTGGCCAGTGTGTTAAGTGCAGAATGTGCAATTGATGTTCATGCCTGTCCCATCGCTGCTGGATGAGGGCTGGCCATTAGGGCTTTCAGGTCCCTTTGCCCATAATATGAGGTGCACATGCAAGGATGAGAAGGTCACTGGAAAGGGTACTCACCCTGACAATGCGAGTGAGGTCATTAAACTTTTTGCGGCATTGGACACCACTCCTGGGGACCTCGCTGTTGCCTGACAGCTTGCTGGCGACATGCCTCCAGGCTCTCCTGTAGACGTGGAACGGCGCCTTCTTGCCATTGTCCGGGTACAAAACATGGCGCCTCTTCTCCACAGCACCAACCAGCACACTCAGATCACGCTCTGAGAAGCGCTGCACACGTTCACGGGCCTTCTGCATGGCTTCAGGCGCTATTTGGGTCCAGCAGCAGTGTTCAGGCCTAGCTGGAGGGCTCCACTATCCAGGGCGTGGCAGCAGACACAGTCGACCCTTCCCCCTTAAGAGCTGGCCGGCGCCAGGGTGTCTGCTGTCAATCACGAGATGGCCGCACCTGCGCTGCGCCCGGCCTCGGCGCTATCGATCAGCACCTCCGGCTTAGCGCCCAAAGAGAGGCGTCCAGCACCAGTTTTAGCGCTCGAGCGAACTCTTAGGGCGAAGCTAATGAATATCGGAGAAGTGGCCTCGATTTGGCGGCGGGCGCAAACTTTAGCGGCCGCCCCACTTTACCGCCCCAAAAGTGGCTACAATGAATTTCTAGGCCATCATACCTGAAGGTTTAGTAGGGCCGAGTTCTGCTGTATCAATACAGATTGAAGGCATTTATACTAAAGCTATCCTCGACACGGGTTCTCAGGTTACCATACTGTACAGATCCTTCTATGACCGATACCTGACGCATTTGCCATTAACCCCAATCAGTCTTCTGCAGATCTGGGGCCTTAGTCCTGCTGATTACCCATATGATGGCTATTTGTCGCTGAGGTTGGAGTTCTTGGAAGCTGATGTAGGGACCACTGAGACCATTGATGCACTTGTGTTGGTTTGCCCTGACCCCATGGTGAAAGGTGAGGCTTCCATACTGGTTGGCAGTAATACACCCATAGTGAGACGACTCCTGACAAGCTGCAAAGAGCAGGGAGGTGAAAACTTCTTGAGCACCAGACACATTCACCCTGTTTTCAAAAAGGCTTTTGAGAAACTGCCTGAACTTTCTTCCGACGTAGATGATAGCAAAAGAGGAACTGTGTGGTACGTTCGAGCCAAACCTATCACCCTGCGTCCTGGAGGAGTGGCTAGAATCCCTGGGATACCAAAATTCCCTGGAACGCCAGGTACTGAAGCCATTCTGATAGAGTCACCTGATGATCCTGCAGAAGAGTCACGGTTTCCAAATGAACTTCTGGTGAGACCAGAGTTGCAGACCCCGACAGCTGTGATGTCAAGGAGAGTTACAGTGACCGTGAGGAATATGTCAGGCAAAGGAATCACATTGAGGAAAGGAATGCCGATTGCGCATCTGTTTCCTGTAAATGTACTGTCGTCACATGTGAAGGAAGAGTCCAAAGTTAACTCAACCGGAGATCTGACACCCTCCTCCTTCAACTTTGGAGATTCATTCGTTCCTAAAGAATGGAAGGACCGATTAGTCAGGAAGATGATGGAGCGGAGAGGAGTTTTCTCTACTCATGAGTTTGATGTTAGTTGTAGTAAGAGTACTCGCCATTCTATCAGAATTACCGAGGATAAACCCTTTCGGGAGAGGTCTCGACGGCTGGCACCAGCTGACATCGAAGCAGTGAGACAGCACCTGTCGCAGTTAAAAGAAGCTGAGATCATTACCGAGTCCAGGAGTCCTTATGCATCTCCTATAGTGGTGGTGAGGAAAAAGAACGGAAAGATTCAGATGTGTGTGGACTTTAGGACGCTTAACAGACGTACTATTCCCGACCAATACACCGTTCCAAGAATTGAGGATGCACTGGCTTGTCTTAATGGAAGCAAGTGGTTCAGTGTGTTGGATCTCAGAAGTGGATACTACCAAATACCGATGAGTGAATCGGACAAAGAAAAGACAGCCTTTATATGTCCAGTTGGGTTCTACCAATTTGAAAGGATGCCACAGGGAGTTTCAGGCGCTCCAGCAACTTTTCAAAGAATAATGGAACAAACAGTTGGGGACATGAACTTGCTCGAAGTATTGGTGTACTTGGATGATATCATTGTGTTTGGGGCAACCCTTGAAGAACACGAAGCTCGGTTGCTGAAAGTGCTTGGTCACCTGGAGGATGAAGGTCTCAAGCTATCATTGGACAAGTGTCAGTTTTGCCAAACATCCGTGTCCTATGTGGGGCATATTGTATCACAGGATGGAGTAGCCACAGATCCATCCAAGATCGAAGCTGTTACCACATGGCCCAAACCGAACACAGTGACTGCCTTGCGGTCATTTCTTGGGTTCTGCGGATATTACAGGCGCTTTGTGCAGGATTACTCCAAAGTGGCCCATCCTCTGAATCAGCTGCTGGCTGGTTACCTCCCACCAGCCGAGAGGAAGAAAAAGGCTAAAGGTAAAGAGAACAAGGACTACTTCAAACCCTCGGAGCCTTTTGGTGTTAGATGGGATGAGAAATGCGAAGAGGCCTTCCACACCTTAAAGCAAAGTCTTACACAAGCCCCCGTGTTGGCTTTTGCAAACCCACAGCTGCCATATGTGCTACACGTGGATGCCAGTCAAGAAGGGTTGGGTGGTGTGTTGTATCAGGACCAAGGAGCAGGGCTGAGACCCGTAGCGTTCATCAGTCGCAGTCTTACGCCATCAGAGCGTAACTACCCAGCTCATAAGCTAGAATTCTTGCCGTTGAAGTGGGGGGTGGTGGATAAGCTGCAGGATTATCTGTATGGAGCGAAGTTTGAAGTGAGGACAGACAATAATCCATTAACCTATGTGTTGACTTCGGCAAAACTTGATGCCACCGGCCACCGCTGGCTTGCTGCACTATCTGCTTACGACTTTAGTCTCAGGTACAGACCTGGGAACCAGAACATTGACGCAGATGCTCTGTCTTGTCGCCCACACTACCAGAAATCAGAGTGGAAAGATGTTGCTTCAGCAGATGTGAAAGTAATGTGTCAGATGTCCGTGGTATCTGGACCAAAGAATTCATTTCATGCCCGAGAGATTGACCACTTGGGAGCGTCAATGCATGCTGTTCCCCAGGCATTTTGCAACCTTTCCAGTTTGGATGTACAAAACTTACCCATGTTGTGTTCATCTGAAATATCCAAAGCACAACAGGAGGATCCCTGTATTCATGAGGTGTTTTCAGCTCTCCGTCTGGGTGATATTACACAGATCGACAAATCAAAACATCCTGACTGTCGTCTGCCCCTAAGAGAATGGGACCACTTGGAAATTAAAGAGGGAGTGTTGTGTAGAATCACTCACCCACCCACTAAACCATGTCATTCACAGTTGATCCTGCCTGAAAAGTACAGGGAAATAGTGATGAAGTCTTTGCATGATGACGCAGGTCATCTGGGAGTAGATAAGACCTATGGGTTGGTCAAGGACAGATTCTATTGGCCGCGTATGAAGTCTGCGGTTGAGGAGTTCTGCAAGTCCTGTGCACGTTGTGTCCAGAGAAAGACTTTACCTAAAAGAGTTGCTCCTCTGTTTCACATGCAAAGTGATGGACCTCTAGACCTTGTCTGTATGGATTTTCTGTCCATCGAACCCGATTCCAGCAATATCGCAAATGTCTTGGTCATTACAGATCATTATACTCGCTACGCCCAAGCTTTTCCCATGAAGAATCAGAAAGCATCCACCGTTGCCAAAGTGTTGTGGGAGAAATACTTCATCCACTATGGACTGCCAAAGCGAATACACAGTGATCAAGGTAGAGACTTTGAAAGTAGACTTATACATGAGTTGTTGTCCATGCTCGGGATTGAGAAGTCAAGAACAACTCCATACCATCCTCAGGGAGATCCTCAACCTGAGCGGTTTAACCGTACTTTGTTAGACATGCTTGGAACGCTGGATTCAAAGCGAAAGAACAAGTGGAGTCGGCACATTGGACATCATGTTCATTCTTATAATTGTACCCGAAATGACGCTACTGGTTTTTCACCGTACTACCTCATGTTTGGACGTGAAGCGAGGATGCCGGTGGATTTGTGTTTCGGAGTATCCAGTGATGGCACATCACAGAGAACTTACCTCAAGTATGTATCTGACATGAGAAAGGAATTGCAAGCTGCTTATGAACTTGCTGAGTCTGTTTCTGCCAAACAGAATAAAGGAAATAAGCAGAGGTATGACCAGAAGATCCGTTTTTCCCAACTCATGCCTGGTGACCGAGTTCTCATATGGAACCTAGGACTGCAAGGGAAACATAAGTTAGCAGACTGCTGGGCTTCTACACCTTACATTGTTGAAAGTCAAATGTCACAACTACCTGTGTTTCGGCTAAAACCTGTAGGTGGGAATGGACCCATAAAAATACTGCACCGGAATCATATCCTGCCATTGGGACAGCAAGTGCGTCTGAATCCGCCAGCGGATAATGAGCTGACACCTAGTAGGAGAACCCTGCAGAGAAGAAGAAGGAAAAAAACGAGAAACCAGGAAAACTTTGTTCCAGAAGACAGAAAACCCATGACACAGTGTGTGGATCATGAGGAACCTGATGAGTCAGAAGATGAAGAATGGGATCTATGGTACGACCTCCCAGAAAGACACATAAGACAGAATCTGGATGAATTGTCTCAACCATTTAGCTCAGACTTGGACATGGTCTGGGAAGAACCAGATGCTTCCGAGAAGGAGATAAAAGAGACTGAAAGGCATGATAACAAAGGAACCAATGCCTCCAACGTAGTTGAAGGAACTGAAGACCGGGTATCCGAAATAAGGAGCTCACAGCGAGTTAAGAAGGTTCCTGAAAGATTGACATACAGTACACTAGGAGTGCCAAGTGTAATGATAGCCTCTACGGTTCGATATGTTGCCTCCTTTTATACATGGTTGGGAAGCATGCAACCCCTTATGTGTAAAGTTCATTAGTCATGGGGACATGCCTATATTTGGTAGGGGGGGAGTGTAATACCCACTGGAAATGTTATGTACGCTAAGTATGGTTATCAATCTTTAACTTAGACACTGTATTATCATTGTTATAAATCCCTGGGTTAAAGTTGCCCATGTGAAGGTACGGCAAGAACTTTTAAGGACACAATGTGACTAAGAGCAGACTTTCCATAATTCTGCACCAATATCAACTGTTGCAGACAGTGAGGCTGCGCAGTCTCCAGGCAGAAACCCCAGGAGGAAGGGGTGGAGTCGGGGTTTTCGAGCGGGAAAAAGGAGCAACTGGAAGAGAAGAGGGCAGGAGCTCTGAAAAGAGGGCTCAGGAGGCAAATGGCTGCCGCATCCCGTCCCGGGCTTCCAAACTCGGCCGCCGCCCTTCGTATTAGTAGCTCTGCATCCAGAACTCAAAGTGGGATTCAGTGATCGTGAAGAGAATTCAACGAAGGGGTTCGGAGTCGTAAGTCTTGCAGACATTATACATACCATGAGCTCCAACTTAAGCGCGCCAACGAAAGAGTGCACTCGAATTTGGACACAGGGACAGATTCTCCTTTGAATCCATGTAAATGGAGAATGTATGTTTATTATGTCTAGATTCATTCTAATGTATGCAAATGTCTAATTTAGTTCATTGACCTGTAATCTTCTTATATTGTCTGACGTTAAAACTATAAAGTAAGATAATTAGAATTAAGCCATTGTAGTAGTGATCTCCTTACTGGACTATAGAATACTGTCTACAACAGAGACCACATCTCACATATATCTAGAGAACCGTGAAGGGGCTACATAAACAATAGTAAACCTAAAACTATCAAAACTATAAAACACTTAATTTCAGCAGAGAAGCTATGTACATCCGCCGCCCGTCTCCAGATGGCCAGGCTAATTCCTGTTTGGCCTCTGTCTTCTGTGGCCTCTGGGCAGTTTGTACGCGTGTGCGTAAGGTGGTCTGTGCCGCCGGACCCGAAGGGTCCTTCTTAAAACAACTGGGAGTTTCCCTGAATCCCAGATGATCGGGGGAATGTGTCCTCCTGTACTGCAGCACACTACCCCCTTCTGTGTGGATGCTGAGTCCCTGTCCTGTCCTGTGTGTTCCCTGCAGCCTGAGGCTGCTGGCTGGGGATCCCTCTTGCTTTCTTTGCCCAATGCTACCTCTCCTGTGAGTCCCTCACCGTTGGAGGCTGCAGGCTGAGGATCCCTGTCCTTAGATTGATCCCTGACCTTGGGCATTCCTTTTCGGGTTGCCACCTCTCCAGGGCTGAACCGTTTAAACTGGTACACTGGTGACCACGGTAGTTTAGGCTGTGGTATGCAAGGAGACCTTCTTAAGGCTCCGGCTACTGGGGGTGTGTCCGAGTCCCAAATAATAAGTGGGACGGCCCCTCCAGTGACACAAGCTACTGCCCTCACCGGTGCGGTCAGTGAGTCTGCCACAGCTGCTGGCTGAGGATCTCTATCCTTAACCTTATCCTCTGCTTCCTAACCCTCCTCGTCCCACTCCACCTGGGTTTACCCTGGTGCCATTGAACAGACCATGCCTCTGGCCTCAGACAAGGCTTGGGTCAATTTTTTAATCCTTTCTTCGCAGGGACCGTGATCAGAGCCTTCATAACCCCTACTTCTAGCTACCTTCTGAGCTATTTTAATGTCCCTTAGCTGACCCTCCAAACCATCAGCTCTCGTTGTTAATCTTGCGTTCTCCTCCCGTAAGGCCTGCTCATTTAACCTGGCCTCCATAACCTGGCACCGCAGGTATTCCCCCATATTACGGGAGGTCTCTTCCTGGGCGCGTCTTTCAAGGGGACACAGGTAAACAGGCTGCGCTGGTTCTAGTCATAGGTCTGGGTTGTACAGGGCAGATGGGGTTAAAGCACCGGTGGCGGTGGCTACCTTCCCTGGGCTATTTAATATAACTCGGAGCGCAGCCACTATTGAATCAAGCATGGGGGGAGAGGTCGGTGTTTTTGTTTTTGGGGCAGGAGCTGGGGAGTTCTTTCCTGTGTTATCCTTCCACGGATTCCTACAGTCCCTTCTCCAATGCCCATTCGTCCTGCACCCAAAGCAGTTACGCTTCATATCGGAAGGGTTACCCCCTTCCTGGAGCCATTCTTTCTTATTACTAGGTTTCATTTCATGTACCTTTCCTTTAGATGGGTGCTCTTCTGTCCCTCTACCATTCCGGTAAGCCAGGGTCAGTTTTCTGACCACTGTCTCCTCGGTGACCCGGGGGTCTTTCAGGTCAAACTACAGCTCAGCCTTGGCTCTGATCCGAGGCAAACTGTTTGCCACCAAGCTTTGGAGCCAGTGGGCCAGCTCGTCCTGATTCAGGTGAGCCCGGTCAAGAACCCCATTACAGGCACTCCTGTACACAGGCCACAGTCGGTCTGCGAAAGCCTGTCGGGTCTCCCCTGCTAGCTGTGTTGTCCTCCCCACCCGGTTGAAAGGACTACCATTGTTCATACCCATGGCCTCCAGAACTTGCTCCCGGATGGCAGTGTACCCCCCCTGCCCTTTCTTGCTCTCCGCAGAGGGGGACTGGTACAATTTGCCATCCAGAGAGAAAAGGAGCATTTTGGCCATCTCGGAGTCATCGCACTCGTTGATGCCCGCTGCCTGTTCCACTTCCATGAAGTGGACCGAGGGGTCTCCCTTTTGGGTGAGTTTGTTCAGGTGGCTTATCAAAGCCCTAAGCTGTTGGGTACCATGGGGAACCACGAATTGGCTTTCAAGGGGTCCCTGACCCCCACCACCGCCGGGCGGGCCAAATTTTGCTGCCGGACCGGGCACATCGGCCCCGGCTCCAACCTTTCCTGCATTGATTCGCCCACCCCTCCCTGCTGCCAAACCGAGTTAAAACCCGGCACCACAGGTGGTGGTGGTGTGCACTGCCTGCCAGCCTCACACATCGTTCGTCCCTCCTGCTGCCCAACCGGGTTGGTCCCCGGTGCCACAGGTGTCATCTGAACAGTTTCCACTTCTATTTCCAGGTCCACCCGGGCCACACCCGGGCTTATTAGGCACACCATGCCTTTTGCCCTGGACAGAGTAAGGTTCAAACTATCGATCTGCTTCTGATAGGGGCCGTGATCTCCCGCCTCATACCCTCTAGTGCTTGCTATCTTGTAAGCTGCCTGTACGTCTCTCAACCTCTCCTCCTGTTCTTTTACTTGCCTGGCAAGGCGGGTGTTCTCTTCCCGTAACACTAGTTCATTACTTTTTGCTTCGGTGACCTGACACCAAAAGTATTCCTGTCTATTCCTATGTTTCTCTAGTATCTGCATTTTTTCCTGGCTTTGGGCGTTTAATTTTTCCAATAATCCTTCCCCTGCTAGAGCCCTTGCTTGAGACAGTTGAGCTGATTCCCGCAGCTCTTCTGTCAGTGCCTCGATGCATTTATCTAAAAGCTGGATCTGTCGCTGGGAGCAGACCAACCAGATGGCTTTCTCCAAAGACTTTTTATGATCCTTGCTCTCAGTCCATTTGGCTGCATGCTCAGCGCGCAACAGACTGAGCACCCATTTCTTTGTTATATTTACTTTCTTGAACACATAAGAGGAAATCCTCTCTTCCATCTTAGTCCTTTCCTCAAAAACAGTGTCTACTGTATCACATCCCTTTTGCCAAGGTCCTGCCGCGGTCACCATTACATAGGGGTGGTGTGTGGGGTCAGCTTCACCTCTGACTTATGAGTGGTTCGAATCGCTCCCACTCCTTTGGTTCTAGGCCTTGGACTTATTTGGGGGTTGTGATAAAAGTGCAGCAGACAACTGGTTTTGGTGCAAGAACTTTGAATTTTATTTGAGAAAGAAAATTCAACACAATAATAACACTCTAATAAAATGGGGAAACACTTTGACATACACAAGGGAAAATTACAGTAGACAAATATCTCACCCCTCCCAATCCCACCTTGCTAGCTAAGTTAGGCTCTAAAAGGACCAGGGATAGTGCTCACCAAAATGACTCCTTGACAGTTGAGCTGGTTCACGATTTTGGGGTTCGCTAGATGTGTTGGTTGGGGCCTGCCGTACCCCGGACACAGTAGAGGACTTCTCCTGCGTATCTGGTCAGTCTTCGCGAGTCCGCAGATGCGGTAGGATGCATATTGGATCTATCAGGTGAGTACCCAATGTTCTTTGGTTAGAAATAGGGCTTAGAGTCTTTTTGAATAAAATCTTACCCAGGGGTAAGTCAGAATAGCTTGTAGAGTGGAAAAACTTGTGGATCTTCAGTTTCTTCTGAGTTGGTTTTCCGTTGGTCGCGGTGGCCCAATATTACCCGGTTGGCTGAGGGTAATATTCGGTTGGTTGTTTTGTGGGGTCCTTGGTGCCGCGAGGTGTCCGATGGTGTGTTACTTCTTCTTTGAAAGAGAACTGCTTCGAGATGCTTGCTCCTTGATCTTGATGTTAATCAATGATGGCTCTTCAACTTGTACTTGGAACTGTTGCTGTTTGAACTCCTTTGAACACACTTTACTTCTTGAACAGGCCTCCAATTATACTAATCAAGGCCTGCTAATCTGAGTGCCAAATCAGTTTAGGTTTATTGTTAGATTTTGGCGGGCTCGTTAACATTGAGTTGTGTAAATTGTTTAAGCGCTTTCGGGATGGCTTCCTGAGCTATTGAAGTTGTTTAAAAATGTGAGAAGTGGTTTCGGGATGGTTTTCCTGAGCTGTTGAGCTCTTATTTAATTGTAGTAAATTGTCCTCAGGCTTTGAGTTTCCTGTGGGGCCTGAGATACTCTATAGGTTGGCGAAGTGATTTGTTTTATGCATGTTATTGGATGAGTCCTGTGAGGCTGTTCTTCCGTGGGTCTATTGTTAGCATGTAAATTTCTTGATAGCGGCTGAGTGATGGTTATAGTTCCCCAGACAGTTTGACTATCTCGAATACACAAACTGTCTACTGCAGAGGTAGATCCCAAATTCTGTAACAGCCTTTTCCCAAACATGCCTGAACGTGTCCTTTTATAATGCCAAGTCTGTTTCTGACCTTGAATCTCCTTGTTTGGCCCAACATGCGCTTTTATCACACCTGAAGTTTTTAGCAAGGGTCCAAAGTCATTTTTAATAGGGTTTTCTTTTGTTTTGGGGATCTGTTAATTTTGAGAATTTTACAATTTCTGGTGGAGATGCCCGCTGTATAAGGTCCTGGTAAATCATTCTCTGTGACCTCTTCCATTCATTGTCTTCTCTGGCTTCTATGGATTTTAAAACAATCATTAAGAATTAAGGTTATAAAAAGTTCCTGCTATCATTTCCTTTCCTGCTCTGTTAGGAGTCTGCACTCAAAAATAGCCACAGAAATGATACATATGAAGTTTCTTTAAATTCCATGATATTCAGCGGGTCTGAACAAGCTCACTGGCCACGATTTCACCAACCGAGGTGGGTCTGGGGCAGCCAGGATCGGTAGCGCAGTCCCATCCCGCTGCTTACTGCAGCCCACACTTTCCAAGTGATTTTACGTTGATTGGGCTTGTTAAGCCCACCCTGCGCGGTTTCCAGCCAAGTAAAAGGAAGAGGGTCTGATGACGTCATTTGATGACGCGTCATCAGCCGGTTTCCTTAAAGGGGCCATGTTCAAATTGATTTTGAAAGTTCTGTTGTCAGTGTTCTACAGCACTGAGGTGCTGCAAACACTGACAAGCACTGCACAGAGGTGCACGGCTGCACCCAGGCTCTCCCATGACTCCCTCCATATGCTTATGGGCAGAAGACACCTCCCAAGCAGATCAACGCAGCCTGGTTGCACATTGCACAGGAGAGCATAAGCAGGGATGTCGTCAGGAGGACCAGGCTGCTGTGACGCAAGCCTTTCAATGAAGTTTCTGGTAATGTG
This sequence comes from Somniosus microcephalus, assembly GCF_052327205.1. Lineage (NCBI taxonomy): Eukaryota > Metazoa > Chordata > Chondrichthyes > Squaliformes > Somniosidae > Somniosus > Somniosus microcephalus. Next base: position 195,187,738 of record NC_140990.1, on the reverse strand, counting down.
CTGTCAAACATTGAAATCTTTATTTTCAGCACTTTGCGTTCTTGAATAGATTTGTGTGCCCCTTTGGAAGTGGCTTAGTGAGTTGCAGTGAATGGTGAGATATAATGGCAGCACACACCGCCCCCCCCCACCCACCCCACAATGGCGACAAGTGCGAAAGGAATGGCTTGGGCAGTGTAGGGATGCTTTATGGTGCTGGTGTGGGATGTTGCCAACTTGACGCATCATTTGTCATCCAAGGTGTAAAACGTCAAGTGACGTAAATCTGGCCATGGTGAGGCCATCCCTGGTGTCCCGGGCAGCAATGTGATTGGGTGCTGATGTCCTGTGTCCTGTGCAGCATCAGTTGATTGTGGAGAAGGTTGGTGGTGTTGTTGTTGCTGTTGCTGGTGTGCCCAGTGATGCTGGCGTTGGGGCTGATCATGGTGGGATTCTGAGGACCAAGGTGAGATTTTTTCAAGGGCAACGATGCTGATGGAATAGATGGCAGATGAGGTTGAGATGACAGAAGCAATCAGTCAATGGTGAGAGAGGTTGTTCCAATGAGGTGGTACTGGATAGGGAGTTGGCTCCAAACACTTGCAACCTGTACAAAGCTCAGTGTGTCTTCCAAATGCAGTAACGAAAAGTTTCTGAGCTTTGAAAGTGAACAGCTGTAACATGGGATCTTTCATACAACTTTGATAGCTGTCAGGTCATGAGATAATTAAATGCTGAATCCACTCATGACATGCTGACCTGATGTGTTCCCCGAGTAGCGGGTAACCCATGGGGGAGCACGTAAAATTGAAATGTAGGCTTAAAATAACAGTTAATTGGATGTTAACAACCCATTTAATGATGTGAATTGCGTCCCCCACCGCTTGGTGTCGGGTCTGTTCAGTGGCGACAGGCCCAACACCTGGGAGTTTCGTGTGGAGGTGGGTTGATAGCAGGTTCCCTACCTGCTGTCAATCTTTGCTATTTTGACAGCTGTAGGCTTCTCAAAATTCCCACATTCCCCAAAAGTTATGGATAAAGGGACCCTGCATGGAGAAGTTATTAAAAAAGGGTACCCAAAATGGCTTCTGTAACCTCGTGACCAAAACGTACAGGATTTTAAAAGCAAGGCCCTGCAAAAGGCAGGCACTTTCAAAACCTGAAACAAAACCTAACATACATGAATCTGTGAAAGACTTTGTGAAGCCAGACAGCTAGATAAACACAGAATATGCATTCTTCATCTTGGAACATATCAAGTCAGAATGGGCCTAATCTTGAGGCCATTAAGTTTCTGCATACATAATCGGTAACAGCTCACAGTAGCCACCAAGTCAGGAAAAGGACAATTACATTTCATAAATAACAAACAGCCAGGATATCGAAGCCATTAAACCAGGAGATAACCGCCCCAAAAGCCGTTAAAGTGGATGACCGTAATCACTTTGGATGAGCCCGCCAAAAGTTAGACAAAGGACTGACCTGATTTGGTGCGCAGATAAGGGATGAAGAACCGGGTATAATTATAGGCCCACCGGTAGCCAAGCTCTCTCTTGCTCTTGCCGCTTGCTCTTTGCTCTCACCCTTGGCCTCGTCGCGGGCTCTCTTCTCCCTCCCCGTGCCGCTCAACACCGAGGACGCCCATTACTACACCGAGGGCTGAATGTGGGAGGAGAACGAGATCCGATTCAATTACGCACAGGACAAACGGGGCCATGAATGGGCAGATGAGACGGGACGAGACGAAACGTGAAAAACGGTAAAACCGGTAAAGGCAGAGAAGGGCAGCGGAAAGACGCGTTGGGGGACAAATGGCCTAGTTATCAGCTGGAGTTTGATGAATAAGTTGGCGTTCGAAGCATGGGAAGTAAAAGCATATTGACAATATAAACTGCCAACCGAGCCCCAACCGTAATAAAACCGTCGGTGACCAATCCACCAGAAGAAGAAGACCCATCGCGACAAAGTACTCAACGAAGACGTTAAAGGAGGAAAAAGGAGGGTGCTTCGCACAAACAACTCCATCGCAGCGCCCTGTGACCACGTGACAATGACGCACCCCAAAGGACAACAAGAGTGAACCCCAAAACCCACAACCAGTTAAACCAACAGGTTTTGAATTGGTGAGCATGAATCCCTGGCCCCTCATAGCTTAATCTAGTTAGGTATTGGGGGTGGGATAAGGATAAGGGGATTTTAATGTGTTTGTTCCCTCGATGTGCCGTATGTTCCCCATTCCCAAATAAGTGTATTGTTTTTATATGCCTGTAAATATCCTAGTAATTCTCAGTATTGTGATTTTGTTTTGCCTTTAATAAAATTACAGTTTTCTTGCACCGAACCAGTTTTCTACTCGATTTTCTGTATCGTCGCCTGTATCTAAGTCCGGTGTCTAGAACCCAGGGGTGTGGGAGCGATTCGAACCGCTCAGGGACAGTCAGGGGCAGAGCTGACTGGGCACACGCCACCCCCTACAGAAATGGTGACCACGGCAGGACATCGGCAACAGGGGTGCGATACAGTAGGTTCGGAAGAGCAAACCATGATGGAGGAAAGGATTTCTGATTATGTGTTTAGTAAGGTGAATATCACGAAGAAGTGGATCACCAATCTGTTAAAGGCTGGGCGTCCGGTAGATGCCGCAGCTAGGTGGACAGAAGGAAAGGAGCACAAGAAATCCATTATAAAAGATGTAATAGCAGAGCACTTGGAAAACAGTGACAGGATCGGACAAAGTCAACATGGATTTACAAAAGGTAAATCGTGCTTGATTAATCTGCTGGAATTTTTTGAGGATGTAACTGGTAAAATAGATAAGGGAGAATCAGTTGATGTGGTGTATTTGGACTTTCAGAAGGCTTTCGATAAGGTCCCGCATAAAAGATTAGCTTGCAAAATTAAGGCACATGGGATTGGGGGCAAGGTATTGACTTGGATAGAGAACTGGTTGGCAGATAGAAAGCAAAGAGTTGGAATAAACGGGTCATTTTCCGAGTGGCAGGCAGTGACTAGCGGGGTTCCGCAAGGATCGGTCCTAGGACCCCAGCTGTTCACAATATATATTAATGATCTGGACGAGGGAATTGGATGCAGTATCTCCAAATTTGCAGATGACACAAAGCTGGGTGGGAGGGTATGCTGTGAGGAGGATGTCGTGAAACTCCAGTACGATTTGGACAGGTTGGGTGATTGGGCAGAAACATGGCAAATGCACTATAATGTGGATAAATGTGAGGTTATCCACTTTGGTGGCAAAAACAGGAAGGCAGATTATTATTTGAATGGCAGTAGATTGGGCGAAGGGGAAGTGCAAAGAGACCTGGGTGTTCTTGTGCACCAGTTGCTGAAGGTAAGCAGGTGCAGCAGGCGGTTAAGAAGGCAAATGGTATGTTGGCCTTCGTAGCAAGAGGGTTCGAGTACAGGAACAAGGATGTCTTGCTGCAGTTGTACAGGGCCTTGGTGAGACCGCACCTTGAGTATTGTGTGCAGTTTTGGTTGCCTTATCTGAGGAAGGATGTTCTTACCATGGAAGGAGTGCAACGAAGATTCACCAGGCTGATACCTGGGATGGCAGGAATGATGTATGAGGAGAGATTGTGTCGATTGGGCTTGAACTCACTGGAGTTTAGAAGATTGAGAGGAGATCTCATCGAAATCTATAAAATTCTGTCAGGCCTGGACAGACTAGATGCAGGAAGGATGTTCCCGATGGCCGGGGAGTCCAGAACTAGGGGTCATAGTCTAAGGATAAGGGGTAAGCCATTTAGAACTGAGATGAGGAGGAATTTCTTCACCCAGAGAGTGGTGAACCTGTGGAATTCTCTGCCACAGAGGGCAGTGGAGGCCAGTTCATTAAATATATTCAAGAAGGAGTTGGATATATTTCTTAAGGCTAAAGGGATCAAGGGATATGGGGAGAAGGCAGGGACAGGGTACTGAATTTGGATGATCAGCCATGATCTCATTGAATGGCGGAGCAGGCTTGAGGGGCTGAATGGCCTACTCCTGCTCCTATCTTCTATGTTTCTATGGTTCTATCCCTAGAGAAGGCAGTCTGGCTGATGTGCTTCAAAAAGCAGGTCCAGCTTTTGGACAGGCTCGTTGCAGCACAGGCAGCTGAGATAAAGGAGTCAGCCCTGGAGATCCAGGACAAGGCTCTAGCAGGGGAGAAGTTACTGGTGGCATTGCAGGCCCTGAATCAGGAAAGGGTGCAGTTAATGGGAGAACACAAGGCCAGGTTGGAATACCTACAGTGCCAGGTAACCGAAGCCAAGGGTAACGAGTTGAGGTTACAGGAAAAGAACGCCCGCCTAGCGAGACAAGTAAGGGAGCAGGAGGAAAAGGTAAAAGAAGTAAAGGCAGCTTATAAGTTGGCAAGCGAACAGGGGTTTGAAGACGCAGATCATGGCCCCTGCAAGGAACAGATAGAGAATCGAGTCTGGCCCTAAGGAGGGCAAAGGGCATGGTGTGCCTCATAAGCCTGAAGGCAGCCCAGGTCGAATTTACAGGGAACCTGGGGAGAACGGTTCAAACCCCACTGGTAGTGCCAAGGGACGACCCGGTTGAGGAGCAGGAGGTCCCACGACCACCACCCATAGTGCCAGGTTTTAGCGAGGTCTGGCAGCAAGGGGGGGTGAAGTCAGGGGTAGAGAGGCTAGAACCAGGGCCGATGTGCCCAGCCCAGCATCGGAGGTTCGGCCCACCCGTTAATGGTGAGGATGAGGGACCCCTCCAAAACCAGTTCGTATTACCCTATAGCACCCAACAGCTTTGGGCTATGGTGAGCCATATCCCAAAGCTCACCGAGAAAGGGGACCCCTCGGTCCACTTCAGGGAAGTAGAACAGGCAGCCAGCTCAACAAATGCGATGGTGCTGAGCAGGCTAAAATACTGCTGTTCTCTTTGGAGAGTAAGCTCCTCCAATCCCTCTCTGACGAGTGTAAAAGGGGGCAGGGTGGGTATGAGGCGCTCAGGGATGAAGTTCTGGAGGCGATGGGGATGAATGAGGGAAGTCCTTTCTCCCGTGTAGAGAAGGCAGTGCAGCTCGCAGGGGAAACCCCGCAGACTTTCACGGACAGGTTATGGCCGGTGTACAGGCGTGCCTGTCCTGGGGCACCTAACCGTGCGTTCCTGAACGGGGATCAGCTGACCCACTGGCTCCGTTGCTTGGTAGCGAACAGCTTGCCACAGGTCCGGGCCAAGGCGGAAGTCTGGTTCGACCCCAGGAATCCCCAGACCACTGAACTTACAGTGATCAGACAGTTGACCCTAGCCTATAAGAACGGTAGGGGAACCGATGCACGCCCACCTAAGGGAAAGGTGCATGAGGTAAAACCCGGACAGGGTAGGAAGGAGTGGCATCAGGAAGGGAATAACTCTTCTAGCAATAAGCTCAATTGCTATGGGTGTGGGAAGGATGGCAATTGGAGGAAGGAGTGCAAAAACCCTTGGAAAGATAGCAAGGGAAAGAACTCCACAACCCCAGTCCAAAAGGCAGAGACAAGAATCCCTCCTGCCGCGGTCGAGTCATTTTTGGACACCATGAGGTCCATATTGACTGGCCAAGGGAGAGTAGCAGCCACTACCGGTGCTCTGACCCCATCCGCCCCATCCAACCCACGGCCCTGACTAGAACCAGTGCAGCCTGTCGACCTGTGTCCCCTTGAAAACGATGAGGGGAGCAGGCCCTGTGTTAAGATGCGGGTGGAGACGGTGCAGGGGGGATATTCGGTGGACACTGGACATTCGGAAGACCCGACCAATCCACCCAGGTCTAACAAGGTCCCATTTAGCCTAATGGGAGTCACAGGGAATGAGCAGGCTGGGGAAATGGCCAAACCTGTGCCATAGTATTAGGGTCCCTCCCTACCACGTGGGAGGGTAACCAAAAGACCCACGAGGTGCCCAAGCAGAGGGCCAGGGAAGGAGAGTTCTGGGATCCCTGAAGAGCAGGCCCGGTAGCCGCAATCGGGACAAGGGAGGCACACAGGGGGTAGTTTGGCCCCGGACCTAAAGCAGGTCCAAGCCCCTAAGATCCCGTCCCTAAGGCCATTCCGGTAGGAAGAAAGAGTGGGGAGTCCATGGAAGGCCCGTTCGGGGCAGTGGACGAGACTTTAAAACAGGCTGCTAGTTACATTAATCAGTGTAAACTGTTTAAGCCCGAGAGGAGGGAACAGCCAGTTGGGATAAGGTCTGAGGATAGAGTTCCTCAGCCTGCAGCGGAAACAAGTTCACAGACTGCACAGGCAGGTGCTGTGGCTTGTTTAAGGGGAGGGGCTGTAATGATATCAGCAAATAGTGATGATATTTGTCTGTGTTTGATTACTTATGCCTTACAGCATATTTGTCTGTGTTTTTGATTGCTTGTGCCTGAGCAGCAGAGGTCATGTGACCGAGAGAAGCAAGGCAGACAGTTTTACTTTCAGTTTCATTCTAGATGCATCACAGCATGGTGTGTTCTGTAAAGGCTGTTAAAAAGAGTTGAATAGACTTTAGATTAAAACTCATTCTCTTTCATAAATGAGTCGTTATTGAACCCACAAAGAAATCAATACATGATGTCAGAAGTGGCTGAAAGAGAAAAAATCTGAAGGTAGCAACTCGATGGGACAGTGAAAGGAGTTGTGGCAAGTAAGCGAAATCAGCTCTCCACATATTAGCAAGCCAGAAGAGAACATCGTTGCTTACCATTAGAGAATTGCTAACGAAGTGAAAAATGGAAGGTTTACTCCCACCGACGACGCTTCAGTTGTCAGGTAATGTGGCTGAAAATTGGAGGAGATTCAAACAACGTGTAGGGTTGTATTTATCAGCAATCGGAGCTGACGAGAAAAGTAATAAAAAGAAATCGTCACTGTTTTTACATGTCGTGGGTGATGAAGCGCTCGAGGTGTATAATAACTTCACATTTGATGTTGATGGAGACAAAATGAAGCTAGATAAAATAATGGAACAGTTTGAGGCCTACTGCATACCTAAACGCAACGTGACCTTTGAGAGGCACAAATTTTTCACATGTGTACAGAAAATCGGCGAGACTATTGATCAGTATGTGACTGAACTGAGAAACCGGAGCAAATCGTGTGAATTTGGGGGACTCACAGACTCGCTGATAAAAGACAGACTGGTGTGTGGTATTCCAGATAATGGTCTAAGGGAAAGACTGCTACGAGAGCAAGATCTAGACCTGGGAAAAGCCATAGCACTGTGTAGGGCTACAGAGACTGTGAAGTTGCAGGCAAAGGAGCTGTTCAGTGACAGTAGCTGCAACGTGGATGCAGTGAGAAAGAACGGATACAAACCGTTTAACAAAGAGAACGCCAATGTGAAAAAAGAGACGTGGCCAACAAATGAAAATGAAAGGGACAATCGGAAGTCATGTAGTCGATGCGGTACACAGCATCCACCAAGAAAGTGTCCAGCATATGGTAAAACATGCAATAGATGCAACAAAAACAACCATTATGCCCGTTGCTGTAAGAACCAAGCGCAACAAAGCAAGGTCCATACAGTAGATGAAAGCGAGATAGAGGAATTCAATGTAGATGTTGTGTCTGAAAACAAAAAAGAAGAAAGAGACTGGATGTTGACACTAAAAGTGAATGACATACACATTCCATTTAAATTGGATACTGGAGCACAAGTTAATGTGATATCAGAGACCGATTTTAAGAGAATTAGACCCAGACCAAAGTTACATGGAATACAAGTGAAAGTGACCGGATACTCAGGTACTGATATACCAGTGAAAGGAAGATGCATTGTCAAAGTAACACACAAGGACAGAGAGCACACGCTAGCATTAATCGTGGTGCCAAAGGATGTGCAAGCCATACTAGGTTTAAAAGCCTGTGAGAGACTGAACCTGGTAAAGAGAGTCCTCGTTGTGGAAAGTGAAAGAGAGACAGTCTATGATGAACTGAATGTTGCGTACACACCGGGTAAGCTGATGTATACAGCAGACACGTTGTCCAGAGCTGTTGACCCAGGAGAGCCCGCAAACACAGTGAAAAGACTGAAATACAAGGCAAAAGACAGTGGAACTGACTTCGACCAGAGCATGCTTGTATACCGCACAACGCCGCTCGAGTGTGGTATGTCACCAGCCCAACTCCTGATGGGACGTCGGCTAAGGTCAAACCTACCCATCCCGGAGAACCTCCTGAAAACAAAAGAGGGGGAGAAAGTGAGGAAGTTCAAAGAACAACCTGATCACGCAGCTGAGAACCAATCATCTGAGGCAACAACTCAGATTCAAGGACAATCAATCAGAAAATCCTCAAGACACGTGAAGCCTCCTGAGAGACTCATTGAGCAAATTTAAGGACTATTGTTATAGAAGGAAGTAATGTTATCTTATTCTTTCTTCAAGTTCTAGTGTATTGACATATTTCATGTGAACACACAAAGCAAGGGTAAAAAACCTTGATCATGATAATGATAATGTAAGTTCATTAAATGTTGTTAGTTAAAAGTAAAATACTTTTGTTTTAAGAAAGGGAGATGTAATGATATCAGCAAATAGTGATGATATTTGTCTGTGTTTGATTACTTATGCCTTACAGCATATTTGTCTGTGTTTTTGATTGCTTGTGCCTGAGCAGCAGAGGTCATGTGACCGAGAGAAGCAAGGCAGACAGTTTTACTTTCAGTTTCATTCTAGATGCATCACAGCATGGTGTGTTCTGTAAAGGCTGTTAAAAAGAGTTGAATAGACTTCAGATTAAAACTCATTCTCTTTCATAACTGAGTCGTTATTGAACCCACAAAGAAATCAATACAGGGGCCATCCCACCCACCGATTGGGACACTCCCCCACTCTTCTGGGATCCAGATGAGGAGGGACCCGAGGGTGAAGACCCCGCCTCTGGTCCAGGTCCAGATGGGGAGGGACCCGAGGGTGAAGACCCCTCCCTGACCCAGGTTTAGAGGAGGAGTGACCCAAGGGCGAAGACCCCGCCCCAGACCGAGATTTGGGACCTGGGGGCGGAGACCCTCAGCCTGTAGCACCAGGCTGCGAAGAGTTACCTGCCCCTAGCCCAGGTTTGGGAGACATAAAGCCTGAGGAAGAAGATCCCCAGCTGGCAGTAGTGGTAAGTCCACAGACCGCACCGGAGGGGGCAGTGGTTCGGGTTAAAGGCCCACCAGCCAGAAAATCCCCACCTGCCGAAGTCCCTAGAAGGTCCCCACGGACGCCCCCGCCAAGGAAACAGTGGTCACCAGCTCCCCATTTAAAAAGGGCAGCCTCTCGAGTGAGGGATCGGTCTGAGGGCAGAGGTTCCCAGCCAGCAGGCACAGGCTGTGAGGGACCGAAAGTACAGGACAGTGCGGCCACACTGAAGGGAGCAGTGTGCCGCAGCCTGAACAGGAATTAGGCTGGCCGCCCGGAGACGGGCGGCGGATGTATATACTTTAGGTAATTTAAGTTTGGTATTATTAAGTTTTGGGTGTTTGGTTTAAGTTAAACAAGGTGGTGGGTGCTATATCCGTGTATCTTAATGTTGTGTCCTTCAATAATCAGACTGCAGGGAACGATTCAACAGGTGTTAACTGAATGAGGGTTACTCTAGAACTAACTATGCAGATCACTACTCAGGGTTTATATACAGGTGTGGTCACTGCCGGTACTACAGTATACAGGAGCTGTAAAAAGTAGTTCTCTCCCTTAAGGTATATATATACATTACATACATTACAATTCCTCCCCTTTCAGATTAACAGTACCATAATACTCATTTAACAATTAACATTTTTAATATACAATGTTATATGAAAATAGTCCATTCATATATTCAGTCTCTGGGGAGGCTTCCTGATTCTTTCTGGATAACGTCTTTCCCGAGTGTCTCGCTCTTGGTGCGGAGGCGATTCTAGCACCCTGTCGTCAGTTGATTCATCAGCTTCCAATGCTATTGTTTCTGAGGTAGATGCGACCTGTACGTTGGGTTCCTCACCAGGTACATATGGCCGAGACATGGGGTTGACTCGTTCCTGTGACTCTAGGATTTGGTCAGCATGGCGTCTCACAATGTTCTCCCCAACATCCACTGTGTACATTAGTGGCCCCTGCCGTCTGCTGGTTGCCATTTCTCTGTTCAGTAGTCGCGGGCCAAGACTGGTTGCCCTACATTGAAGCTCCTTGTCAGCTTCTCATTGATGTGCTGGAATTGCTTACTCTCAACATCTCTTCGCACATTTGGTCTGAGCAAATCCAGACAAGATCTCAACCTTCGGTTAAAGCACATCATGGCCGGGGCCTGGTTGGTGACTGCATGTGTCGCATTTCTGTAGGCTAACAGGAAATTGTCCACCTTATGCTGCAGTGGAATGTCGTCATCGCACATGGCCTTTACTGCTTTTTAAAGGTTTGTATGAACCTCTCAGCCAATCCATTTGTGGCTGGATGATACGGGGCAGATGTGTAATGCCTTACCCCATTCCTTTTCATAAATCTTCGAAACTCTTCGGACACAAACTGTGGTCCGTTATCAGAGCAAATCTGCTCTGGCAAGCCGTTCCTGGCAAAAATGGTCCGTAGGACTGCAATAGTTTTCTCCGTGGTGGTAGAGGACATTTTGATCACCTCAGGCCATTTCAAGTGCGCATCCACGGCTATTAAAAACATTGAGTCCATGAATGGACCAGCAAAATCAATATGCACCCGTTGCCATGGATATGAGGGCCGCTCCCATGGGTGTAGAGGGGCATGTGGTGGTGCATTTTGGACCTTCTGGCATCCTGAGCAGCTCTTTGTCAGGTCCTCGATTTGCTGATCGATCCCCGGCCACCACACATAAGCCCTAGCAAGGCTTTTCATTTTCACCCCTCCCAGATGATCTTCGTGAAGCTCATTGAGCACTCTCTCCCTTAACTTGGGTGGAATTACCACTCGGGAGCCACACGTCAAGGTCCCCTGGCATACTGACAGCTGTTCTCTTCTGGATGAGAATGCTGGCAACAGTGAGTCGCCATGTGCTGGCCATCCCCTCACCAGCAAATCATATACGCGAGACAGTGTCGGGTCATTTCGGGTCTCCTTCTCTATACCAGCGTTAGTTACTGGCAAGCATTCAATTATAGTCGAATGAAATATTTCGACAGGATCCACTGCTGGTGCTTCCTCCGCAGTAGGCAGTGGCAGGCGTGATAGCCCATCAGCGTTTCCATGCTGTTTCGTGCCCTTACACTCGATTTCATATTGGTGCGCCCCTAGAAAAACGGACCATCTTTGTAGCCGTTGCGCAGTCATCACCGGAACGCCCTTCTTTGGATTAAAGATGGAGACAAGTGGTTGGTGGTCAGTCAGCAAGGTGAACTTCTGCCCGTGCAGAATGGGCCAGAAATTCCAGGCCAGAAGCGTGAGTACGGTCGGGTTACTCACGCATCTGGCCGTTGGAAATGCCGGTGTTCAGCAGGAACAGCGCACGCGGGGAACGCCGGCATTTCCAGACCCGAGGTCTATTCACAGCGCGTGCGACTGCACAGGCAGCGCTTGCGCAGTGAACTTTGTAGATTTCACTGATGGATTCAGTGAGGGTAAGTCCCTAGAACTTGCACTTAAAAAAAGCAAGTGTAAAGTTGTTCATTGGCTGGGGAAGGAGATATATTTTATGGAGGAGCTTATGAAATGCAATATTTAGGTTTGGGAAAGGGAGGGAAGTTATTTTAAGAAATTTTAACTAAGTTTTAAACTTTAATTTTTTTTTTTTAAACGGGTTTTCAGAACGGTAGGTAGAAGGAGCAATTGTGGCTGTGTGAATGGAATGTGAGAATGAGTTATGTATGTATGTCCACATATATTCCTTTACGTATGTGTATGTATGTTTTATATTCCTTTACTAATGTGTATGAATGTATATTTTTAATTATGATTTTCCAATAAGTTACTTTCTCTGAAAGTCATAATTAAATAATACATTCATACACATAAGTAAAGGAATATATACATAACACGCAAAGGAATATATACAGACATACATACTTTCAGAAGCTCCACGATAAGAAATATCTTCCTCCGCAGCCTCTGGAGCAACTGTACCCATGCTTTTTTCATGTGTAAGTTGTAATGACTGGACCTCACTGAAAGCATTAATGAAAGCGGCGAATTATACTGCGCACGCGCTGCCTGTGCAGTCGCACGCGTTCTGCCTCTGAACCCCTTCGTTCAGAGGACAGGAAATGCTGGTTTTCCCCACATGCACTGTGCATGCTGAAAACCGGCATTTCATCCGGCCAGATGCGTAAGTACCCCGACCGTACTAGCGCATTTGGAAGGGAATTACTGGGCCAACATTTTACATGTCAATAAAATAAAAAATTTAACAATTGCACAACTTGCCCCCTCGCATCTGCGACTGAGGGTCCAAGGAGGTGCATTGCGCAAGAGGTCATCATCGTACGTATCCTCACACTGTTCCCTTTGGGGAACTGTATGAAGTGGTGGAAGGATTTATGGCCGTGATTAACGCTCATTCCGTGACCGTAACCATCTTTGAACCAGCCATTAGGGTGGCTAGTCCTATGGCGGGTGGGTTTTACGGGCTCCCACAACCCATCTGAGGGGGGGGGGGCCACCAACACCCACGGACGCAAGCATCCCGCTGGATGTCCACCCAGAATTTAAAGTTGGAGCTCCGACTCCACTTGCCGGGACTGTCTGGAGTGGGGTTCAAAACCCTACTCCTTCTGGCCCAGCGGCGGGGATGCTTACTGCTACGCAAAAGGCCCACTCCGCACAAAAGGTGACACCCATACGTTTCCTGCGCCTTTTCCCTCCCCGTGACTGGAGCCCTATGCTGCCATTTCACGTTGCTAATTGGATTGGGCCTTTGTCATAGCGGTAGGATCCCCGCCGCTGGGCCAGATCAGGGTAGGGTTTCGAACCCCTCTCCAGACAGTCCCGGCAAGTGGAGTCGGAGCTCCGGCTCTAAATTCTGGGTTGACATCCAGTGGGATATTTGTGTCCGTGGGTGTGGGTGGCCCCCACTCCTTGTATAGCTTGTGGGAGCCCGTAAAACCCTCCCGCCATAGGACTAACCGCCCTAATGGCTGGTTCAAAGATGGTTACGGTCACGGAATGAGCGTTAATCATGGCCATAAATCCTTCCACCACTTCATACAGTTCCCCAAAGGGAACAGTGTGAAGACACGTATGACGACGACATTGCTAAATAAATAAATGGAATTAAAAAAATTCTTTTAGGGCTTTTAAAAGTCTTTAAATTGCTTTAATTCTCTTTAAAACTACTTCAGATTACTCAAAATAATGTAAACATTTTAAAAAGTTTATGAAAGTTACCAAAATCTTCAAAAAACTTCCAAAAACCTATTTAAACTGCTGCTTTGCATGTAAAAATGGTTAGCAGCTTGACAGAAACATTGGGGGCGTGTCCAGTGAAACTGAGACCTCAAGGGGCGTGTCTCACTTGCACTGCACGCTCCTGACTTCGCGCTGGCTGCACTCCTGGGCGGCGTGACGTCATACGCTGCCCGGGATTCTTCTTCTGGAAACACCAATTCCAGGCGTCCCTGGAGCTGATCGGCAGTAGCGCGGGGTAAGTGTAAATACGGGGCTTGCACACGCTGCAAGCCCCGTTCTGGAATTTCTGGGCCATAGTGATTGAACTTTTTCACTCCCCACACTAGGCTGAGGGCCTCCCTGTCAATCTGGGCGTAGTTACGCTCGGCTGAGGTTAGTGACCGAGACGCAAAGGCTACTGGCCTCTCCGAGCCGTCCGAGAATTTGTGCGACAGCACCGCTCCAATGCCATAGGGTGATGCATCACACGCCAACCGAATTGGTAGTGCTGGGTTGAAATGAGCCAGCACCTCTTTTGATGTGATCAATGCTTTGCTCTTCTGGAAAGCTCATTTACATTCATCACTCCACTTCCATGGTACCCCCGTTTGCAGTAGGGTGTTCAGTGGGTGTAGTACGGTAGACAAATTCGGCAAGAATTTATGGTAGTAGTTCACCAGCCCGAGGAACGACCTCAGTTGTGACACATTTTCCGGTGCTGGAGCCTTGACTACTGCCTCAATCTTTTCAGGGGACTTATGTAACCCCTCTTCATCAATAACATGGCCACAATAAGAGATCTGCTTCTGGAAAAACTCACATTTGTGGCGATTAGCTCAGAGCCCATATTCCTTCAATCTAGTGAGCACCTGCTCCAGGTTGGGGAGGTGATCACTGTCATTTTCGCCCGTGACCAGGATGTCATCCAAATAACACTGGGTCCCTGGAATCCCTTGCAGGACTTGTTCCATTGCCCTTTGCCAAATAGCCGGAGCTGATGCTACCCCGAAGACCAGCCGGTTGTATTGGTAGAGACCTTTATGAGTGTTGATCATGAGGTACTGTTTCGAGGCTTCTTCTACCTCCATTTGCAGGTACGCCTGGGCCAGATCAATCTTAGTGAAGCGTTTCCCTCCAGATAGCGAGGCGAAAATATCTTCAATCCGTGGAAGCAGATATTGTACAGTGTGAAGGACTGCGTTCACTGTCACCTTAAAATCCCCACAGATGCGAACATTCTTTGGTTCCCCAGGCGTATTACTCAACGACCTCTTTATTACAGGAATGATGGGTGTAGCCCACTCACTCCAGTCCACTTTGGACAGTACTCCTGAACGTTCCAAACCTTCCAGCTCTGCTTCGACGGCTGGGCGGATCGCATAAGGTACCAGTCTGGCCTTAAAAAACTTTGGGCTTGCATTTTCCTCTATTTTGATCGTCGCTTTTATGCCTTTTAGTGTTCCGAGTCCCTGCTGGAACACTTCTTGTGCGTCAGTTAGCATTTTTGACAGTCGTCCAGGTGTGACGTCGTCATCCTTTTTGGCATCTACAGTCAGTGTTTTTATGGAATGCCAATCTAGCTGTATCTTCCGGATCCATTCACGTCCTAGTAGTGGTGGTCCTCCATCTGGCAATACATATAGGTCCATTTTTGGTGTTTCCTTGCCGTTATATATAACGTTCACCCTTATTTTTCCTTTGGGGTAGACTTTTGCCCCGTGTACGTCTTCAAGACAATCTTTGTATCTCTCAAGGGTATATGTGAGAATAGTCGCTTGTAGTCACAGAAATCACAGAAATCACAGAAACCCCACAGTGCAGATAGAGGCCATTTCAGCCCATCGAGCCTGCACCGACACATATCCCACCCAATCCCCGTAACCCCTACACCAACACATATCCCACCCTATCCCCGTAACCCCACGTATTTAATCCCCCTAACACTAAGGGTCAATTTATCATAGCCAAACAACCTAACCCGCACATCTTTGGACTGTGGGAGGAAACCGGAGCACCCGGAGGAAACCCACGCAAACACGGGGAGAATGTGCAAACTCCACACAGTCACCTGAGGCCGGATTCGAACCCGGGTCCCTGGCGCTGTGAGGCAACAGTGCTAACCACTATGCCACCGTGCTGCCTTTTTATGACTGTTAGGGCTGATCCTGTGTCCAATTCCATTTTCACTTGGACTCCTGCTATCTTGAGCATGACCCAGATAGTTTGGTGGTCCTCCGTTTTGATCACATTATATAGTTTCAGACAACCCAGCTCCTTGCTTCCGGAGTCTGTATCACTCTTCTGTTCGTCTGAACTACTCTCCGTCACCTTATGTACCTTCTTGTACTTCTCCTGTGGAGATTTCTTGCTGCTGGTTTTCTTTCCCGACCTGCAGACTCGTGTTATGTGTCCTACTTTTCCACACTGTCTGCACACTTTGTCCTTGAGCCAGCAATCATTATGGTCGTGTGTTGTTCTGCCGCAGCGATAGCACTTCACTGTTCCGTATTACATTTCATTTGTGTCATATTCTTGCGGTCTCCGTTGTACCTCTGCAGCGCCCCGTGCTGCTGCTTCATGTGATACTGCAATGCTGAAAGCCTTGTCCAGCGTAAGATCCTTTTCTAATAGAAGCCGTTTCTGGGTTCCTTCACTTTGAAGCCCACACACAAACTTGTCCCTTAAAGTATCTGCTAGTCCCGTTCCAAACTGGCAGTGTTTCGATAGCTTGCGCAGTTCCGTTAAATACTCAGCATTACTTTCATCTTTATGCTGGTTCCTTTTGTGATACTTAAATCTTTCTGCTATCAGCAGCGGTGTAGGGTTTAAGTGGTCCTGTAGGATTGACACTATGTTTTCAAAATCCTTTTCTACTGGCTTCTCTGGGGTTACTAAGTTTCGTAGTAAGCCATACATTTTTGCACCCATTGAATTCAACAATACCAGCGCTTTCTTGTCATCTGGCACTTCATTCGCCTTGCAGTATACTTCTATGTGTTCGACATGTGTCGTCCAATCTTTGACTTCATTGTCGAACGCTGTGATACTGCCACTCTTCGGCATTTTTGGGTGTGGTTAGACTGGCTTATAATGGCGTCTCCCGCGCTTTCCTTTCTTCCCCGCTGCGGCTTAAAATGGCGTCTTCCGCGCTGCTGCCAACGCCGCTCTCGGCGGTCCTCATGGCAATTGGCGACACCCTGTGGGTTTTGTGCACTGCTCCTGCACTGCTGACAATGCCGCTCTCTGCGGTCTTTGTGGCAATGGTAGCGCCTCGCGTTTTCCTGCGCGCCTCTCTCCCCCGTTGACGCTGCTCGGCCCTTGAACACCGGCTGCGCTCTGCTCTCTCTCATCTCTCTCCCCGTTGACGCCGCTCGGCCTTTTTCTGTGCCGCTCGGTCGGCTCTAGCCGCCGCTGTCCGGGAAGGGTCTGCGCAGTACCTGTTGCCAACCCGTTTCGCTGGACCACCGTGACTGGAAAGCCAAGCCTGGCTCTCGACAGCCTCCCCTGCGATGCTCAAATCTCCGCTGGATGACTGGGTGGTTGCCCGTGGTCGACGCCCGTGCTTCTGGACACGACCTACTTCCACTGTTCTCCAGGAGCGAATCCCTGGGAGGTGATGCAGAGTTGCAGGTAGGTTCGAATCTGCGTCGTCGCCAATGTTATATCCGTGTATCTTAATGTTGTGTCCTTCAATAATCAGACTGCAGGGAACGATTCAACAGGTGTTTACTGAATGAGGGTTACTCTAGAACTAACTGTACAGATCACTACTCAGGGTTTATATATAGGTGTGGTCTCTGCCGGTACTACAGTATACAGGAGCTGTAAAAAGTAGTTCTCTCCCTTAAGGTATATATACATTACATACATTACAATGGGTAGTTTTAAATAAATAGTAGTAATTTGTTAAGATTGTTTATATTGAGTCGAGGTCGCAAGACTCGACTATACTTCACCCAAGCCAGAGAATCTCCTCGGGACCTGGCTATATTTTCTTGTATCTCTTTGCAGAGAGGATTTCAGGATGAAGGGGGGCGTACTCCTACTTGCCCTGATAGGACTGAGCATTGGAAAGCGAGGTGACGTGGAGGAATCCCACATCTATGGGTGCTCAGGAGATAGAGCACCGATAGTTACCGACGGAAGTGGCGAATGGGATGTGGAGGAGCTCGCCGTCTACGTCCACGAGCGAAGGTGGCCAGGGTGGTTGGGGTCCAATTCGTCTCAGTGCACCAGCCAGAACGGGTTCACGTACGGGGAGGCCTTCCTCCTGTGCCCCAGGGTACAGGTCGTTGCCACAAGGGTCAGCGTCACCGTAGGGAAACGTGTATCCTTAACATGCAAGGGACAGATTCCTTTGGATAGGTGGTGGTGGCTCAGAAAACTGAGCAAGGAAACCCCGCAGTTGAGTGGGAACGGTTGGGGAACAATACCCACTGGACGATTACAGGGACTCACGGGGGATTGAGTGTGTGCTGGGACAAGTGGTGGGAACCGGATATGGGGATTTATGTCTGTATGTGGGGGTCAGAGAAGGTCTGCCCCACAGGCATAGCCATCATTTTCCACCGGCAGTGGCAAGATGCCAGGGAGGGGGTGAAGTGGGATTCCAGCCTGAAGGCGTGCACGGTCCCATACTCCCCGATCCCAGTCAATGCCACTGAACTTGTGACCCGCCCCCGAAAGCCCCTGCCCATGACCCAGGCAGCAAGGACACACAGGGTGGGGTGCCCCGCCACCACCAAGGGGCCAGGGAATGGGCTGGTACTTGTACCTACAGATCAGGTGCTGTACCAGGGGGTACACTATGCGGTAGCCTCCGTGATTTTAAACCACACCGAGGTACACTTACAAAGAGACAGAACAACTATACCAGGCCCTGTTAAAAGAGATGTTTAGGAAATTTTACAAGTTCGATTTTGCCAATGTCGACAAAGCAGAACTGTACACCACACACCATGAGTTTTTGGGTAATATGGGGAGGAAAAGAAGGGGAGCATGGAATGATGTTTTTACAGCGTTTAACACAGGGTCCTCTGTCATCAACAGTTTGGATGACATAGAATTGCAGACACAGGTAAATGGTTTAAAAACACAGTTGAAGAAAATCTTGATGGATGAAAACAAGGTAGTAGGCTCAGAGTTACATGAGGACCAGGCCATGATGGTCCATTTAAAAGAAATTATAGCTGAGCTGGAGAAGCACGCAAAGACCGTAAATGCCCTCATAAGAGAGGACAGAAATGCTTCGGACCAGGCTGCGCAGAACGAGGTGTGCGTGCTGTACGGGGCATGGTTGCTGGGCGAGGGCCGCAGTAACCTGAAGGATTTAAAACAGGGTTTAGTCCCCTCCTGGATCAGCAACAAGCACCTCGCAGCCCTCCATCCGTTTGAGAATGCATTCAGCCCGTGCCAACTCCGGCTAGCTTCTGAGGCCTACCCAGTCCCAGTAGATTGTGGATGTTCAAACCATACGGTCATGCATATAGTAGTAAGGATGCCGGTCATGGGTGGGACAGCCCGACCCGCACTGGTATACAGGGTAGAGAACATTGGAGTCATTCAAGGGGGTGCACATGTCCGTTTCACAGCGGTCCCACCTTATGTCATAAAGTGGGAGCACGCTATGACAGGTACTGACCTCTTGGGGTGCCGGAGCTGGGGAGCACACATAATACTGTGTCCCCTGCACTTGAACGCCTATTCAAAACCACAGTGCGGGTTTAGAGCTGCTGGTGCAAAGCCTATAAACTGTACCATGGAGGTAATGGCACAAGACCATGTTCCCCCACAGGTAGCATATATAGGAGGTGGGACATATTGTGTCAGCACAGGTGCACCCCACTACCAGCATGGACAGCATAGCTGGTGTCCGGTAAGTGACAGCAGTTTCTGCTTTAAACCCGAGGCAGAAGTTCAAGTGGCCCAGGAACGAATTGTCCCCATTCCTGAACCCTCCACTGTTCACCTCACTGTAAAAGAGAATTTTACCAACCTGCAAAATTATGTAGCGCATTTCAGCTACGAAATTCCCCCTCTCCCAGAACATCTTGCCAAAATACTCAAAGCAGTAATAGTCTCACAGAAACATTTCTACACTCTGGAGCAGAGGACAGTAGAGATAGGGGCCAAGATATCAGACATTGTAGTTCCACCCTGGTGGGACATTTTTGAAAACATAGAGGTCCCTTCGTGGATTAGACTGGCTTCCCACATCCTCGTGGTTTTCCAGCTGGGAATACTATTGTACCTAGTGTGCACTCAGTGCAAGGGAAAAGGCCAAATACTAGAATTCTGAAACCAAAGGACCTGGAAGGAACGTTATGTTAAGGTGGAGGGAGATATACCTGTTTGAATTTTTTTGTTTGTGTTTCTGAATAAAGATTGTTATTTTTTTGTGTTCATTTTTTATTTTTAATAAAGATTTTCAAATTGTTATGTTAATAAAGATGTATGTGTAACAAGTGGTGCAGGGGTGTTGGTAACCCCCTCCATGCTGGGATGTGTGAAAACACCTGTAATCTGTCTATGTATGCTTATGTACACTACATTTTTTACAGAATGGGAAATGCATGTGTCGTGGGATCTTAGATAGGCAATTACAGGGGAAGATTGACTATGGAGGGTCGGGAATTTTGCTCACCTTGTCAGGATGGTACTTAAAGAGAGTTTAGTATCAACAGGGGAGAGTGTAGGGTTCTCAAAATTCCCACATTCCCCAAAAGTTATGGATAAAGGGACCCTGCATGGAGAAGTTATTAAAAAAGGGTACCCAAAATGGCTTCTGTAACCTCGTGACCAAAACGTACAGGATTTTAAAAGCAAGGCCCTGCA
Source organism: Somniosus microcephalus (assembly GCF_052327205.1). Taxonomy (NCBI): domain Eukaryota; kingdom Metazoa; phylum Chordata; class Chondrichthyes; order Squaliformes; family Somniosidae; genus Somniosus; species Somniosus microcephalus. Next base: position 195,167,628 of record NC_140990.1, on the reverse strand, counting down.
AAAGGCAGGCACTTTCAAAACCTGAAACAAAACCTAACATGCATGAATCTGTGAAAGACTTTGTGAAGCCAGACAGCTAGGTAAACACAGAATATGCATTCTTCATCTTGGAACAGATCAAGTCAGAATGGGCATAATCTTGAGGCCATTAAGTTTCTGCATACATAATCGGTAACAGCTCACAGTAGCGACCAAGCCAGGAAAAGGACAATTAAATTTCATAAATAACAAACAGCCAGGATATCGAAGCCATTAAACCAGGAGACAACCGCCCCAAAAGCTGTTAAAGTGGATGACCGTAATCACTTTGGATGAGCTTGCCAAAAGTTAGACAAAGGACTGACCTGATTTAGCGCGCAGATAAGGGATGGAGAACCGGGTATAATTATAGGCCCACCGGTAGCCAAGCTCTCTCTTGCTCTTGCCGCTTGCTCTTCGCTCTCGCCCCTGGCCTCGTTGCGGGCTCTCTTCTCCCTCCCCGCGCCGTTCAACACCGAGGATGCCCATTACTACACCGAGGGCCAAACGCAGGAGGAGAACGAGACCCGATTCAATTACGCACAGGACATACAGGGCCACGAACGGGCAGACGAGACGAGACGAGATAAACGGTTAAGGCAGAGAAGGGCAGCGGAAAGACGCGTTGGGGGACAAACGGCCTAGTTATAAGCTGGCGTTTGATGAATAAGTTGGCGTTTGAAGCATGGGTAGTAAAAGCATAATGACAATATAAACCGCCAACCGAGCCCCAACCGTAATAAAACCATCGGCCAGAAGAACAAGAAGACCCATCGCGACAAAGTACTCAACGAAGACGTTAACGGAGGAAAAAGGAGGGTGCTTCGCACAAACAACTCCATTGCCGTGCCCTGTGACCATGTGACAACGACACACCCCAAAGGACAACAAGAGTGAACCCCAAAACCCACAACCAGTTAAACCAACAGGTTTCAAATTGGTGAGCATGAACCCCTGGCCCCTCATAGCTTAATCTGGTTAGGTATTGGGAGTGGAAAAGGATAAGGGGATTTTAATGTGTTTGTTCCCTCAATGTGCCGTGTGTTCCCCATTCCCAAATAAGTGTATTGTTTTTATATGCCTGTAATTATCCTAGTAATTCTCAGTATTGTGATTTTGTTTTGCCTTTAATAAAAATTACGGTTTTGTTGCACCGAACCAGTCTACTCGTTTGTCTGTATCACCACCTGTACCTAAGTCCAGTGTCTAGAACCGAGGGACAGTCAGGGGCAGAGCTGACTGGGCACACGCCACCCCCTACACAGCGGACCTGCCTCTGAACCCGCCCTCTGAGTGCTAGTAAAATTCAGCCTCCTGTGACTGCAGGGACTCCTAGTTTACCATCCCCTACGATTGCAGAGGAGTTGGTGCTCGATATCTCCATTGTCTCTTCCTCCTCATGTTCAATGGCCATCTGCCTGTTGACTGATGTTTCTTTGAATCATGAGCAATTTTCCACTGCAGGGAGGGAAGAATTTTCAAGCTCTGTAACACTGTCCAAACCTTCCCATTTCTTTCTTGTCATCTATCAGCTCTTGAGAGTGAATATTATGGCGGTGTGAGAACGTTGACACGGAAGGTGACATTTCACAAGACAGGCATTCGAGGAGAGATAATTCTGGAGGGATGTAGGTGACACAGTAACTGTATTTGTGAATTCCTTGCTCACTGTGACACCCGATAGGGTAGCACAGGAATAATTACGACATGCAGTACATTCATTTCTCTGTGACTCTATGGTACAAATTAGATTGTCACATAGCTGCCACAGTGCCTATCTTTGGCACCTTGTCAGATCATTGAACCTTTTCCTACATTGCAGTGGTGTCCTGCAGGCCATGTCGACCCATTTACTGAGAGTGCCATTTCTTCCAGGTTGCTTGACTGTATGCAGAATATTTGCCACCTGCCCCCAATAAGGCACCTCTCTGCTGCCTTATCTCAGATAAGAGCTCCAACTCACTCTGAGAATCTGCAGCTCTTCTTTCCCTCCTGTTCACTGATACCATCTCCACTTCCTGACTTTGCCCCTTTAATTGCAGACTGCCTTTCAATGCCAACACATTCCACCTTCCTCGGCCCCTTGTGTTTTCTGAGCCTTCAATTGATCTCAGGACTCATGGCTTTGTCCTGCCCAGCAATTTTAGAATGAGCTGGGGCCAGGATACCTGACAGGACCAATGTCTAGGCCCTCGGACAAGTCGAAGTCCCACCTCAGCGCACTTCCTCTGGCAGATCGCGGGACTTGGAACTTTGGAGCCTCTGATTCTATATTTGAAGAGCTCAGGATTTTGAAGGCGGGTGTGTTGGAACGGAGATCAGTCACGTTTTAAGTCATGAAAGACTCTGGGGGTAGCTTCTTGAGTGTCCGGACCTCGCCTGCTGGCAGTGTGGACAGACCAATCCCTGGCACACTGCCAATGGCTTTCCAATACGTGCTACCAATGGGCACGATGTCCTGCCACCAATGTACAAGGGGAAAATTACCCTCTCTATGTTTTAATATTACTTAATGGGATTTCATAGCTGGCAAACAACGCATCCATTCTAAAGCTGTTTGCACTGAGTGCAACCTGGGTAGATGGAATATACAAACTCCTGCACCAGGGATCCCATTATTAATGGCTCATAGCGATGGAAATAGAATGACTATGAATTCCTTTACTTCCCTGATGGGGCATGGGGGTGGAGGATGGTAGTGGAGGGGTTTGGTGGGCGTGGGATAGAGGGGTGTGTTGAGGGAGGCAGTTGATTGCCTGCCTCCATGCATCGCCTCAGGCAGATGGAGCAGGAAACCATCGAGTTATTGAGCCGGGGAACAGCCAGAAGCACTGGTGTTGGTGAGGCTGGAGCAAGCCCAAAGCAGGGTGTCTGCCTTTATTACTATTATCCCTTTCTCCTCTCACTATCCTGCATGTACATGGTGCGACATCTTGCTGCAGTCTAGTGCTGAATGTCTTCAATTCCTTTCTTTACTGTCACCTCCATAGTAATCTTTGCCCCTTCTCTCTTTCTCTAGGTCCTCCACATCCTTTGAGAGATCAAGCAGAGCTTTGGCGCTGGGCAACCCTACTGAAATAGAAGCACCAGCTCTGAGATTGGCACAGTTGGGATAGAGAGTGAGATAGAAGCCGATGCACAGCACAGCACTAAAACTGAAGAGGCAGCAGTGGAAACGGAAATCCAGTTAATTGTTGCCAGAGGACAGGCCCAAGTCCTGGCTCTGCTATAGGAGATCAATGTACAGACCAAGCCCGGATCCTTGCTCCGCTATAGGAGATCGAGATGCAGACCTCAGAGGCTCAGCACACAGACGGAGCTCCTTGACATGTACCAGCAGTTGTTAGAGCTATTGGTCAGTCTGCCTATGAGTTACCGCAGCATGTTTGAGAATATAAAGGCATTCTAATCCATGTATGGCATTCTGACCAGTGACGTGAGCATCCTGCAGTCGACCATGGAGAGTGTGGTCACCTCTGTGGCCACAGCAGACGGGACCTCTGCACAGGAGTCTGTATCACCAGCTCAGGCAGCTTAGATCGAAGCTCAAACTGGTGCCATTCAACCTTTGGGCTCCTCAATATCCACCAGCTTCAATAGGCTGTTGGAAAACATTGATCTGTGCTTCCAAAGCATCTCTGATCTCCTATCACAGATCACTGGGAGTGAGGTCCTGCAGGTCCATGGGAGTGACACGTGCTCAATGGAAATGGCACGCACGTACTGCCCTCTCTCAGGCCTGCCACCCATTGAATCAGTGCCCACCATGGTGCATGAAAGGCCAGGCTGCCCCGGCATCAGCTGAGATGTCGCAGTCTCCAGTTGTCCCCTCAATGGCCCGAGCTGCTAGATGTTGCGGACCACGAGAATCTCAAGGGCACACATCTCAGCATCGTGTTGTAATCATTACCCAAGTTGTAAATCCTTCCATGCCACTGAAACATCGATATCAATATCTGTAGCTGCCCCTTAAAATACTGCTCCTAAATGTCAATTCTGGCCTTCGCCACCAGGGATTGCTGGTGGGGCCCGGCCCTCAGCTCTTCTGCCGTTTTGCCTGCCAAGAATGGCATTGGGGTCCTAATCGCATCATAGGACTCCGACTTGAATATCGTTATTAGTCTATTGTTTTGCTCAGGCGGCTGCCCAAGCCACCTAACCGAAGGACCCCAGGAAAATAGTGCCAGCAGCACCATTAATGGACATGGAGCAGTAAATCTGCCCCCGCGACTTTTGGGGCTCCATCGCCCCATTTCTGCCAGGCGGGGAGCCCTGAAAATTTATCCCTGTACGTTAGGCTAAAAACTATTAATGAAGAGCATGAAAATCTATAGCCCTTCTGGAACATTCTCACTGTAAGTTTGGTGGGAGTACACCAGAAGAGCCCGATACTAGCTTGGGACCCAGGTATGCCAGCTTCTGTCCTGGGTATTGATGTACCCACAATGGCTTGTGGGGCAGAGCTTTGCCCACCTAAAACATGACTCTCGAGGTAAGAGGGGGCAGGGCTGGAGGCAAGCAGGAGTTCCTATATCATCCGCCAGCTTTGCACCTTCACCACGTGATGCTGGCAACCTACATGTAAGCGAGAAAGGGGAAGAGGAAGTCTGCATTTCTACAGTCACAGCTGCACTGTGAGCTTCACTGTTCTCCTCCAAAGCAAACGTTGGAGAGAAGGAATTCCAGATATTTTTAATATATTATTTTCCTGTTCCTACCCAACAAAAGCTCCAATTAATCAAGACACTGTGGTCATTTAATTTGTGGGCTTTCTGTTAAATTTGAAAACGTGATTCTAACAAGACCAGATTCAGCAATCTGCACTGTTTGCTTCGACCCTATGAGCAGGGCTCCACTTTCACAAAACACTTCATCCAGTCAGAGATTTAAGTACCAGGCAGCCCAGCGATTGAAACCTCCACACGAGTAAAGTAAGCAGACTTGATGCAGTGCCATTTCGTCCACCTTGCCACACTCAGTTTCAGCAGCAAAAGCCCCAGTTCACCAGCAGCTACCAGTAGACTGAGGAAACTTGTCACAAATGTATGACAGGCTGGTTTGAGCGCTGTATCTGTCTGAACTCCCATCTGATCAGTGAAGTGAGAAACAACATTTAGGAGAACATCAGGAAATATTCTCTTTATATTTTTAATTTAATCCACAGAATACAGGACAACAAAGGACAGAACATTTACAAACTATAGAATCTCCCAGTTACAGTACAGTCGGGAACACCAGGTCCCCCTTATATCTGAACAAGTAAAGTACAATTGATCACATCTTCTTTAATCTGGATGAGGTCTTCTTGTGTTCACACCAAGCTCGGCCTTTCAGAAATTTCATTCATGGTTAGTGTTGGGCTCTTGAATCATCATTGTGTTCCTGTAGTGAACGGAATCAACAGAATTGTCATTTTCAGATGGACTGAGTTCAATCTGAGTTCAGTGTTTTATTGTTGTTGATAATCATGTTCAAGAAGGCAATTATCTGGCACAAAGTCCCAGTTTATACTTACATTTGAAGACTCCTCGAGCGATAATTCTTTTGACTTGCTTTTCATCTGTATTAAAATATTAACATTTATCCGTTTAGTACAGGGAATTAATGAGACACTTTGTAAATAATATTGAGTTGTAGGATTACCTTCAAACCATAGATTTCACTGATTATTAAACCATAAATGAGAAATTGTTAACGTGTTAAATTTCTAGGCTCCAGGCATTAATTTAATTGAATAAAAACACAGACTGCCTCAGATTCTATTCTGACGCAGCTAAAATCCAGGTTTCTACAGTTTATTGTAGTTGATAATCATCTGAGTAAAAGCCTCAGATTATACTTACATTTGGAGGCTCCTCGAGTGACGATTCTTTTGACTTGTTTTTCACCTGAATTAAAATATTCATATTGATATGTTTAGCACAGTGGATCAATGATACATTTTGTAAATAATAAAATAATTACTTCCAAACAAAAGATTAAAATATTAACGTGGAATTGTTAAGCTTGGACATTTCAGAGTTGCGATCCAATGGCTGTGTGTTGGAGTGGAGAAATCCTCACCAAACATCTCATGTCCTGCAGTCCAGCAATAATCAATACAGCCCTGGTACAGTGGGATTGTGGGGTCAATGGTTAAACAAATGAAGGCTGAGATTATTCATCAATTGGTTTCTATTGTGTTTATTCTCCGGCCCATGCAAAAATCTAATAATTATTTATTAAATGGTGAGAATGTAACAGACACTGCCCTCATGATGTCATCACTTGTACCTATCCTAACGCTGTGGGAATTCAGCTCACTTTATCTTCAGTGAAAACAAACTCATCCTCTCTACTTTCATCAGTTCAAAAATCCTTTTGCACGGGTTGGAGAACATCCAATAGGAATTGAGCATCAGTGCCCCCTCCCTCACTGCCTCTGAGTGGACATTGCATTGAATAAAAGCACATTGCTGCCTGGCACTCCATTCTAACTCCGTTTCAACAGTTTATTGTTGTCGAGCATCATGACCAGGAAGGCAAACATCTGACACAAAGTCTTTGTTAGTACTTACATTTGAAGTCTTCTCAAGTGATGTTTCCTTTGATTTCTTTCCCACCTGGAATAAAATATTAATATTTAGATATTTAGGCATTTTGTAAATGGATTCCAGTTTTAAAATCATCTCCGCACCAAAGGTATGAATATATAGTAATTGGGGGAATGGTTAACTCATTGGTTTCCCAGTTGAGATTCATTGACCATGATGTCCCCTACCTCGGCGGGTCCGGGGCGGCCAGGATCGATGGCAGGTCCCGACCTCGCTGCTGGCTCCAGCCCACTCTGTTGAATGATTTTACCGTGATTGGGCTTGTTAAGTCCACCCAGTGCGTTTGCCAGCCAATTGAAGGAAGCGGGTCTGATGACGTCACTTGATGATGTGTCATGAGCGGGTTTCCTTAAAGGGACCATGCGCAAATTGATTTTGACAGTTGTGCTGTCAGTGTTCTACAGCATTGAGGTGCTGCAAACACTGACAAGCCCTGCACAGAGGTGCACGGCTGCACCCAGGCTCTCCCATTACTCCCTCCATAAGCATATGAAGGGAGACACAGCACACAGGGAGGTTCTCTTCCCTTCCAATGGGCAGAAGACCACCCCAGGAGATCAACGCAGCCTGGTTGCACATTGCACAGGAGGACACAACCACAACCATCTTCATTTGTGCCAGGAATGACTGCAGACACTTGAAAACTTTTGCCCTGATGCCCATTCTCTGTACTCATACCAGTGTGATCCTTACACAATTGAAGAGCTCCAGACTGGGATCACTACATGACCCGGGTCACGTTCTGCTCTTCCACAAAATGTATGATAGTGAGGTTGTGAAAAATATCAAAGCAATCTTTCCTTCACTTTTTCACACTTTTCTCCATGGGAAGAGAGTGAAGATAGGAACAAAAAACAACGTAAAGTCTTCAGGGGGAAGAAAATCCTGACCCAAAGTCCAGGAAGCCCATTGCCCTGATTTATATAATTGTGAGGTTACCTCAATACTCTTTTCACTTGACTCTGATGATTCACTGTTGCTGTCAACAGCCTTCAAACCTCGACACTCCACATCGATGTCAACGACCTCATCAGCAAAATATTCAACACGGCTTTTGCAAAAACCTTTTTCCTGTCAAAATATAATAGAATTTATTAAAATTATTGATGGCTGTAAGCTCAGCATTGACACAGAAAGTCACAATGATATAAATCAGTACACACAGTCCTTTCTATGATATAACTCAGTACACGTGGCCCTTTCTATGATGTAACTCAGTACACTCGGCCCTTTCTATGATTTAACTCTGTACACATGGCCCTTTCTATGATATAACTCAGTACTCACGGCACTTTCTATGATATAACTCAGTACACACGGCCCTTTCTATGATGTAACTCAGTACACTCGGCCCTTTCTATGATGTAACTCAGTACACTCGGCCCTTTCTATGATTTAACTCTGTACACACGGCCCTTTCTATGATATAACTCAGTACTCATGGCCCGTTCTATGATGTAACTCAGTACACACGGCCCTTTCTATGATGTAAATCAGTACACACGGCCCTTTCTATGATGTAACTCAGTACACTCGGCCCTTTCTATGATTTAACACTGTACACACGGCACTTTCTATGATATAACTCAGTACTCACGGCCCTTTCTATGATATAACTCAGTACACACGGCCCTTTCTATGATGTAACTCAGTGCTCACGGCCCTTTCTATGATTTAACTCTGTACACACGGCCCTTTCTATGATACAACTCAGTACTCACGGCCCTTTCTATGATATAACTTATTATGCCCGTGTATAATTGAGACACGGACTGCAGGAGTTGATTATAACAAGTCTTTACTGAATGGAGACAACCTGGAAACTGAAACTACAGAAGCCTGCTAGGGCCTTTTATACAGGGGTGGTCACTGCCAGTACTGCAGTCTGAGACCAGTTATTCCCTTAAAGGTACATACACAACAATTCCTCCCCTTTTAGATAAACAGTACATAACATTCATTTAACAACTAAATAATAACTAATTACAATTACGGTTGCTAGATACATTGGTTGAAGTTAAGCAATTATAAGTTCAGTCTTTGAGGAGGCTTCCTGATTCTGTCTGGATAACGCCTCTTTGGGATATCAGGTTCTTCTGGCAAGGTTGAGTCAGGATCAATGTCGTTGTTTGGTTCGTCGGCTTCCAATATCACCGATTCTGCGGTAGATGCAATTGGTACTTCGGTATCATCGCCAGGTGTATCAGATCGTGGTGTGGAGTTGACGTTTTCCAGTGACTCTAGAATCTGGTCAGCATGGCATCTTACAATGCTCTCTCCAACGTCCACGGTATACATTAGAGGTCCTTGCTGTGTACAGATCGTTCCTGGCTGCCATTTCTCTGTGCGGTAGTCCGGGCCAAAACTGGTTGACCTATCTTAAAACTCCTGGTCGGCCTTTCATTCATATTCTGAAACTGCCTGTTCTCCACATCTCTTCTGACGTTTGGCTTAACCAAATCCAAGCGGCATCATTGTCTTCGGCTGAAGAACATCATGGCTGGAGTTTGGTTGGTAACCGCATGTGTCGCATTCCGGTAGGCAAACAAGAAGTTATCCACCTTGTGTTGTAGGGGTATATCTTCATTACACATTGCCTTGATAGCCTTCTTGAATGTTTGAACAAACCTCTCGGCCAATCCATTAGTGGCTGGATGGGATGGGGCGGATGTGTAATGCTTAACACCATTGTTCTTTAAGAACCTCCGGAACTCTTCAGACACAAACTGTGGTCCATTGTCAGAGCAAATCTGTTCAGGCAGCCCATTCCTGGCGAATATGGTTCGTAAGACTGTGATAGTTTTTTCTGTGGTGGTTGAGGACATTTTTATTACCTCTGGCCACTTTGAATGTGCATCCACCGCAATTAAAAACATCGAGTCCATAAAGGGACCAGCAAAATCAATGTGCACCCTTTGCCATGGAGATGAGGGCCACTCCCATGGATGTAGAGGGGCTTGTGGTGGGGCGTTTTGGACCTTCTGGCATCCTGTACAGCTCTTGGTCATCTCTTCGATTTCTCTATCGATTCCCGGCCACCACACAAACGCTCTGGCTAAGTTCTTCATTTTTACCCCTCCCAGATGACCCTCATGAAGCTCATTGAGCACTCTATCCTTCAATTTGGGTGTAATTACTACTCTGGATCCACACATCAAGGTTCCTCTGCACACTGACAGCTGTTCTCTTCTCGGCGAGAATGCTGGCAGCAGTGGTTCGCCATGTGCTGGCCATCCCTTCACCGTTAAATCATAGACCCAGGAGAGTGTCGGGTCATTTCGTGTTTCCTTTTCTATGTTTGCATTCGTCACAGGGAGACATTCGACTATAGTCAAGTGGAATAACTCCACTGGATCCACTGCCAGTTCTTCTTCCACCATCGGCAATGGTAGGCGCGACAATCCATCAGCATTCCCATGCTGTTTAGTTCCTTTGTACTCAATGTCATATTGGTGTGCCCCTAGGAAAAGGGACCACCTCTGTAGCCGTTGTGCTGTCATTATCGGGACGCCCTTCTGAGGGTTGAAAATGGAGACGAGAGGTTGATGATGAGTTAGTAGAGTAAATTTCTGACCGTGCAGGTAGTGATTGAACTTCTTCACCCCCCACAGCAGGCTGAGGGCCTCTCTGTCAATCTGGGCGTAGTTACGCTCGGCTGAAGTTAACGAGCGTGACGCAAAAGCTATCGGCCTCTCTGAACCATCAAGGAATTTATGTGACAGTACCGCCCCAACACCGTAGGGAGACGCATCACACGGCAGTCTTATCGGTAGTGATGGGTTGTAGTGAGCCAATACTTCTCTTGAAGTGATTAGGTCCTTACTCTTCTGAAAGGCCCACTTACATTCATTGCTCCATTTCCATGCTACTCCCGTTCGTAGTAGGGCGTTCAGTGGATGCAGAATTGTGTTCAATTTCGGCAAAACTTATGGTAGTAATTCACCAATCCGAGGAATTACCTCAGTTGCGACACATTTGCAGGTGCTGGAGCCTTAACTACCGCTTCAATTTTGTCAGGGGACTTATGCAACCCCTCTTCATCAATCGCGTGGCCACAATACGATATCTGTTTCTTAAAAAACTCGCACTTAGGGCGATTGGCTCGTAGCCCATGTTCATGTAGTCTAGTGAGCACCTGCTCTAGGTTGGCAAGGTGTTCACTGTCATCTTCACCTGTCACTAGGATGTCGTCCAAGTAACACTGAGTCCCCGGAATCCCTTGCAGGACTTGTTCCATCGCTCTTTGCCATATCGCCGGAGCTGATGCTACTCCGAATACCAGTCGATTATACTGGTAAAGACCTTTGTGAGTGTTTATCGTGAGATACTTCCTAGAGGATTCTTCAACCTCCATCTGCAAATATGCTTGTGCTAGGTCAATTTTTGTAAAACGCTTCCCTCCAGATAGTGAGGCGAAGGTATCTTCTATCCTTGGAAGAGGATATTGTACTGTGTGAAGGACTGGGTTCACCGTCACCTTGAAGTCCCCACAGATGCAAACCTTCCTTGGCTCCTCAGACTTATTGTTTAACGTTTTCTTCATGATAGGAACGATGGGTGTCGCCCACTCGCTCCAGTCTACCTTAGATAACGCGCCTGCCTTCTCCAGATGCTCCAGCTCTGCCTCGACGGCTGGGCGAATTTCATATGGTGCCGGTCTTGCTTTGAAAAACTTGGGAATTGCATTCTCCTCTATTTTTATTGAGGTGGTTACGCCTTTAAGAGTGCCCAGTTCTTGTTGAAATACCTCTTTGGCGTCAGCTAAGATTGTTGACAATCATCCAGGAGTGACGTCGTCATCCTTTTTACCAGCCACCGGCAGTGCCTGAATGGAGTGCCAGTCTAAACTTATCTTTCTGATCCATTCACGTCCCAATAACGGTGGTCCACCATCTTGCAGAATGTAGAGATACAATTTCCGTATTTTCTTGCCGTTGTATACGACAGGCACTCTTATTTTTCCTCTGGGGTATACTTTTTGCCCCGTATACGTCCTCAAGACAATGGATGTCTCTCTCAAGGGTGTGTGTGAGAATGGCCGCTCGAAGTCTCGTCGATTCATGACGGTTAGAGCTGATCATTTATCCAATTCCATTTTGACTTGGGACCCTGCTATCGTGAGGGTGACCCAAATGGTTCGGTGATCCTCTTTTGCGATTACGTTGTGAAGTTTGAGACAGCTTAGTCTCTTGTTCCCGGATTCACTATCGCTCATCTGGTCTTCGGAACTACTGTCCGTCCATCTTTTGTACTTTCCTGTACGGTTCCTTAGTAGCCTTTTTGTTGTCGTTGGTCTTCTTCGCAGACCTGCAAACTCGTGCAATGTGTCCCATCTTTCCGCATTGCCTGCATATTTTGTCCTTGGACCAGCAGTCCTTCTGGTCATGGTTTGTTCTGCCGCAGCGATAACATTTTGCAAATCCCCATGTCATTTCATGGGTGCCGTATTCCTGTGGCTTTTGTTGTATTTCCGCAGCTCCCCTTCCTGCTGCTTCGTACGATACTGCCACGCTGAAAGCCTTATCTAACGTCAGCTCTTTCTCTGAGAGTAACCTCTTCTGGGTTCCTTCACTCAGGAGTCCACAGACAAATTTGTCCCGTAAGGTATCTGCCAGTCCTGCTCCGAACTGGCAGTGCTTTGATAGCTTGCGTGGTTCCGTAAGGTAATCAGCATTGCTCTCATTTTTATGCTGATTTCTCCTGTGGAATTTAAATCTTTCTGCTATCAGCAGCGGTGTAGGATTTAGGTGTTCCTGTAGGATAGCAACAATTTCGTTAAAACTCTTCGCCTTCGGTTTGGCTGGAGTAATCAGGTCCCGCAATAGGCCGTACGTTCTTGCGCCCATTAAATTTAGCAATACCGATGCATTTTTCTCATCGGCTATTTCGTTTGCCTTGCAATATACCTCGACTCTTTCCACATACGTGGTCCAGTCTTCTATTGCATTATCGAAGGCAGTGATATCGCCAGTCTTTGGCATCTTGAAAATCTAAGATGGCGCCTCCCGCGCTTTTCCTTCTTCCCCGCTGAGTTAAGATGGCGCCTCCCACGCTTTCCCGCCACTGCCGCTGCTGCCAACGCTGTTGCTGGTGATTATATTTATTTTACTATCCTGTAATGGCAATGCCCTATGGTCTTCGCGCCTCCCCGATCGCTGCTGCCAACTGTAGGGGTTTTTTCCTGCTCTCTTGCCCGTTCTGGCCCCCTGCCAGGCTTCGTGCAAGAATTACCCTTGAGTGGTTCGACCCACCCCCCCTACGGTTCTAGACCTTGGACTTAGATGCAGAGAACAGTAGTGCAGAGAAGAGGACTCAATAGACCAGGCTGAATAGCACGAAATGGATGCTTTTATTTTTGAACAGTTTGAAGCATTACAAAATACATGTCATAGGCACAGATTAAAGTAACTACAATCATGCACAAATTTATGAACTTGACTCTATGGAAATGGGGAACACACGGCACATCGTAAAAGGGGAAACACATTACGATTTCCCTTAACTCCCTCCCCTATACCTAAACTAAGTTTCGACCTGGGGAACTTGGGATCATGCTCACCACTCTCGAAATCGCGAAAAGGGGTTCGCAGACCTTTTGACACCGCTTCCCGTCGTCACGTGGATTGGAAGCTTCTGGCGCAGTCGATATTCTCTCCTCCCTCGAGGCGGTGGGGTAGACCCAGCCTCGATGAGCGCTCGTTAAGGTTGAGATCCACAATCGTGGATTTTTGTTCATGGAGCAGACCTAGATGCAGGTTATGCACATGGGAGAATCTTGTGGCATCGATCGCCGGTTCTCCAGAGGGTTTCTTCTCCGTCGGCCTGGGTCGTCGATGATCTCCCGACCCCAGTACCCGGGCCACCCTTGTCGTCTTCTCGTCGTGGCCGAGCCTTGTTTGGCTGAACACCGGCCACGTTGTCCTTTTTCCGAAACCGTCCGTCCTTAAAAAAAAAGACGAAAACGTTTTCATCGATTCTGCATCTGCCGAAGTGGAAGAGGCGCCGATCCTGGCCCCGTCCGAAGAAGTTGAAGTCGTCCAAGAAGAAGAAGCAGCCGCTGTCCAGTCAAGTGAAGTTGTTCAAGCAACCCCAAGTCCGAAGTTTTTTAGATGGACTTTCAATCCATAGTTATACTCTTTTGGGACAGTCTTATCTCCCGCCAAATCATAGTCCTGTCTTTGTATTAATTTTGGCGGGCAGAAATCTCTGCAGGGGCGCTTTGTCTTGTAACGGAGCCGGTGATAACTTAAACTGGCCTTCCTGGCCGATAATGTCTGTTAATGTCCTTTGCATTGTCACCGCGGCTCGGTTCGCATATTGATCGGTCCGGACATTTTCCTTGATGGCTGCTAAACGGTTTTTCCTTTGTACGATAAATGGGTATAAGTGTTTTTACATTGTCCGCCCATATCTTGATGGGCCCCATCCTGTACTTATAATCCATTGAATATGTATGCTGTTGCTCTGAGTTTCGGTTCCCAGATACTGGCTTTCGTGGGCTCACTGTCTTCAATCCACAAGCCTGTCTGGCTTGCAGTAACAGAAATAAAATGGTTCATAAACTGATCACGGGGCCTGGCGGCCATTTTGTATGCCCTTTTTATCAAAGGTTTCTCTGTGCAAGCTTACTTTGGTCAATAAACAGTCTTATTTTATCCAGTTTTCTTGCGTGATTTTTGCTGAAAATTGCGAATCTTACAGGCCCCCCTGTGATACTGATAGCTTGCTTAAAGTATCAATAATCCTTGATGAGCAAATTTTCCCTGATTCCCCACATCCAAACATTCCTGGCACTTAACTATTTATGCCCCTCACGACACATGCAGTTCCCATTTCCGGAGAAAATGAAAATTACCTCATGCACATTTGGAATCGTAGACAGCAAATCTTAAACTATAACACATTCACTTGTCAGATGTGCGGGGGTTGATACCCCCTGGCACCATCTGCATGCATCTTTTATTAATCCAAAAAAACTTAAGAACAACTAATAACATAACAATACTTATTTCCTTATAAACCAAAACCATCACAAAAATGTTTTAAATGGAGGGACGCTTAATCTTACACTAGCAGCTTAGAGTGGGGTATCTGCTTCCCCCATTCGCACATAGCGTTCTCTCCATTCTCCTGTGTTCTCGTGCCTCTGGAGGCGTTTGCCTCTTTTGCAATGCACGAAGAGCAAAAATATCACAATCAAAACCTGACATACTACTAGGATATAGGATGCTATTCTAATCCAGGCGGGGACCTCTATGTTGGTGAACAAGTCCCACCATGGTGGGATGGTTATGTCCAATATGTCTTTTCCTATCTCTAAAGTCTTCTGCTCCAGTGTGTAGAAATGTTTCTGCGAAATTATAACGGCTTTTAAAATCTTGGTGAGGTGTTCGGGAAGAGGGGGAATGACATAACCAAAATGCGCGACAAATCGTTGTAAGTCTGTGAAATTCTCTTTGATAGTGATGTGTACGGTGGAGGGCGCAGGAATGGGAACAATTCGTTGTTGTGCCACTTGAACCTCGGCCCTGGGTTTGAAACAGAAACTGCTATCACCGACCGAACACCACTCGTGTTGTCCATGTCGGTACTGAGGCGCTGCAGTGGTGACGCAGTATGTCCCACCCCCGATATATGCTACCTGTGGGGGCACATGGTCCTCTGCCATTGCCTCCATGGTGCAATTCACCGGCTTCGCGCTAGCGGTTCTGAACCCGCACTGTGGTTTCAAAAAGGCATTCAAGTGCTGGGGACACAGGATGATGTGTGCTCCCCGGCTCCGACATCCCGAGAGGTCGGTGCCTGTCATCGTACGCTCCCATCTGATGACGTAAGGCGGGACCACTGCGTAACGAATGTGTGCGCCCCCCTGAATGACTCCAATGTTCTCTACTCTGTATACCGGGGCGGGCTTTGCTGCGGGACCCAACACCGGCATTCTTACTACTATTCCCATAATAGTGTGATTCGAATGTCCGCAGTCCACTGGAACTGGGTATGCTTCTGCGGCTAGTCTGAGCTGGCACGGGCTTAATGCATTCTCAAAAGGGTGGAGCGCTTGCAAGTGCTTGTTGCTGATCCAGGACGGGACCAAACCCTGTTTTAAATCCTCAAGATTACTGCGGCCCTCGCCCAGTAACCACGCCCCGTACAGCACACAGGCCTCGTTTTGCGCAGCTTGATCGGACGCATTCCGATCCTCCTTAATGAGTGCATTTACCGTTCTCGCGTGTTTCTCCAGCTCAGCAATTATGTCCTTAAAGTGTAGTGTCATGGCCTGGTCCTCATGCAACTCAGAACCCACGACCTTGTTTTCGCCTGTCAATATGTTCCTTAACTGGGCTTTTAAACCGTTGATCTGTGTCTGCAGCTCCACGTTATCTAGAGCGTTGACAACAGATGTCCCGGTATTAAAAGCAGTGAATATGTCATTTACAGTACCCCTTCTTTGCCTCCCGACTCGATCCAAAACTTCTGGCGGTGTGGTGTATAATTTGTCTCTGTCGATGTCGGCAAAGTCAAATTCGTAAAATTGTCTAAACATACGGGTTAGCAGGACCTGGTATAATTGTTCCGTTTCTTTGGGACACCACTCCGGCAATCTTACCTCAGTGAGATTTAAAATCACTGAGGCCACCGCGTAGTGTACCCCTTGGTACAGCACCTGACCGGTGGGTACCAATACTAAACCGTTCCCGGGTCCCTTGGTGGTGGTTGGGCACCCTCCTTTCTGGGCTAGTGCTACCGGAAGCGTGGGCAGGGGCTTGCGTGGGCGGGTGATGAGTTCAGTGGCGTTCACCGGAATAGGGGAGTATGGGGCTCCGCACGCTCGAGTGCTAACATCCCATCTCATCCCCTTCCCTTCATCCTGCCACTGCCTCTGGAAGAAGATGGACACGCCCTTGGGGCAGACGTGTCTCGAACCCCACATACAGACATATATTCCCTCATCCGGTTCCCACCATTTGTCCCAACACACACGTAATTGTCCGTGAGTTCCCGTAATAGTCCGATGGGTATTATTACCCAGTCGCTCCCACTCGACCGTAGAGTTTCTCATGTCCTTTCCCAGCTTTCATAGCCACCACCATCGCCTTGGTGGTACGTTCCCATTGCACACCAGACAAATCCTCTTTCCCACGGTGACGCTGACTCTGGGCGCTAGGATCCTCACTCGAGGGCACGTTAATGAAGTCTCTTGGTAGGCAAAACCGAAATTGCTGGAATATTCCGTAGAATTCGTTCCCAGCCAACCTGGCCATCTCCCTTGGTGGAAGTAGGTGGCGGTTTCCTTTACCTCTCGCTCCCCCGTCCCATCCGTTGCGATGGGGGCCGTGTCCCCGGAGCACCCGAAAATGATGACGTCCTTGGTGCGGCCTCGGTAGGCCCACCCGCACCCGATCGCCATGAACGCGACGACAATCCTTTCCATCGTATCCCAGGTTTCTGTAACCAACAAAATGATGTAGCCGGGCTCCCGATAGGTGCTGGCCTAAATTAATTGGACGCGCGGGTTCCTGGACCTCGCTCCCTAACAAACACACATACCGGGCAGACCTCAAAATTGTACTCTTAACACCATATACTTTACATTCCTTAAACTATGACCATAATTACCTATCTTAACTTATGTACAGCGCCGCCCTCCGTGGGGCGGCTTTCCGAATCCCTGTGAGGTCTGTCGTGTGCCACACCCTGCGGTGGGGCTGCATTGATCTTTGGCTTTGATCCCCCGCAGCCTGTCGCTGCTGAACGGGGATCATGTCTTCCTGGGGCTGCTTTAAACCGTGGTTGGGGAGGATGGGGAGAATCTGGCCAAAATTTTCTGGGCTGGGGCGCTCGAGCCGACCTACGAGGGGCTGCTTTGGGTTGGGCTCCCGGGGCCGATGGACCTGGGGTCGTGACTGTTACCGTTACAGCCTGTGGTTCCTCCACAGCTGCCGGCTCCAGCTCCCCTCCCTCAGGCTCCGCCCCCCTGGGGTCGGGATCTGTGGCTTCCGACTCCACCTCACCTGTCCCTACAGGTAACGAGTCTCCACCCCCACTCCCTACCTCCCCCAAGCTTGAGTCGAGGGCGGGCTGCCGTCCTCTGACTCTTCCTCCTCCGTGATTGGGTCTAAAGCGAGGTTGAGCTGTTCGGGCTCTCCCCTGCCTAAATCCCATTCAAAAGATGAGACCTCCCACTCCAATGGGATGGCCTCTCCCTTCACGCAGGCTACTGCTCCAGCCTGTGTGGTCTGTGACTCTGTTACAGGCTGAGGATCTTTGTTCTCAGACCTGGTCCCCTTTGGTGGCCCTTGTGTACCCGGTTTAAACAGTTTACACTGGTTGATGTGAAACCATTTGGTACGTCGGGGCGTCTTCACTGCATAAACCATGGGGCTGGCTTTGTCTACAATGCTGTATGGCCCCATGTACAGTGGTTCAAAACTCCCTACCCTGGCGTAGTTTCGGACCATGACCTGGTCCCCGACTACCCACGCTTGTTGTTTCCGAGGTTCCAACAACAGTTTATTTCCCTGGTGCTGTCTTCCCATGTTCCCAGCCGCCTGCCCATAAATCTGTCTCAGGCGCTCCAAGAGGGTTTGGGCGAATTTGTCCCGTTTCACCTCTCGGAGCTGGCCCTCAGTGAGCACCGGGGCTAGCACATGGGTGGGTGTTCGCATGATCCTTCCAGTCATTAACTCGTGCGGGGAATACCCCGTGCTTTTGGACTGGCTGGCTCGGATCCCCATGAGGACTAAAGGCAGGACCTCCGCCCATTTCTGGGGCGAGCCCATTGTCTCTTTCCTCAGCTTTTCCTTGAGGGTCCGATTCATACGCTCAACAATCCCGGATGACTGGGGATTGTATGCTACGTGCCACTTTCCCTCAATGCCCAAGAGCATGAGGGCGTTCTGCATTACTTGACCGGTGAACTGACTCCCTTGGTCGGACTCTACAAAACGGGGGAGTCCCCACCGTGAGAACACTTCCCGAATCAAGATCTTAGCAGTACCCAGTGCCGTAGCTGTTCTGCACGGGAAGGCTTCTACCCATTTGGTGAACACATCTACCAGGACAAGGCAGTACTTATAGCCTCCCTGGGCGGCGGGCAGGGGCCCTATGTAGTCGACCTGAATCGACTGCCATGGTCCCTCTACCCTCCTGATCTGCCCCATGGGCACCTTCCTTTTGTGGGGGTCTGGGTTGTTAGCAGCACACACAAGACAGCTTGCGCAGAACTCGCGGACATCGTCCCGAAGTCCCGGCCACCATCCCGCCTGCTCCACCCGTTGCCAGGTGACCTCAGGTCCGGGGTGTCCCGCTCCTGGACCCTCGTGGGCCAATTGCAGGAATTCCCTTCGGTGCTGCTGCGGCACAACCCACTGCTCCTCTCGGAACAGCATACCTTCTTTGACTGTGAGGGCTGCCGTACTGTACAGACCTTCTACCTGTTTGTCCTCTGTGATAGCTTTTAGGACTGCTTTTAGGGCGGGATCCAGGGTTTGGACGGTCTTTAGGTCTGGGGGCGGTGTCACCCCTGTGTTCCCGGGAATTCCCTCCCTGCCTTGGATCGCCGCCACGGGTCCGGGTTCGTATGGGTCCCAGAGAATGCCGTTGCGGGCACCCTCCCTGGCTAGCGCATCCGCTTGCTGGTTGCCCTGACTGCGGGGTTCTGTAGTGGAGTGAGCCTTCACCTTATGGATGAACACCTCTCCTTTCTCCCCCACAGCTGCTAGGATCTTCTCCAGCAAGGGCTTAACTGTTAAAGGCCGCCCGTCCGCGGAGGTGTACCCGCGTCGGGACCAGATGGCGAGGTACTCTGTACACGAATTGCACGTGAACATGCTGTCTGAGCAAATCGTGTATGGGGTTGGGAAAATATCGGGGTGGGTAACCACGTACGCCACCGCGGACAGTTCAGCCTGCTGCGCGCTCATAGTGCTGGGGAGCTTAATTGCCAGGGCAATGTTTGCCGCAGGGTCATAAACTCCACACCCTGTGAGTCGCTTGCCGTCAGCTACAGTGCTAGAACCGTCTACGTAGATCTCGCGGCCCGTGGGATGTATCCCGGCCCGTAAACCTATGTTAACTTCCCATACCCCTTCTACGGAACATTGATGGGCTGTCCCGGGTAATGCCATATTGGCTGCGAGCCTTGGAGCGCAGAGGCCTTTAACTTTGAGATCCATCTGGGAAAGGAGGAGGGTCCAGCGCGCAATCTGAGCGCTGCTTACGGTCCCATCCTTACTCCTCCTGTCCAGAAGCATCTTCGTGGGGGTGTGATGGGTGAGGAGCGTAATGGGAGAGGTCCCTGTGAAGATCACTGATCTGTTCACAGCCCAATGCGTGGCCAGGAGATGCCGTTCGCAATTGGAGAAACTCCTCTCCACATCCGTGAGCACCCTGGAGGAATAAACTACTGGTCTTAGCTTGCCGTGCCGCTCTTGGAGCAGCACTGCGCTCAGGCTGTCCCCACTAGCGGCTACCTCCAGAAAGAACTCCTCTCCCCCATCTATGGCCCCTAGGGCTGGCGCGGTCTGCAGATCTCTTTTCAACTTCTCGAATGCTGCCTGGCACCCCTCGTCCCAAGACCACTCGACTCCCTTGTGTAAGAGTCGAAGTAGCGGGGCCGCTGTGGCAGCATAGTCCTCGATGAAATCTCTGCAGTACCCGGTCAATCCCAAAAAGGACCTTACACCCGTTACTGTGTTGGGAATCGGCAGATCTTGTATAGATTCCCGTCTGGCCTTATCTATGGCTCTTTCCCCAGCGCGGATGGCCAGACCCAGGAATTTAACTTCCTGCTGGCCGATCTGGGCTTTCAGAATCACAGAATCACAGAAACCCCACAGTGCAGATAGAGGCCATTTCGGCCCATCGAGCCTGCACCGACACATATCCCACCCGATCCCCGTAACCCCACGTATTTAATCCCCCTAACACTAAGGGTCAATTTATCATAGCCAATCAACCTAACCCGCACATCTTTGGACTGTGGGAGGAAACCGGAGCACCCGGAGGAAACCCACGCAAACACGGGGAGAATGTGCAAACTCCACACAGACAGTCGCCCGAGGCCGGATTCGAACCCGGGTCCCTGGCGCTGTGAGGCAACAGTGCTAACCACTATGCCACCGTGCTGCCTTTCTTTGGGTTTACTTTGAAACCCTTCCTTTCTAACAGTTCCAACAATTCGGCTAACAGTGGGCCGTGCTGCTCCCTTGTATCTGTGAACAGGAGTAAGTCGTCCACATACTGCACTATCTGGTTGGGCTGGCTGAAAACTTTCAAACTCCCCGCCATGCACTGATGGAAAATGCTGGGGCTGTTGTGAAAACCCTGTGGTAAGCAGTTCCAAGTGTACTGTTGCCCTTTGAAAGTAAAGGCAAACTTGTACTGGTCCTCCCGCCGCAGCGGAATGGACCAAAAACCGTTCGAGATGTCCAGCACCGTGAATGTGGTCGCCGATGCTGGAATACTCCCTATTAAGTCTGCAACTGCTGCTACCGTGGGCGCGCAGGCTGGGATATTACTATTGAGGACTCTATAGTCCACCGTGGCTCTCCACGAATTGTCCGGTTTCTTTACCGGCCATAATGGGGAGTTCACGTGGGTGGCTATCGTCCTCAACACGCCCTGCTGTACCAATGAAGATATTGCTGTCTCCATGTCGGGTTCTGCCTCCTTGGGGAAATTATACTGCTTTTGGGGTCGGATCATGGGGTCCCCGTCTACGCAGACTCGAACCCAGTGACTCTCCCGCAGTCGTGCTTGTGGGTGGCGAACGCGGTCAGATTTTCTGACACACGCGCCTGCAAGTCCGTTGGGACGTTTGTTATCATGAGCTCGAGATCGTAACCTCCTGACGGCTTCATAGTGCACAGGGCCCCCTTTTCTTCCTTCCCCGGGATTACGACTACCCTACCTAAACCGCCCTCGGCTCCCCAGAGACAGTGATTTCTCAGGCCCACGAGGATCCCGTGTTCCACCAAGAAATCAGCCCCGAGGATGCCTTTCCCCCCCCCCTCTTTCCACTTCAATAGGATGCACGTCCATGTGGTGTGGAGCGCTCCCAACTGAATGGAGAGCGGGAGGGAGTGCGCGCCAGCCTGTGCTCTACCTGTGAAACCCGCTACTAAATATGGAGCCTGGGCGGACAGAGGTGAGGCAAAAGGTTTGTCCGTGTGGATCACGGTACACGAAGCTCCCGTATCCAACAGGTAACTACCCCTTTGTTTCTCCACCTCCATCTCCACCACAGGTCTTCTCCAAGCGTCATAGCGGAGCGGACACAAGTAGATGGGCTGCGCGGGCGTCAGTCATTTAGGTGTTTCGGCTGGGGTCTCGGGGGCGATAGGGCTGTTAGCAACCGCTACCTTCCCCTGCCAGGTCATCAGAGACCGCATAGTCTCCAAGACTGACTCGATCGCAGCGGGGTCCACAACCGCACCACCCCCTTTATTCGGGGCAGAGGCTACGGTTGGGTTCTGGACTGGTGTTGGGGCAGCGGCCTGCACTTGTGGTTGTGCTGGCGTTGGGTAAACTCTCGGGCCGTTGGCGACTCGGGCTTGGGCTTGATCTTGGGCTGCGGCGAACGCTCTCTCCCTCTTATCCTTCCAAGGATTCCTACAGTCCTTGCGCCAATGACCCTCCTTCCCACACCCGTAACAACTGCTATTTGCTTGGGGATGGCGATTTCCCTCCTGACGCCATTCCTTTTTAGCAGAGGCTGTGGGTCTCACCTCATGCACCTTTCCTTTCACAACAGGCGTTTTCTTGCCCTTGTTGTTTCTATAACTGATCGTGAGCTGATCTAGTACTACTTCCTCCGTGGAGCGGGCGTTAGTGGGGTCAAACCATGCTTTGGCCTGTTCCTTCACTACTGGCAGGCAACCTGCTACCAGGCACCGAAGCCAGTGAGCCCTTTGTTCGCCATCCAGCCCGGCCCGGGCCGGCCCGCCCGGGCAGCTGCGCCGATACACTGGCCACAACCTGTCGGCGAAAACCCGTGGGGGTTCTCCCTCTAGCTGCACTGTCTTTTCTAAACGGAGGAACGGAGTTCCGTCCCCCTCTCCCATGATCTCCAGAATCTCATCCCGTAGCAACTCATAGTCCCTGTGCCCTCTCTTGCTCTCGTCAGGGAGACACTGGAGGAGCGAACTGTCCAGGGAGAACAGCAGCATTTTAGACTGTTCAACCCCGTCGCAGTCATTGACTGCTGCGGTCTGCTCCACGTCCCTGAAATGCACGGAGGGATCTCCTGACTCGGAGAGTTTTGGGATGTGACTTATCATCTCTCTTCGCTGTCGTGCGCTATGAGGCATTATGATCTGACTCTCAAGGGGTCTGTCATCGCCATTTTCTTCATTTGGACCGATCCTCCGGTGTCTCGTTGGACACACTGGCGCCGGCCCCGACTCTACTGTCTGGGGTTGCTCTACCTCAGGGCTCTCTTCCTCTACCGTCTCCGTCTCCTGTCCCGGAGTCCAAGACTCCTCATAGGCAGGAGGCGCAGAAGGTTCGGGGGTTGGTACCCCAACTGCCTCTTGTGGAATCGGTCTTTTGGATTCCTTGGCTAGCAACAGCTGACTCGCTGGTGGATTTATGAGACACACCAACCCGTTTGCCTTCGCTAGGGCCTTTCTCAGGTCCTCTAGTTCCCGGCGGCAAGTGCTGTGGTCGGTGTTCTCAGATCTATCCTCCATGGCCATCTTATATGCTGCCCTGGCTCCCAGGAGCTTTTCCTCTTGGGCATCTACTTGTTTGGCTAGACGGGAACACCTCTCTCTCATTCTACCTTCACTGGCCTTGGCCTCAACGACCTGACATTTTAAATATTCTACCCGGGTTTCGTGGCAGCGAATTACAGAGCGGCGTTCCTGGTTCAGCGCGTCAAGCGATTCAATCAGTTTTTGACCTCCCGCAACCTTTTCCTCTACGCCTTTAAGCAAGCCGTTGATCTGGACTGTCTGTGCTGCAACTACCTGGTCCAAAAGCTGGACTTGCTTCTTGTAGCACATCAGCCAGACCGACTTTTCTACAGATTTCTTATGCTCTCTACCCGCTGTCCACTTGATGGCTGCGTCTAGCGGGCGCCTATCCCTTAGTAGATCAGATATCCATTGTTTTGTGAGGTTGACTTTTCCGAAAACATAATCTGCTATTCTTTCATCCATCACATTTCGTTTATTCAGATCTTGATCTAACACACTACTTTCCTGCTGCCAAGGTCCTGCCGCGGTCGCCATTTCTGTAGGGGGTTTTTCCTGCTCTCTTGCCCGTTCTGGCCCCCTGCCAGGCTTCGTGCAAGAATTACCCTTGAGTGGTTCGACCCACCCCCCCTACGGTTCTAGACCTTGGACTTAGATGCAGAGAACAGTAGTGCAGAGAAGAGGACTCAATAGACCAGGCTGAATAGCACGAAATGGATGCTTTTATTTTTGAACAGTTTGAAGCATTACAAAATACATGTCATAGGCACAGATTAAAGTAACTACAATCATGCACAAATTTATGAACTTGACTCTATGGAAATGGGGAACACACGGCACATCGTAAAAGGGGAAACACATTACGATTTCCCTTAACTCCCTCCCCTATACCTAAACTAAGTTTCGACCTGGGGAACTTGGGATCATGCTCACCACTCTCGAAATCGCGAAAAGGGGTTCGCAGACCTTTTGACACCGCTTCCCGTCGTCACGTGGATTGGAAGCTTCTGGCGCAGTCGATATTCTCTCCTCCCTCGAGGCGGTGGGGTAGACCCAGCCTCGATGAGCGCTCGTTAAGGTTGAGATCCACAATCGTGGATTTTTGTTCATGGAGCAGACCTAGATGCAGGTTATGCACATGGGAGAATCTTGTGGCATCGATCGCCGGTTCTCCAGAGGGTTTCTTCTCCGTCGGCCTGGGTCGTCGATGATCTCCCGACCCCAGTACCCGGGCCACCCTTGTCGTCTTCTCGTCGTGGCCGAGCCTTGTTTGGCTGAACACCGGCCACGTTGTCCTTTTTCCGAAACCGTCCGTCCTTAAAAAAAAAGACGAAAACGTTTTCATCGATTCTGCATCTGCCGAAGTGGAAGAGGCGCCGATCCTGGCCCCGTCCGAAGAAGTTGAAGTCGTCCAAGAAGAAGAAGCAGCCGCTGTCCAGTCAAGTGAAGTTGTTCAAGCAACCCCAAGTCCGAAGTTTTTTAGATGGACTTTCAATCCATAGTTATACTCTTTTGGGACAGTCTTATCTCCCGCCAAATCATAGTCCTGTCTTTGTATTAATTTTGGCGGGCAGAAATCTCTGCAGGGGTGCTTTGTCTTGTAACGGAGCCGGTGATAACTTAAACTGGCCTTCCTGGCCGATAATGTCTGTTAATGTCCTTTGCATTGTCACTGCGGCTCGGTTCGCATATTGATCGGTCCGGACATTTTCCTTGATGGCTGCTAAACGGTTTTTCCTTTGTACGATAAATGGGTATAAGTGTTTTTACATTGTCCGCCCATATCTTGATGGGCCCCATCCTGTACTTATAATCCATTGAATATGTATGCTGTTGCTCTGAGTTTCGGTTCCCAGATACTGGCTTTCGTGGGCTCACTGTCTTCAATCCACAAGCCTGTCTGGCTTGCAGTAACAGAAATAAAATGGTTCATAAACTGATCACGGGGCCTGGCGGCCATTTTGTATGCCCTTTTTATCAAAGGTTTCTCTGTGCAAGCTTACTTTGGTCAATAAACAGTCTTATTTTATCCAGTTTTCTTGCGTGATTTTTGCTGAAAATTGCGAATCTTACACAACACCGCTCTCCGCAGTATTTTTATTTTTCTAGCGCGCTTCAATATTTGCTCCGTTAATTGAAGAACCATTCCCGTCATGGAGCGGACCCTCTGGGACACTTCCCTCCCTCTTCTTAGGTCCGAACGCTGCCCAGCTGCGAAGCACCGGCCGCGCCCTGTGTGCTCCACCCTCTCTCTCTCTCTTTGCTTCCCGACTCGCTGACCGGCCCAGTTGCAGAGCCATCCGATCGAGCTCTAGCCCGCCGCAGCCCAGGAAGGATCAGTGCACCACCTGCCACCAGCCCGATTAGCTGGGAAACCACAGACTGGGGACCAAGCCTGGCTCTCGACAGTCTCTCCTGCACTTTTCAATTCGATGATTTGGAGGGCGGTTGCCCATGGTCGACGCCCGTTTCTCCAGTTTCTTTGGATTATTTTATTATATTTTTTCTTTCTTCTGGCTTCGACCTTCAATAACGTCGCCTGAGGTGCTGCCGAATTGCAGGTAAGTTTGTTTCTTACTCGTCGCCAGTATTATGTCCGTGTATAATTGAGACACGGACTGCAGGAGTTGATTATAACAAGTCTTTACTGAATGGAGACAACCTGGAAACTGAAACTACAGAAGCCTGCTAGGGCCTTTTATACAGGGGTGGTCACTGCCGGTACTGCAGTCTGAGACCAGTTATTCCCTTAAAGGTACATACACAACATAACTCAGTACACACGGCCCTTTCTATGATATAACTCAGTACTCACGGCCCTTTCTATGATATAACTCAGTACACATGGCCATTTCTATGATATAACTCAGTACTCACGGCCCTTTCTATGATATAACTCAGTACTCCCGGCCCTTACTATGATATAACTCAGTACTCATGGCCCTTTCTATGGTATAACTCAGTACTCACGGCACTTTCTAGGATAAAACTCAGTACTCACGGCCCTTTCTAGGATAAAACTCAGTACTCACAGCCCTTTCTATGATATAACTCAGTACACACGGCTCTTTCTATGACATAACTCAGTACTCAAGGCCCTTTCTATGATATAACTCAGTACACACGGCCCTTTCTAGGCTATAACTCAGTAAACATAGAAACATAGAAACATAGAAGATAGGAGCAGGAGTAGGCCATTCGGCCCTTCGAGCCTGCTCCGCCATTCAATGAGATCATGGCTGATCATCCAAATTCAGTACCCTGTCCCTGCCTTCTCCCCATATCCCTTGATCCCTTTAGCCGCAAGAAATATATCCAACTCTTTCTTGAATATATTTAATGAACTGGCCTCCACCGGCCTCTGTGACAGAGAATTCCACAGGTTCACCACTCTCTGGGTGAAGAAATTCCTCCTTATTTCAGTCCTAAAGGGCTTACCCCTTATCCTTAGACTATGACCCCTAGTTCTGGACTCCCCGGCCATCAGAAACATCCTTTCTGCATCTAGTCTGTCCAGACCTGACAGAATGTTATAGGTTTCGATGAGATCCCCTCTCAATCTTCTAAACTCCAGTGAGTATAAGCCCAATTGACACAATCTCTCCTCGTATGTCATTCCTGCCATCCCAGGTATCAGCCTGGTGAATCTTCGCTGCACTCTCCCAAGGCCAGAACGTCCTTCCTCAGGTAAGGTGACCAAAACTGCACACAATACTCAAGGTGCGGTCTCACCAAGGCCCTGTACAACTGCAGCAAGACATCCTTGTTCTTGTACTCGAACCCTCTTGCTACGAAGGCCAACATACCATTTGCATTCTTAACCGCCTGCTGCACCTGCATGCTTACCTTCAGCGACTGGTGCAAAAGAACACCCAGGTCTCTTTGCACTTCCACTTCTCCCAATCTATTGCCATTCAAATAATAATCTGCCTTCCTGTTTTTGCCACCAAAGTGGATAACCTCACATTTATCCACATTATAGTGCATTTGCCATGTTTCTGCCCAATCACCCAACCTGTCCAAATCGTACTGGAGTTTCATGACATCCTCCTCACAGCATACCCTCCCACCCAGCTTTGTGTCATCTGCAAATTTGGAGATATTACATCCAATTCCCTCGTCCAGATCATTAATATATATTGTGAACAGCTGGGGCCCTAGGACCGATCCTTGCGGTACCCCACTAGTCACTGCCTGCCACTCGGAAAATGACCCGTTTATTCCAACTCTTTGCTTTCTATCCGCCAACCAGTTCTCTATCCAAGTCAATACCTTGCCCCCAATCCCATGTGCCTTAATTTTGCACGCTAACCTCTTATGCGGGACCTTATTGAAAGCCTTCTGAAAGTCCAAATACACCACATCCACTGGTTCTCCCTTATCTATTTTGCCAGTTACATCCTCAAAAAATTCCAGTAGATTAGTCAAGCATGATTTACCTTTTGTAAATCCATGTTGACTTTGTCCGATCCTGTCACTGCTTTCCAAGTGCTCTGCTATTACATCTTTTATAATGGACTCTAGCATTTTCCCCACTACCGATGTCAGGCTTACCGGTCTATAATTCCCGGTTTTTCTCTGCCACCTTTTTTGAATAGTGGGGTAACATTAGCTACCCTCCAATCCATGGGTACTGTTCCAGAGTCTATCGAGTTCTGGAAGATGACCAGCAATGCATCTACTATTTCTAGGGCCACTTCCTTAAGTACCCTGGGATGTAGATTATCAGTCCCTGGGGATTTATCGGCCTTCAGTCCCATCAATTTTCCTAACACCATTTCCCTACAAATACTGATTTCTTTCAGTTCCACCCTTTCATCAGACCCTATGTTCCGCGGTATTTCTGGGAGGTTATTTATGTCCTCCTTTGTGAAGACAGAACCAAAATATGTATTTAGTTGGTCTGCCATTTCTTTGCTCCCCATTATAAATTCCCCACGGCCCTTTCTATGATATAACTCAGCACTCACGGCCCTTTCTATGATATAACTCAGTACACACGGCCCTTTCTATGATATAACTCAGTACTCACGGCCCTTTCTATGATATAACTCAGTACACATGGGGATTTTGATGCTACAATATAACTCAGGACTCACAGCGGTCTTTTTGGGGCGGAAGTGACAGCTGGGATCATCAAATTCCAGTCCGGAATTCTTGGAGCAGACGGTTTCTTTCACCGAGAATGTTAAATCCATGTTGTACGACAATTTGCCTGTGCGATAAATCTAAGGAAAGGAAACAGGCCATTAGTGTGTTACCGTATCTAGTGGTCTTACTCTGGTCAGATAAAGCTCAGAACAACGCAGCTCTTTATTTTCAACAGATGCCTCCACTGGGACAGTCAGAATCATCAACCAACAGGGACTTTAGACAGTGAAACACACTTAGACCCAGACACACTTACATCCTTCACTCTTCTCCTGGTTATACCACAGAGATTGGTGGTCTCGGTGATTTTGTTCAGCTTTAGAACTGACTCTCTCAGAGCATCCTTAGGGCTTGGTACTCCTGCAGAGAGAAGAGGAAAGTTGTACAAAACACTCCAGCATTCTTCAGTGAATTCTTTTGAAACATTGGTAAAACATCGCTGTCTGAAGCTCATTCCCAATAACTGGTTGCTTTATGAGGTGCCGCTCTCTCCAGTACGTACCTGAGCAGTGGAGGATCTGCACTGCAGCAATGGTGAGGAGAAAGGATTTCATTCTGCCTCTTGTTGATCAGCTGGCTGGTTTCTAAGAGTAAAGGAGCTGCTTCTCTCTCTTGCTCTGCCTTTCCCTTGCAGTGTTCAGTCTTTTTATACTGCACCTCCACCACATTCAAACTCTGACTCAGATTTGCTCAGTTAGGTGATCCTGGGCACGGAAATCTGCTGACAAGTGGGCTGTAATATAGGCAGAGCTTCCTCCAAATATTGTCATCGTGGTTAGGTTTGGTGACAAATGTGGGAGATCAGATATTATTCCTCAGGACATGAAATAATGAACTGACAGAGGAGAGGAAATGATCACCTATAATATGTACAAAGTCAGACTCAGTCCACTGGTGTTAACTGTTGGAGTTATTCAGTTTAGGTCGGGTTGCCAACCCTCCAGGATTGTTCTGGAGTCTCCTGGAATTAAATATTAATCTCCTGGATGATGCTGCGAGCAACCCGGGAGATTAATCGTACAGGCATGAATACAAACGGTGTTTTGTTTAATTATCTTAGAACATTTTTGTTTACTAGCTATAATAATATTAATGATGGAGAAAAAGGCTGTTTGACTAGGTGGGCGGTCGGTAGTGGTAAGCTCCAGGAATATGTGCAACCAGAGTTGGCAACCCTAAGTTTAGAGGATGGTTTCATTGTTTGAGTCCCTTCCTGCACCAACCATTACCGCAGAGGCTCTGTTGTTTTCACAGGCATGTTGCCCTCCATGATATATTCAGTGTAAAAGCAGTATCTGTGCTCCTTGTGGTGCAACCTTTTTATTTAAATCTCATTGTCCCCCCACATTTTCCCACATTTTCCCCCATCTACAGAAGGTGCTGACTCTTGCTGCGGTACATTTGCACGGGCACCCCTGGACTTGCCACATCTGACCCAACTGGCCATTCTTCCTATGTGACCCTGGACACTGACTGAAACCAGGCTATTTGACTGTATAAGGCATCATCATTTGGATTGATTTTCCTCTCACCTGATCTTCTTACCAAGGGATACTGAACAAGAGCAGGAACCTTGGCTGAATATTTCCATCTGTAGCCAACTTATATGGAGCCAAATTGTTGGGCTGAGATCAGTTAATTCAGCGCAGATCAGGGATTGAACTTGGGCCCTTTTGGTCTGTATGGCTTTATAGACCCATGGAACCATTGACATTTGCAGAAAGAAACCATTGTATCTATCAAATCAATCAAATCAAATCAACTTTTATTGTCATTGTTAGTGCACAAGTGCAGTACAATGAAATGTAGGCTTGCGGCTCCCGAGAGTGTACATTTGGATTAAGACATTTAAACATTCAACATACATTTGGCTTGTAGTATATTAACATAAATATAACCATAATAAAGTGCATTGGCAGACGCGCAGGCTTTAGAGTTTATTTGTGGAGTTCAGTAGGATGACAGCCCTGGGAAAGAAGCTGTTCCTAAATCTGGTCGTACGGGTGCGAATGCATCTGTAGCATCTCCCAGATGGCAGGAGGGTGAACAGACTGTGGCTGGGGTGGGTAGGGTCTTTGATGATGGACCGTGACCTCCGTAGACAGCGTTTCTGGTATATGTGCTCTATGGTCAGTAGCCGGGTGCCGGTAATGCGTTGGGCAGTTTTGACTACCCGCTGCAGGGCTTTCCGGTCATAGTAGCTACAGCTGCCATACCATACTGTGATACAGTTTGTCAGGATGCTCTCTATAGTGCAGCGGTAAAAGTTAGAGAGGATCAGGGGTGACAGGTTACATCCCTTCAGCCTTCTTAGGAAATATAGGCGCTGTGCTGGCTCTGTACTGGAACAGAACTAGCTCCATTGCATTGCTGTCTTTCCATATCTCTCTATTCCTTCAGCTTCAAATGTTTTTCTACTTTTTCCTTAAAATGTGCACTGGTCACTGCCTTAACCATGTCATGTGGCAAAGCATTGTGTGCTCTAATAACTCAGCATGAAGAAGTGTCTCCTAACCTCTCTTCTTAGTGACAATTTTAAATCGACGACCCCTTGTAAATGACTCCACCATCAGAAATAATAGTCATTCTCTGTTCACACTGACAAAACTCTTCATAATTTTAAAAATATTCGATTAAGTAACCTTCTCTGCTCTGTTGCGCCTCAATAACTTCAAGGCTCAAAGTTAACTGGATAAAACAAGGCTTCTATTAGCAAAGAAAGATGCCTGTGTCTTCACCTAGCATCCTGCTGTTCTGCTGCAAGACAAGCCTGGGCTTGTCTTAAGTAGGGCCAGGTATGGGCGGAGCCGACACACCCAATGGGGAGAAAGGGGGCGGTGCACTATATACAATACAAGGTAAAAACACAGGAGCAGGCAATACAATATATGTAGTTAAATACAGAGTCTGATGAATGACATATTTCATCACATTCACCCCTTCTACAGATTTAGTCTGTCCGGGGGTGTGATAGTCCTCTGTGACCGACGTAACGGTTGCGGTGCCGCGGGTGCCGGCTGGGTGTCCCAGGTGACCTCCTGGGTCTCTGCTGTGGGCGCCACCGGGGTTGTTGAAGGAGTAGGTGGTGGGGGTACCGTTGGCTGGTGTTCTTCCGGGGGTGATGAAAGAATAGTGGGTGGAGTGGTTGGGTAATAGTTGTTGTGGTTGTTGTCATTGTTGCTGTTGTTGTTGTAGTCGTTGTCGTTGTTGCTGTTGTTACCGGCTGGGGCGAGGTCTTTTATGGACACAGTGTCCTCCCGTCCGTCGGCGTGCCGGACATACGCATATTGTGGGTTGGCGTGGAGCAGGAGCACTGGCTCCACGAGAGGGTCCGTCTTGTGGCCCCTCACATGCTTCCGCAAAAGTACCAGACCTGGGGTGGAGAGCCATGATGGTATCGATACGCCTGAGGTGGATTTCCGGGGAAACACAAACATTAGCTTATGAGGCGTGGCATTAGTGGCGGTACACAATAGTGACCGTATTGAGTGGAGCACATGTGGGAGGACTTCCTGCCAGCGGGAGATAGGGAGGCTCTTGGTCCTTAGAGTTAGGGTGACTGCCCTCCATACTGTCCCATTCTCTCGCTCCATCTGACCGTTACCCCGGGGGTTGTAGCTGGTGGTACGGCTCGTGGCAATCCCCTTGGACAGCATGTACTGGCGTAGCTCTTCACTCATGAAGGACGCCCCCCTATCCGTGTGCATATAGCTTGGCATACCAAACAGGCAGAACAGGCTGTTGAGGCATTTAATGACCGTGGCGCTGGTCATGTCTGAGCAGGGGAAGGCGAATGGGAAACGGGAGTATTCGTCCACAATGTTCAGGAAGTAAACATTGCGGTCGACGGACGGGAGGGGGCCCTTGAAATCTAAGCTAAGCCGCTCAAAGGGCCGTGTAGCTTTGATTAGGTGGGCTCTATCAGGGCAGTCGAACCGAGGCTTGCACTCAGCGCAAGTGCGGCAGTTCCTGGTCAGAGACCGAACTTCCTCAATCGAGTAGGGTAAGTTGCGGGACTTTATGAAGTGGAACAGCCGTGTGACCCCTGGGTGGCAGAGGTCGTTGTGGAGGGTCTGTAGCCGATCCCCGGTGGCGTTGGCACACATCCCTCGTGAGAGGGCATCGGGGGATTCGTTAAGGGCCCCCGGCCGGTATATGATGTCGTACTCGAAGGTGGAGAGCTCGATCCGCCACCTAAGAATCTTATCATTTTTAATCTTCCCCTCTGTTTATTATTGAACATAAGCGCTACCGACCGCTGGTCGGTAAGTAGGGTGAAGCGTTTGCCGGCTAGGTACTGCCGCCAGTGGCGCGCTGCCTCCACGATGGCTTGGGCCTCCTTTTCCACGGATGAGTGTCTGATCTCGGGCCCCTGGAGGGTCCTCGAGAAGAAAGCTACGGGCCGCCCCGCCTGGTTGAGGGTGGCCGCCAAGGCAAAGTCAGACGCATCACTTTCCACTTGAAAGGGATTGTTCTCGTCCACTGCCTGCAGCGTGGCCCGCTCAATATCCTGCTTAATGCTTTTGAAGGCAGCATGGGCCTCAGCAGAGAGCGGGAAAGAGGATGCTTTCAAGAGGGGGAGGGCTTTATCGGAGTAGTTAGGGACCCTTTGGGCATAATACGAGAATAACCCCAGGCACCTTTTCAGGGCTTTGGGAGTTTTGGGCAGGGGCAGCTCCCGTAGGGGGCGCAATCGGTCGGGGTCTGGTCCGATTTCCCCATTCTCCACCACGCTGCCTAGTATGCAGAGGCGCGTGGTGTTGAAAACGCACTTGTCCTCGTTGTAAGTGAGGTTGAGTTTTTGTGCGGTTTTCAGAAACCTCGCGAGGTTTGAGTCGTGGTCCTGTTGGTTGTGGCCGCAGATGGTGACATTGTCGAGATAGGGGAAGGTTGCCTGCAAGTGGTGGTCATCGACCATGCGGTCCATCTCCCTCTGAAAGACCGAGACCCCATTCGTCACCCCAAAGGGGACTCTGAGGAACTGGTAGAGGCGTCCGTTTGCCTCGAAGGCGGTGTACGAACGGTCCTCTGGTCTGATAGGGAGCTGGTGGTACGCTGACTTGAGGTCGATAGTGGAGAATACCCGGTATTGGGCAATTTGGTTCACCATCTCGGATATGCGGGGTAGCGGGTAGGCGTCTAGTTGGGTATAGATGTTGACTGTTTGACTATAGTCAATCACCATCCGCTTCTTCTCGCTACCCCTCACCACCACCACTTGGGCGCGCCACGGGCTGCTGCTGCGTTCAATAATGCACTCCTTCAGGAGCCTGTCTACCTCGGTCGCGATAAACCGCCTGTCCTCCCAGCTGTACCTCCTGCTTTTGGTTGCTATTGGCCGGCAGTTAGGGGTAAGGTTTGCGAATAGCGAAGGCGGATTTACCTTCAGGGTAGCCAGACCGCACACTGTGAGGGGCGGCTGGGACCCACCGAAATTGAGCGTGATGCTTTGGTGGTGGCACTGAAAATCCAGGCCCAAGATCATGCTCACACATAAATCCTTCAAAATTAACAGTTTAAAATTATTATATACAGTGCCTTTAATGGACAATCGTACCGCGCAGTAACCCGCAATAGTCGATATCTGGGTTTTGCCGGCCATAGAGATCGTGCCCTGAGTAGGGACTATAGTTAGAGAGTCGTTGTACCAGACCAGGGTGAATGAAGCTCTCCGTGCTCCCGCTGTCAATTAAACTTTTAACCTTGCACCCGTTTACCTCGATGTCCACCATCGATTTGGATAGTGGGTGCGGTCTGGACTGGTCCACTGTGATCGACGCCACTGTAGGGCCCTGATCGGGGCAAGCTGGTGGGCCACACAAGGCCGGGTAAGATGGCGTCCACGATGTCTGCTCGCGAGATGGTGGACCCCACGAGGTCGGACAAGATGGCGTCCAAGATGGCCGCTCCCATGGCGCGCACGCGGCGGTGGCGGGTTTGCCTGCGGGGTTCCCTCTGCACACCTTCCCAAAGTGCCCCTTCTTACTGCACTTACAGCAGGTGGTGCCTTTCACCGGGCACAGGTTCCTGGTGTGCTTCGGCTGCCCGCAGAAGTAGCATTTGGGGCCCCGATGCGTCGCGGCGGTCTTAGGACTTCTGTGGGGAGAGCAGGGCCCCTACGGTGTTGGGCTACCGGGCGGGGAAGATGTCTTCCAACATGGCGGCGCCCTTGGTGCGTACGAGGCGGCGTGGGCCGCGCGGCCTGAGGAGTAGGAGTCAGAGTTCTTCTGAGCCACATCCAGCGATCGCGCTGTGTCCACAGTCTGTGTCAGATCTAGGCCCGTTTTCTCTAGCAGTCTCTGCCGGATGTAATTAGAGCTAAGGCCTGCGATAAAGGCATCCCGAATAAGCTCGTCTGTGTATACCGTGGCTTTCACGTCTTTGCATTTGCAGTCTTTGCCAAGCACTTTTAGGGTGACTAGAAAGTCCTCTAGCGACTCTCCGGGTCGCTGTGTGCAGGTAGCAAGCAGATGCCTGGCGTGCACCTCGTTGGTAGGCCGCTGATAGTGGGCCTTTAGAATGTTGCAGGCATCCAGGTAGGTGGCGGCGTCTTGGATGAGTGGAAAAACCCGGTGGCTTACCCGATTCTGCAGGATCCCGAGTTTCACATCTCCGGTGGCTTTAGAGGTTGTGACGGCTTCGGAGTTGGCCATAAAAAATTCCAAGCACTGGAACCAGTGTCCAAACTGTGCCGATGCATCCAAAGCATGCGGGTCCAAATCCAAGCGTTCCGGTTTCAAAAGTTGATCCATCGTTGAAAGTTTGCTAATAAAATTGATGCGCCTCAATAACTTCAAGGCTCAAAGTTAACTGGATAAAACAAGACTTTTATTAGCAAAGAAAGATGCCTGTGTCTTCACCTAGCATTCTGCTGTTCTGCTGCAAGACAAGCCTGGGCTTGTCTTAAGTAGGGCCAGGTATGGGCGGAGCCGACACACCCAATGGGGAGAAAGGGGGCGGTGCACTATATACAATACAAGGTAAAAACACAGGAGCAGGCAATACAATATATGTAGTTAAATACAGAGTCTGATGAATGACATATTTCATCACATGCTCCAGTGCAAATAGTCCCAGTATCTCAATCTTATAACTGTAGTTTCTCATCCCTGATATCACGCTGGTAACTCTATCCTATACATTCTTTATGGTTTCAACATCCTTCCTGTAACGGTGACCTAACCATTGCCTTGTACAGCTTTACCCCTACATGGTGATGTGCCTTTACCCATTAGCCAGTGACAGTGCTTCAATTAAAGTTTTATTGAAGTTTCCACACTTACTTGACATTGTCTATCCAACGCTTCCTCGGTCTTCCTCTGATAGGCAATGTCGAGAGTGACTTGTCGCAGGAAGGTATACAGATCAGAACCGACAGCAGTGGAGTGAATTCATTCGGCTCCATCATCGCTGAAGAGCTGACAGATTGGAGTTTAGTAATAGTAGTGATAAACACTTACTTGTGTTGTGGTAAGTTGCACATCACACAGCACAGCTGAGAATTTCCAGTCTTCATTGTTTTAATGTTAACCTTAACTCATTCATTTTAAATGGGTTAAACCCGGTGTTAATTAAGGATAGAGTGAAATCTCAAAAATTTTCAGTTGATCGGAGAGAGCCAGCATAGATTTGTAAAGTAACAACAGAGAATGCTGGAAAAACTCAGCAGGGCAGGCAACATCCACGGAGAGAAATTTGAGTTGATGTTTCGGGTTGAAACCCTTCTTCAAAACTGGAAAGAAAATAAAAAGATCGAAGGCAAAGCTGCGATCGAACAAAAGAAGCAAAAGAGACAATAAAAGGTACTTACGTCCCCACCTCAATGAATTTCGAGCTCGGCATGATGCTGAACTCTTTTTCCGCCGCCTTCGGCTCCGTGCCCACTTCTTTGGCCAGGGGTCTTCCCCCCGCACGACTGACCCTTTCTTCCACTTGCAGAATTCCCGTTCTACCTGGACCCCTCCCCCTGGCCTCTTACCCTCTCTAGATCTTTTCATCGCTAACTGCCGCCGTGACATCGGCCGTCTCCATTTCTCTGCTCCCCTCACTCACTCCAACCTACCTCCCTCTGAACTCGCAGCACTCCATTCTCTTAGATCCAACCCTGACATTGTCATTAAACCCGCTGACAAGGGTGGTGCTGTTGTTGTTTGGCGTACAGACCTCTACCTAGCGGAAGCTGAACGCCAACTGTCCGACACCTCCTCCTACCTCCACCTGGACCATGACCCCACTACCGAACATCAAACCACCATTTCCAAGACTGTCACTGACCTCATCACCTCTGGAGATCTTCCCCCCGCTGCCACCAACCTCATAGTTCCCCAACCCCGCACAGCCCGCTTCTACCTCCTTCCCAAGATCCACAAACAGGACTGCCCTGGTAGACCCATCGTTTCAGCCTGTTCTTGCCCCATGGAACTCATCTCTTCCTATCTCGACTCTATCTTTTCTCCCCTTGTCCAGTCTCTTCCCACCTACATCCGCGACTCTTCGGACGCCCTCCGCCATTTTAACAGTTTCCAGTTTCCTGGCCCCAAACGCTTCCTTTTCCCCATGGACATACAATCCCTCTACACCTCCATCCCCCACCAGGATGGCCTGGGGGTGCTCCGCTTCTTCCTTGAATAGAGGCCCGTCCAGTCCCCATCCACCACCACCCTCCTCCACCTGGCTGAGCTTGTTCTCACATTGAACAACTTCTCCTTTAACTCCACTCATTTCCTCCAAATTAAAAGTGTTGCTATGGGTACCCGCATGGGTCCTAGCTATGCCTGCCTTTTCGTGGGCTATGTGGAACAATCTTTGTTCCAGCCCTACTCAGGTCCCCTCCCTCACCTCTTTTTCCGATACATTGATGACTGTATCGGTGCCGTTTCCTGCTCTCGCCCTGAACTAGACAATTTCATTCACTTTGCCTCCAATTTCCACCCTTCCCTCACCTTCACATGGTCCATCTCTGACTCCTCCCTTCCCTTCCTCGACTTCTCCGTCTCCATCTCTGGGGATAGGTTATCGACCAATATTCACTACAAGCCCACTGACTCCCACAGCTACCTGGATTACACTTCCTCCCACCCCACCTCCTGTAAGGACTCTATTCCATTCTCCCAGTTTCTCCGCCTCCGCCGTATCTGCTCTGACGATGCCACCTTCCACACCAGTGCTTCCGACATGTCTTCCTTTTTCCGCAACCGAGGATTCCCCTCTACCGTGGTCGACATGGCCCTCGACCGTGTCCGTTCTATCTCCCGCACTTCTGCCCTCACCCCTGCCCCTCCCTTCCGGAACCACGATAGGGTTCCCCTTGTCCTCACCTTTCACCCCACCAGCCTCCACATTCAACGGATCATCCTCCGCCATTTCCGCTACCTCCAAAGTGATCCCACCACCAAACACATCTTCCCCTCCCCTCCCCTTTCAGCATTCCATAGGGACCGCTCCCTCCGAGACACCCTAGTCCACTCCTCTATCACTCCCAACAGCCCTTCCCCTTCGCCTGGCACCTTCCCGTGCAAGCGCAGGAGATGTAACACCTGCCCCTATACCTCCCCCCTTCCCACTGTCCAGGGCCCGAAACACCCCTTCCAGGTGAAACAGCGATTCACTTGTACTTCTTGCAATCTAGTATACTGTATTCGCTGCTCACGATGCGGTCTCCTCTACATTGGGGCGACCAAATGCAGATTGGGTGACCGCTTTGCGGAACACCTCCGTTCAGTCCGTAAGGGTGACCCCGAGCTTCCGGTCGCCTGTCATTTTAATTCACCGCTCCATTCCCACTCGGACCTCACCGTCCTTGGCCTCTTGTATTGTTCCACAGAAGCTCAACGTAAACTCGAGGAACAGCAAATCATCTTCCGATTAGGCACTTTGCAGCCTTCCGGACTCAATATCGAGTTCAATAATTTCAGATCATAGCCTCGGCCCCTATTACTTTTTTCCTTTTAATTTTTTCCACCCCTTTGTTTTGGGCCCTTTTATTCTCCCCCCTCCCCCATCCTTTCCTTTTGTTTCTCTCTCTCAGCTGGGAGCTGTCCTTATCCTGCCAGTACACTTCACACCTAATCTCAGCTGCCTTTTGTCTCCACGGGCCCATTACCATCTCATCTGGCTTTGCATATCTTTTATTGTCTCTTTTTTTCTTCTTTTGTTCGATCGCAGCTTTGCCTTCGATCTTTTAATTTTCTTTCCAGTTTTGAAGAAGGGTTTCAACCCGAAATGTCAACTCAATTTTCTCTCCATGGGTGTTGCCTGACCTGCTGAGTTTTTCCAGCATTCTCTGTTGTTATTTTGGATTTCCAGCATCTGCAGTATTTTGCTATTGTACTAGATTTGTAAAGGGTAGTTCATGCCTGATAGAAACACAGAAACATAGAAAAATAGAAGCAGGAGTAGGCCATTCGGCCCTTCGAACCTGCTTCACTATTCAATATGATAATGGCTGATCCTCTATCTCAATACCATATTCCCGCTCTCTCCCCATACCCCTTGATGCCTCTTGTGCCTAGAAATCTATTTACCTCCTTCTTAACTATATTCAGTGACTTGGCCTGCAAAACCTTCTGTGGTAGAGAATTCCACAGGTTCACCACCCTCTGAGTGAAGAAATTTCTCTTCATCTCAGTCCTAATTGTGCTACCCCGTATCCTGAGACTATGACCCCTCGTTCTAGACCCCCCAGCCAAGGGAAACACCCTCCCTGCATCCAGTCTGTCTAGCCCTGTCAGAATTTTATATGTTTCAATGAGATTCCCTCTCATTCTTCTAAACTCTGGTGAATACAGGCCTAGTCGGCCCATTCTCTCCTCATACGACAGTCCTGCCATCCCAGGAATCAGTCTGGTGAACCTTCGCTGCACTCCCTCTATGGCAACTATATCCTTTCATAAGAACATAAGAACATAAGAAATAGGAGCAGGAGTAGGCCAATCGGCCCCTCGAGCCTGCTCCGCCATTCAATAAGATCATGGCTGATCTGATCCTAACCGCCAAACCACTATCACAGAACTATCTCCTGAATCTAACAGAATTAGACACACTAAATAGGAGCAGGATCAGGCTACACGGCCCCTGGGCCCACTCCGCTACCCACAGGGCCATGACTGATCCGAACCTAGACTCATGTCCAAATTCCTGCCCGCTCCCCGTAACCCTTAATTCCCTTTACTTCTAGGAAACTGTCTATTTCTGTTTTAAATTTATGTAATGATGTAGCTTCTACAGCTTTTTGGGGCAGCATATTCCATGGACCTACCACCCTCTGAGTGAAGTAGTTCCTCCTCATCTCAGTTTTGAAAGAGCAGCCCCTTATTCTAA
Organism: Somniosus microcephalus; assembly: GCF_052327205.1. Lineage (NCBI taxonomy): Eukaryota > Metazoa > Chordata > Chondrichthyes > Squaliformes > Somniosidae > Somniosus > Somniosus microcephalus. Next base: position 195,127,850 of record NC_140990.1, on the reverse strand, counting down.
GACTATGCCCCCTAGTTCTAGTTTCACCCATCATCGGGAACATCTTCCCCGCATCCACCGATCCAACCCCTTCACAATCTTATATGTTTCAATAAGATCGCCTCTCATTCTTCTGAACTCCAATGAGTAGAGTCCCAATCTACTCAACCTCTCCTCATATGTCCATCCCCTCATCCCCGGGATTAACCGAGTGAACCTTCTTTGTACTGACTCGAGAGCAAGTATGTCCTTTCTTAAGTATGGACACCAAAACTGTACGCAGTATTCCAGGTGCGGTCTCACCAATACCTTGTACAACTGAAGCAATACCTCCCTATTTTTATATTCTATCCCCCTAGCAATGAAAGCCAACATTCCATTGGCCTTCTTAATCACTTGCTGCACCTGCATACTAACCTTTTGAGTTTCGTGCACCAGGACCCCCAGATCCCTTTGTACTTCAGTACTTTCCAGTTTCTTGCCATTAAGATAATAACTTGCTCTACGATTTTTCCTGCCAAAGTGCATAACCTCACACTTTCCAGTATTGTATTTCATCTGCCAAATCTCTGCCCACTTATATAGCCTGCCTATGTCCCCTTGCAGGTTTTTTATGTCCTCCTCACTCACTACTTTCCCTCCCATCTTAGTATCATCCGCAAACTTTGATATGTTACACTCGGTCCCCTCCTCCAAATCGTTAATATAGATTGTAAAGAGTTGGGGACCCAGCACTGACCCCTGCGGAACACCACTAGTTACTGATTGCCAGTCTGAGAATGAACCATTTATCCCAACTCTCTGCCTTCTGTTAGATAGCCAATCCTCTATCCATGCCAGAATATTACCCCCAATCCCGTGATTTTTTATCTTAAGCAATAATCTTTTGTGTGGCACCTTGTCAAATGCCTTTTGGAAGTCTAAATACACTACATCCACTGGCTCCCCTTTATCCACCCTATATGTTACTTCCTCAAAGAACTCCAGCAAATTTGTCAAACATGACTTCCCCTTCATAAAACCATACTGACTTTGTCCTATTAATTTATGATTATCCAAATGTCCTGTTACTGTCTCCTTAATAATGGACTCCAAAATTTTACCTACCACAGATGTTAGGCTAACCGGTCTATAGTTTCCAGCATTCTGTCTACTGCCCTTTTTAAATAAGGGTGTTACATTAGCAGTTTTCCAGTCTGCCGGGACCTTTGCCGAGTCCAGGGAGTTTTGGAAAATTATTACCAATGCATCCACAATCCCTACCATCACTTCCCTCAAGACCCTAGGATGTAAGCCATCAGGTCCAGGTGATTTATCCGCCTTGAGTCCCATTATTTTACCGAGTACCACTTCCTTAGTGATTTTGATCGTGTTTAGCTCCTCCCCCCCCCTTTAGCCCCGTGTTTGTCCAGTGTTGGGATATTCTTAGTGTCTTCTACTGTAAAGACTGATGTAAAATATTCATTCAGTGTTTTTGCCATCTCCATATTTCCCACCATTAATTTCCCGGTCTCATCCTCTAAGGGACCAACATTTACTTTAGCCACCCTTTTTCTTTTTATATAACTATAAAAACTCTTACTATCTGTTTTTATATTTTTTGCTAATTTACTTTCATAATCTATCTTCCCTTTTTTAATCAATCTTTTTGTTATTTTTTGCTGTCTTTTAAAGTTTTCCCAATCCTCTATCCTCCCACTAGATTTGGCTACCATATATGCCCTGTTTTTAGTTGAATACTATCCTTAATTTCTTTACTTAGCCACGGATGGCTGTCTTTTCTTTTACACCCTTTTCTTCTCAGTGGAATATTTTTTTTTTGCAAGTTGTAAAATAACTCCTTAAATGTACACCACTGATCATGTATCGTCTTACCCTTTAATCTATTTTCCCAATCCACTCTGCTCAATTCCGCTCTCATACCTTCATAGTCTCCTTTATTCAAGCTTAGCACGCTTGTTTGAGATCCAACCTTCTCAACCTCTAATTGAATATGGAATTCAACCATGTTATGGTCACTCATTCCAAGGGGATCCTTTACTAGGACATTTTTAATTAATCCCGTCTCGTTACACAGGACCAGATCTAAGGTTGCTTGCCCCCTGGTCGGTTCAGTTACATACTGCTCAAGAAACCCATCCCTAATACACTCAATGAACTCATCCTCAAGGCAGCCCTGCCCAATTTGATTTGTCCAATTAATATGATAGTTAAAATCCCCCATAATTATAGATGTTCCCTTATTACAAGCCTCAACTATTTCCTGATTGATACTCCGTCCAACAGAGTTGCCACTGTTCGGAGGCCTATAGACTACACCCACTAGTGTTTTTTCCCCCTTATTATTCCTTACCTCCACCCAAACTATTTCATTATCCTGATCTTTTGACCCAATATCATTTCTCTGTATTACAGTGATTCCTTCCTTCATTAACATAGCCACCCCACCTCCCCTTCCTTCCTGCCTGTCCTTCCTGATCGTTAAATAACCTGGTATGTTTAATTCCCAGGCGTTGTCACCCTGCAGCCATGTTTCTGTAATGGCCACAAGATCATACCCATATGTAGTTATTTGTGCCATTAACTCGTCTATTTTGTTACGAATGCTACGTGCATTCAGATAGAGAACTTTCAAATATGTTTTGTGACACTTAGTTCCTGCTTTTGCCCTTTTTATTACTTTACCTTTTACTCCATACCTTCTGCCCCTTCCTGACACGCTCTGGTTTTTAATTTCCCCACTGCTACCTAAGTCTATGACCTTCTCTGTTGTCATTTTTATTATTTGCTCTCTAGGAACCTCCCCCCCACTAGTTAGTTTAAAGCCCTCTCTACAGCCCTAGTTATATGATCCGCCAGGACTCTAGTCCCAGCACTGGCCAAGTGAAGCCCGTCCCAACGGAACAGCTCCCTCCTGCCCCAGTACTGGTGCCAGTGTCCCAGGAAGCAAAACCCATTTCTCCCACACCAGTCTTTGAGCCACGCATTTAACTCTCTAATTTTATTTGTCCTAGCCAAATTCGCTCGTGGCTCAGGTAATAATCCAGAGATTATTACCCTTGCGGTTCTGCTTTTTAATTTGGCCCCTAGCTGCTCAAACTTCCTCAGCAGAACCTCCTTCCTTGTCCTATCTATGTCGTTGATACCAACATGGACCACGACAACTGGATCCTCCCCCTCCCACTCCAAGTTTCTCTCCAGTCCAGAGGAGATGTCCTTAACCCTGGCACCGGGCAGGCAACACAGCCTTCGGGACTCTCGCTCTCGGCTGCAAAGAACTCTATCTATCCCCCTAACGATACTATCCCTTACCACTACAACATTTCTTTTAACTCCCCCCACTTGAATGGCCCCCTGCTCCATGGTGCTGTGTTCAGGTTGCTCATCCTCCCCGCAGTCCCTGTTCCCATCCTCACAGGGAGTAAGAGCCTCGAACCTGTTGGACAAGTGCAAGGGCTGCGGCTCCTCCAACACTACCTCCTGGATCCCCGTACCTGCCTCACTTCTAGTCACACCATCCTGACCCTGGCCACGGACTAATTAATTAATCTAATTGGTGTGACTACCTCGTGATACACAGAGTCCAGGTATCTCTCCCCCTCCCTGATGTGTCTCAGTGTTTGAAGTTCGGACTCCAGCTCTTCAACACGGAGCCGGAGTTCCTCGAGCAGCCAACACTTACTGCAAATGTGATCACTGTGAGCATCAATGGTGTTCACCAGCTTCCACATATTGCAGCAGCAACACATCACCTGATCTCCCATTCTATGTAATTAATTAAATTTATTAATATTATTCTTAAATATCCTCTGCCCCGATTCTAGATGGTGAATATCACACCTTAGAAACTATAAACCAAAGAGATTTAAGCTTAAAAAGGGAGAAATACTTACCAACCAATCACTTACCCGCTTTCTGGTGACGTCACACTTGGATTACTTTTTACCCCTCTCCTTCCAGACTGGAGACTGGTACGCCTTACCTGGTCTCTGGGGCTTTTATAGCCCCGCTGCTGCCGCTGAGTTCCCGCCGACGCACTGAGGCCTTACCTGGTCTCTGGGGCTTTAATAGCCCCGCTGCTGCCGCTGAGTTCCCGCCGATGCACTGAGGCCTTACCTGGTCTCTGGGGCTTTTATAGCCTCGCTGCTGCCGCTGAGTTCCCGCCGACGCACTGAGGCCTTACCTGGTCTCTGGGGCTTTTATAGCCCCGCTGCTGCCGCTGAGTTCCCGCCGACGCACTGAGGCCTTACCTGGTCTCTGGGGCTTTTATAGCCCTGCTCTGCCGCTCGAGATTCCCGCCGACGCACTGAGGCCTTACCTGGTCTCTGGGGCTTTTATAGCCCCGCTCTGCCGCTCAGGATTCCCGCTGACGCACGTAGGTAAGGAGATCAAAACTGCACACAATACTCCAGGTGTGGTCTCACCTGATGAACCTAATTGACTTTTTTGAAGATGTGACTAAAGTAGTGGACAGGGGAATGTCTATGGATATTATTTATATGGGTTTCCAGAAGGCATTTGACAAAGTCCCTCATAAGAGGCAGTTAGTTAAAGTTGAAGCTCATGGAATTGAGGGCAAATTATTGACCTGGTTAGGAAATTGGCAGAGCGGCAGAGGACAGAGAGTAGGGATAATGGGCAGGCACTCTAATTGGCAGGGTGTGCCTAGTGGTGTCCCGCAGGGATCTGTGTTGGGGCCTCAACCATTCACTGTATTTATTACCGACTTAGATGATGGGATAAAGAGCCACATTTCCAAGTTTGCCAATGACACAAAGATAGGCGACATTGTTGGCAGTGTAGATAGAAGCATAAAATTGCAAAGAGACATGAATAGAACACTCTGGCAAATGGATTTCAATGTAAGCAAGTGTGAGGTCTTACACTTTGGATCAAAAAATGATAGATCAGAGTACTTTCTAAAGGTGAAAATCTAGAAACAGTGGCAGTCCTAAGAGACTTAGGGGTTTATGTACATAAAACATTAAAATGTGATTGACAGGTACAGAAAATAAGCAAAAAGGCTGATGGAATGCTGGCCTTTATATCTAGAGAACTAGAATACAAGGGGGTAGATGTCATGCTTCAGCTATACAAAACCCTGGTTAGACCACACCTGGAGTACTGTGAGCAGTTCTGGGAAACACACCTTAGGAAGGATATATTGACCTGGGAGGGTGTACAGCGTAGGTTTACCAGAATGATACCTGGACTTCAAGGGTAAAATTATGAGGAGAGATTGCACAAACATTTTTTTAATTCATTCATGGGATGTGGGCGTTGCTGGCAAGGCCAGCATTTATTGCCCATCCCTAATTGCCCTTGAGAAGGTGGTGGTGAGCCGCTGCCTTAAACCATCGCAGTCCTTGTGGTGAATGTACACCTAGAGTGCTGTTAGGGAGGCAGTTCCAGGGTTTTGACCCAGCAAACAGAGGTTGTATTCTCTGGAATTTAGAAGGTTAAGTGGTGATTTGATCAAGTTTTCAAGATGTTAAGGGGAACTGATAGGGTAGATAGAGAGAAACTATTTCCGCTGGTTGGGGAGTTTAGGACTGGGGACATAGCCTAAAAATTAGAGGTGGGCCTTTCAGGAGTGAAATTGGAAACATTTCTACATGCAAAGGCTGGTAGAAGTTTGGAACTCTCTTTTGCATATGACATTTGGCATTGGGCCAATTGTAAATTTTATATCTGAGATAGATTTTTGTAACCAAAGGTATTAAGGGATGTGGGGCAAAGACATGTATATGGAGTTAGGTCACAGATCAGCCATGATCTCAGTGAATGATGGAAAAGGCTCAAGGGGCTCAATGGCCTATTCCTGTTTCCATGTTCCGATGTTTCCTATGTTAAATGACAGTGTTTGGTAAATCTAAGTACCCTTATAGACACGGAGGCTGCAATTTTAAGTTTTGGACCTGCACAGCAAGTTAAATCAGAGGCTCCCAGACTAGTTATCTTCTTAGGCGGTCCCTCAGAATTGAGGATGACTTGCTTCCACACTAGAAATGAGTTCTCAGGTGACTGATGAGTACAATTGCCAACACCCCCCCACCACCGCCCCCCCGGTCCCGACTCCGTTAAACCCAGAAGTGGACGGGTTGTAGGCTTGTTGTGGCCGGGATTCAAATTTTTAATACTTTAACCTCCCATTCGACCCCAACCCACCTGATTTTGGGGTTAAAATTCCCCCCACAATGAAGTTCTTGCACAGCTGAGTATTTCTGGGTAGCTCTGGGCATTGAGGTGATCCACAGTGTCTTGTGTGGGTGTCACTTTTCTGTAGTACTCTGGGGGCCATGTGTTCACAGTGCCTGATTCCATGGTGGTTTTGTGGGCCAGCTTTCCTCTACATCTGAGGAACTGATGGTCTCTCTATCTGTGCCCAAGTTCTTTTGTGGTCTTGTGGGATGCATTTCCCAGTTCCCTGTCACGTACAGAAAAAGACCATCACAGTTTGCTGATATCTCAGTCTACAATGTACAGAATAAAATATCAAAAAGATTGCAAGCAAAATTACCTCACAGGAACCTAAACACTCACACTGTGACTGGCTAACACCACACTGTAAAACCCCAGCATGGTCCCTGAGAAAGTCATATTGGAATGTTTCATTCTATTAGAATCACCTTGTGCCAGAACAATCAGTGGTGCAGTAAACCCCTGATATACACACGCCACCGTGTTCGATATTACCTCACTGTTAGCGGTCAGAGGATGAATCCCAGGTCCCCTGGTCAGTTTAGTCCAGTGGCCACAGTGGAGGTGAGTTCGGTCCTCACTTTGTGTGACTTTAGTTCACAGGCCGCACTCCCGCTCAAACCTCTATACTTTACGAGTTCAGGTTATCGCAGCATCTAAGGCCTGAGTGGTGACTGAAAAGAAACTATGGAGAAAAATCACAGCAGCTGCCAGGCTTTCTCTGCAACATATTCCTGACAACGGAGGCCATTCAGCTCCACAAGCATTGGAGCTGCACGCGGGATTTGTTTTGGACTGGAGATTGTTGACAGTGATGCAGAAATCTGCGTTAGGCTTCCTGCCTCCTGAGCTGTGTGTAGGCCTCAGGGTTTGTATGGGAGGGGGAGGAGAGAGGAAAAGTGAGAAATGTAGAAACAAGGGGAGAAGATAAATATTAGTTTATGGAAAGGATAAACCGCACAGGGAAACAGGTGTCCCATCTGCACAAAAATATTCATCGTATTTGTTCAATAATTTAGTGAACATCATGTGACGAATTACTTATTAAAATAAGACACGTTATAAAAGTTGGAAGATTTGAATCCCTCATTACTTTGAGAGGAGGTTGCTTATCTCCATTTCCTGCTGTTTATTTACTTTGAGTTAACCTTTTTCTTTACAGAACTTCTCAGCATCGACTGCTGATGATGGTTAAATGTTGAAAGTGATTGAGCTGCTTGAAGCAAAGTTGCAGGTGATGCAGATAATGTCTGAAGAGCTGAAGATTCTGAAGGCAGGCCTCATAACCAAGAATGGGATCCGGAGAATCATTTGGAGAGTGGCATCAAGACGGGGCAAAAGGCGAGGTTTGGAGGCTGCTCTCTCCATGTTCTGGACATTATGTGACATTCTGGACATTTTTACATGCAGTAGCACCCTCTGGTGGTGGTTATTGTGTTAGCAGTGTGTTTGTATGAAACAGAGGTCATTTGACCTTTGTTCCTTTCTTCCTGTGTGAGGTCATTTGACCTTTGTTCCTTTCTTCCTGTGAGAGGTCATTTGACCTTCATACCTTTCTTCCTGTGTAACCCAGGAAGTAGAATCCCAGGAAGTATAATTCCAGGAAGAACCTGGCAGTAATGGAGGATTCCATAAGGGATTCACAATCCAATGTAATCTGATTTCATATGTTAGGCCAAGCGCAATATCTGTGCGTATCTTTGTTTGTTAGCATAATAGCAACGTTGTCAGAGTAGTATTTTGATAACACTATGTTTATAAAAGGTTAATATTTGATAGTTATTGAAGTGAGTCCAAATGTTAGTTAGTTGTACAATTAGTCTATTCTACTGTTGTAAATATGTTATATTTTATGTAATATCGAATGTATAGTACTCAGTTTATGTACAAAACATACTTTATCTTTGTTTACAGTTTCACAAAATTTGTTCAAGCAAAAGCTTCAAACAGCAAACGGCTTCATGAAGAATTATTTTGAATAAGTGTTTAACTTGCTGGATAACTAGGAGCACGTCTAGCGTGGCCAGTACAATGAAAAGATATCAGTGAAAAGATATCAGTGAAAAGATATCAGTGAAAAGAGAGCAATACGGCTAGCTGTGAAGAGCGGAGCAGGAGGAACCCGGTGTAATCCTTAACCTCGTAGAGCACATCTACCGCACATCAACATGTCAGAAGATAATAACGAAAGTGCTTTGCAGCGAGTAGAAGACCTTAAAAGGGCAGACGAAACTGTAGAAGGTGACACTCGGTCTATAAGCTCCGGTTACGTCAGATCGCAAGCTGGTTCACGGTCATCAGGTGGTTCTAGAATAAGCGTGACTATCGCCAGAGCACGGGCTAAGCTAGTGGCAGCTCAAGCCAGAGCTGCGCATGCGAACAGTGAAATAGAAATAAGAGTAAGACAGGCCCGTCTCCAAGCTGAACAGGCCCGACTCCAAGCAGGACAGGCCCGACTCCAAGCTGAATTCCAAGCGGAACAGGCCCGTCACCAAGTCACATTAGATGCTCTGCAGCAAAAAAAACAGAAAGATGCTGCATTAGCTGAGACGCAAGTATTCGAGGCAATTTTGGAGGGAGCTGTTCCCAAGACAGCTTACAAACCTTTAATTCCCGTTCCATGGCAGAGTCCACGACAGCGCACCATAGATTACGTGAGCGACCATGCCGACATACAGTTTACAGGAGAAAGGGATGGAGGCCCGCACATCTTTACAGACGCAAGCACTTCGTATAACATGCCACAAGTTGCCAACCAAGGTCAAAGCAGACGGCGTGCCTCAAGCCGCAGAGTCTCCCCCAGCAGAACGGAAGACACAGTGCAGAGGAATTGGACGCCTGTAATGAAATCTGTTTGTCTTGCCTGTATTCGTTTTGCACTCATATATATTACCCTCCCCCACACGGTGTATAGCTTCACTTCCTCTTTCCTGACTAACCTGGAAGGTTCCAGGTCTTGGCTCTTGGCTCTGCCCCTGACTTCTCTTACTTAAAGATCCCAGGATCTGTATGACTCATTCCTGTGAGCCAGTCGGTGTGTTGAGATGTTAGCTCTGATCTTAGTGATTAAAAGCCAACTTGTTAAAGTCTATAACTTCTAGTTTTGTGGTTATTGAAGGCACATCAATTTTAATCACTAAAGAATACTAGGATGGATCGACTCCTAAAACCAGAGCGTCTGGACTTGGATCCACATTCTGCTGAAGCATCAAATCAATTTGGACACTGGCTCAAATGCTTCGAACTCTTCGCGAGGGCCTCATCCGCTAGCGAGGTAGATAAACTGAGTCTACTGACTACTCGCGTTAGTCATCGGATTTATTCGTTCATCCGGGACGCCACCTCTTACACGGAGGCCATCACTATCCTGAAGGCCCAATACCAGAGGCCAGTAAACGAAGTGTACGCCAGACATCTGCTGGCTACACGCAGGCAGCGACCTGAGGAATCAATGGATGATTTCTTACAGGGCCTAAAGGACTTGGTCCGGGACTGTAACTGCAAGGCCGTGACGGCCAACGTGTACTCTGACGAATTAGTCCGCGATTCCTTCATCACGGGCCTCAAATCGAATTATATCCGGCAGAGACTGCTGGAGAAGGAGGTCCTGGACTTAAAAAAGGCAGTGGCCACTGCGTGATCGCTGGACGTGGCCCAGAAAAACTCTGACTCTTATTCTTCCGGCCATGCGGCCCTCACTGCCTCGTGCGCGCCGAGCGGGCCGCCATCTTGGAATCAGCCATCTTCCCCATCCAGGTCTCAGACCAGCTCTACACCGCCGGAGTCCCCACACAGAAGTTCACCCAGGAGTCCTACTACAGCGGCAATGTCTCGAGGCCCGAAATGCTACTTCTGCGGCCAGGCCAAGCACCCCAGACAATGATGCCCAGCGAAGGACGCTACATGCTTCAAATGTAAGAAAAAGGGGCATTTTAGCAAAGTCTGCAGGGGGAATCCGATTTCCAACTCCGTCACCGCCTCGTGCGTGCCGTGCGGGCCGCCATCTTGGGATCCGCCATCTTTTCCCGACTCAACGGCCGCCCAGGGCCCAACAGTGGCTTCGATCACGGTGGATCAATCCAGGCCACACCCGTTGACAAAATCTATGATGGACATACAGGTAAACGGGAATATAACGAAATGTTTAATTGACTGTGGGAGTACCGAGAGTTTTATCCACCCTAGCCTGGTATGGCGGCACTCATTAACGGTAACCCCTACACAGAGCAGAATTGCTATGGCTGCTAAGCCCCACACTTCGGACATTTTGGGCTACTGTGTGGTAACACTGACTGTAAAAGGCACGGACTACAAGGATTTTAAACTCCTCGTGATGCCAGAACTCTGTGTTAATGTAATCTCGGGCCTGGACTTCCAGTGCCACCACGAAAGTGTCACGCTAGCATATGGCGGGTCCCAGCCGCCACTCACAGTCTGTGGCCTATCAACCTTAAAAATCAGCCCGCCCTCTTTATTCGCTAATCTCGCTCCGAACTGTAGGCCCATAGCGACCAAAAGTAGACGGTACAGTCTGGAAGACAGACACTTTATCAAGGCAGAAGTGGACAGACTCCTGCGGGAAGGCATTATTGAATGCAGTACCAGTCCGTGGCGTGCCCAAGTAGTCATAGTTAAAAATAGCGAAAAGAAACGGATGGTAATTGACTACAGCCAGACTGTTAATATTTATACCCAGCTGGACGCCTACCCTTTACCCTGCATATCAGAAATGGTCAACCAGATTGCGCAATACCGAGTCTTCTCGACTATCGACTTCAAATCCGCGTATCACCAGCTCCCCATTAGAACGGAGGACCGCCCATACACCGCCTTTGAGGTGAACGGACGCCTCTACCATTTTCTCAGAGTGCCCTTCGGGGTAACAAATGGGGTCTCGGTCTTCCAACGTGAGATGGACCGCATGGTTGACGAGAATAAACTACAAGCTACCTACCCCTATCTGGACAATGTCACTATCTGCGGGCACAACCAGCAAGACCACGATCTAAATCTTGCGAGATTTTTAAAAACTGCCCTAAAGCTGAATCTAACCTACAACGAAGACAAATGTGTCTTCAACACAACCCGTCTCTGTATCCTCGGCTGTGTGGTGGAAGATGGGGTAATTGGACCGGACCCTGACCGATTACGCCCCCTAAAGGAACTGCCCCTGCCACACAATCCCAAAGCTTTAAAAAGGTGCCTGGGATTTTTTTCGTATTATGCCCAATGGATGCCCAATTACTCTGATAAGGCCCGACCCCTCATTAAATCGACGTCCTTCCCACTATCAGCTGAAGCTTGGGAGGCTTTCACCAGTATCAAACAGGACATTGAAAGGGCTGCACTGTGTGCAGTGGATGAAAGCATTCCCTTTCAAGTCGAAAGCGATGCGTCAGACTTTGCCTTAGCTGCAACCCTCAATCAGGCTGGGAGACCTGTGGCCTTCTTCTCCCGAACCCTTCAGGGTCCTGAAATCAGGCACTCTTCTGTCGAGAAGGAGGCACAGGCTATAGTGGAGGCAGTGCGGCACTGGAGACACTACCTAGCCGGCAAACGTTTCACCCTGCTCACCGACCAGCGGTCGGTGGCTTTCATGTTCAATAACAAACAAAGGGGGAAAATCAAGAATGACAAAATACTCAGGTGGAGGATCGAACTATCCACGTTCGACTATGATATTATGTACAGGCCGGGAGCCCTTAATGCACCCCCAGACGCCCTATCGTGGGGAATGTGTGCCAGCATTCATACGGACAAATTACAGGGTCTCCACAACGACCTCTGTCACCCAGGGGTCACCCGACTATACCATTTTATAAAGTCCCGCAATCTGCCCCACTCCATCGAGGAGGTCAGGGCAATGACCAGAGCCTGCCGCATCTGTGCGGAATGCAAGCCTCGTTTCTACAGGCCTGACCGTGCACACCTTATCAAAGCCACACGGCCATTCGAGCGCCTAAGTCTGGACTTCAAGGGACCCCTTCCCTTTGCCGACCGTAACGTATACTTCCTCAATATCATCGATGAATATTCCCGCTTCCCCTTCGCCATTCCCTGCCCAGACATGACCAGTGCCACGGTCATCAAGTGTCTCTGTAATCTATTCTGCATGTTTGGCATGCCGAACTACATACACAGTGATAGGGGGACGTCATTTATGAGTGACAAACTGCGCCAGTTCTTGCTCTCAAAGGGGATAGCCACTAGCAGAACCACTAGCTACAACCCCCGGGGTAATGGGCAAGTGGAAAGGGAGAATGCTACTGTTTGGAAGGCTGTCACATTAGCCTTAAAGTCAAAAGGCCTTCCGACCTCCCGCTGGCAGGAAGTCCTCCCAGACATGCTCCACTCCATAAGGTCTCTGTTATGTACAGCCACTAACGCTACCCCTCACGAAAAGATGTTCGTTTTCCCCCGGAAATCCACCTCGGGCATATCTCTACCCGCGTGGCTGACGTCTCCGGGGACAGTACTATTGCGGAAGCACGTGAGAGGCCATAAAACGGACCCCCTTGTGGAAAAGGTACAGCTCCTCCATGCAAACCCTCAGTACGCCTATATCGAATACTCTGACGGGCGAGAGGACACTGTTTCCATAAAAGACCTCGCTCCCTCGGGGAGCGGAGAGAACGATGGGAGACTACCCGATGAAGACCGACACTACAAAGAGACAGGACGCCAAGAGGTATCAATACCCAACTTTAACCTGGAGGACACTGCAGATAACCTGGAAGACACTGCGGAGGCCCGGACAGCGGAGGAACCAGAATCCACTCCCCTAGAGGCACCCCAACCGGCTTTGCGCCGATCACTGAGAACTGCAAAACCTCCTGACAGACTCACTTATACCAACTTTTAAGAAACATCACCCCGATGGACTAAATCTAAAGAAGGGGTGAATGTAATGAAATCTGTTTGTCTTGCCTGTATTCGTTTTGCACTCATGTATATTACCCTCCCCCACACGGTGTATAGTTTCACTTCCTCTTTCCTGACTAACCTGGAAGGTTCCAGGTCTTGGCTCTTGGCTCCGCCCCTGACTTCTCTTACTTAAAGATCCCAGGATCTGTATGACTCATTCCTGTGAGCCAGTCGGTGTGTTGAGATGTTAGCTCTGATCTTAGTGATTAAAAGCCAACTTGTTAAAGTCTATGGCCTAGAAATTGAGTGGGCTTTGCGCCCATTTTGCGGCGCTAGAGGTCATTGCGCTGGACTTACAGCCGGTTCAGAAATTCCCTGGGGCCCTACCATCAGCGGTAGACCGGTTACGCTGCGCCGGCACCGATGACGTCATCGGTGTGCGCAGCGTCCCGGTTGCCGTGGTGACGGGCCCCAGCGCCGAAATTGAGTTGCGGCCACCTCGCCCGTGGCAGCCGCAACTAAGACTCTGGCAACCGAGTCTTACAGGAGTTTGCGCCGGCGCATTAAGGTCGCGCGGCGGCCGGCCGCTTTCCCGCCGGCCGCCTGCCCGCACCTCCCTCCCCGGACTCCTCCACCCCCCCCCGCGGAACAGATGCTTCTGGGCTGCGAGCCCGGCACTTCCCCGAGGTGCCGGGCTCATTTTTGTGAAGATTTTACCGGCCAGCGGGCGGGTGCAGGCAGCTCCTCCTTAACTGAAGGAGGAGGCCTGCACTTCCCGAGCCTGCCGCACCGCATCGGGCACCGCAGCGCCGGAATAGCGCCGCAATGCGGCAGGTAGCGCCCATTTTCAGGCGCAAACACCCTTCAGTAGCGCCGGCAGCTGTTTGGGCGCGGCGCTACTGAATTTTTGGTGCGCGCAGGGGGACTTAGCGCCGGCGCTAACTTTCCGGCGCTAAAGCCCTGGCGCGGCGCCAACTGAATTTCTAGGCCTATAACTTCTAGTTTTGTGGTTATTGAAGGCACATCAATGCCGAATAGAGAAAGTCAGAGACAAATCCCCTCTCGGTTCCTTGAGACCCCCAACAGAGCCCCTAGCCAAGGCAACCCTGGCATAGGTCCCAGCACCTACGACCTTGCCAAATACCTTGCACGCACCCAGCTGGTGACTTCGGGGTTGTGGTAAACCACTGTTATTGATGTTCACCGTTGTTGTTGTTGTTACACACTGTTGTACCTATGCATGCCTCAGCATGTCTCTGCTGGCTCCGCCCCTGGCTCCACCCACAGGCCCAGGTATAAAGGTGATTGCTCTGCAGCCCCCTGCCTTCTTGGAACCCAGTCAACCACGAGAGGCATGCTCTGTTCTTTGCTAATAAAAGTCTTTTAGTTACTCTCCTAACTCTCCGTCTTTTATGAGTAATTGATGGCGCATCAATTTTATTAGCAAAAACAAAATGTCGACAACAAACGCTGAGCAGCAGGCTGCTGCACCAAACGCTGAGCAGCAGGAGCTGCTGCGAGCCCTCAGACCAACATGCCTGGACCTAGACCCCCAAGAATCGGGTTCAGCTACCAAATTCGCGCATTGGCTGCGTTGCTTCGAGGCCTATCTGCAAGCCTCAACTGTGACCCTGGACGAAAACAAGCTGGAAATCCTGGCCTCAAAGGTGAGCCACCAAGTTTATACAATATTCCAGGACGCGACGACCTACGCGGCGGCTATCGATCTGCTAAAAGGGCAATACACACGCCCGGTAAATACGGTCTATGCCAGGCACCTCTTAAGATCCCGCAGACAGCAGCCCGGGGAATCGGTGGAGGCCTTCCTACAGGCACTACGGATACTCGGCCGAGGCTGCGATTGCAAAGAAGTATCAGCCACAGCACACACGGAGGGACTGATCCGAGATGCTTTCGTTGCGGGTCTAAGGTCCGACTACTCCCGGCAGAGACTGTTGGAAAAGGGAGAAATGGACCTGAGAAAGGCAGTGTCCCTCGCGCTCTCGCTCGACGCGGCCCACAGGAATATGGACGCATTCTCCCCTAACCACTCCGCAACGTGGACGCCACAACCTTGGGTCATGGGACCGCCACCTTCTGCTGCTGCGATGTCCAAGGCACAGAAATGCTATTTTTGTGGCCAGGCAAAACACCCCAGAGCACACTGCCCGGCGAGAAACACTACCTGCACCGGCTGCGGGAAGAAAGGACACTATGTCAGCGCCTGCAAAGGTAAAACCGCTAACGCCAGCAGCGCCGCGTGCGAACTGTGGGGGCAGCCATCTTGTCTGCCATCTTGGGCTCCCCCAGCCGCGTGGGGATCGGGATCATGGGCGCCGCCATTTTGTCCGCCATCTTGGACGTCTCCAACTTCAACCACGGGGGACCCGGACTCAACCACCGCCTCATCTGACGACCACATCGACTCGCTCGACCATACGCTGGCCTCCGTGACGCTGGACCAATCTCTCCCTCATCAACTATCCAGGTCCATGATGGACATTACGGTAAACGGCCGCGCCACTACCTGCCTTTTTGACAGCGGGAGCACGGAGAGCTTTATCCACCCCGAAACGGTGCGCAATTACTCTCTCCCGGTCCTGCCGACGCGCCATCGGATCTCTTTGGCTTCCAAAACCCAGTCAGCGGACGTCGTTGGCTACTGTGTAGTGACCCTTTCAGTACGGGGCACAGAATACAAAAATTTTAAACTTCTGGTCATGCCACATCTCTGCGCTGCCATTCTACTGGGGTTGGATTTTCAGTGCCACCTTAAGAGTGTCACATTAGCGTACGACGGACCCCTCCCCCCACTCACAGTCTGCAGCCAGCAGCTTTTAAATCGCCCGCCGCGCACCATTTGCAGCCTCTCCACCCTTAAAGTCCCCCCCCCTTCCTTGTTCGCTAACCTCACCCGCGACTGTAAGCCCATCGCTACCAAAAGCAGGTGTTACAGTGCCGGGGATAGGAGCTTCATTAAATCCGAGGTAGCGAGACTCCTGAAGGAAGGGATTATTGAAAGTAGCACCAGCCCATGGCGAGCACAAGTGGTGGTAGTGAAGACTGGCGAAAAACAGCGCCTAGTTATTGACTACAGCCAGACGATCAATCGCTACACCCAGCTAGATGCATACCCACTCCCCCGCATATCTGACATGGTCAATCAGATAGCACAATACCGGGTGTTCTCGACGATTGATCTGAAGTTGGCATACCACCAGCTCCCCATCAGGGCTGAGGACCGCCAGTACACGGCTTTTGAAGCTGACGGTCGTCTCTACCACTTCCTCAGAGTTCCCTTCGGCGTCACCAACGGGGTTTCAGTCTTCCAACGGGAGATGGACCGGATGGTTGACCAGAACGCGCTCCAGGCCACTTTCCCCTATCTAGACAACGTCACCATCTGCGGCCACGACCAGCAGGACCATGATGTTAATCTAGAGAAATTCCTCCGTACGGCCCAACGGCTGAACCTAACGTACAACAAGGACAAGTGTATGTTTCGTACCATGCGCCTTGCCATTCTTGGCTGTGTAGTGGAGAACGGAGTCATTGGCCCCGACCCCGACAGGATGCGCCCCCTTATGGAGCTCCCCCTCCCCCACTGCCAAAAGGCACTGAAGAGATGCCTAGGGTTTTTCTCATACTATGCTCAGTGGGTGCCGAACTATGCGGACAAAGCCAGACCCCTCATCAAGTCCACCTCCTTCCCCCTGACAGCAGAGGCCTGTGCAGCCTTCACTCTCATAAAAAGAGATATTGCAAGGGCCACGATGCACGCAGTGGATGACTCCATCACTTTCCAAGTGGAAAGTGACGCATCCGACTTTGCCCTAGCTGCAACCCTTAACCAGGCGGGGAGACCCGTGGCCTTTTTCTCAAGGACCCTCCAGGGCCCCGAGATTCGACACTCCTCTGTCGAAAAGGAGGCCCAGGCCATTGTGGAAGCTGTGCGACATTGGGGGCATTACCTGGCCGGAAAATGATTTACCCTGCTCACTGACCAGCGTTCAGTAGCTTATATGTTTAATAATAAGCAGAGGGGCAAAATCAAGAACGACAAGATCTTGAGGTGGAGAATCGAACTCTCCACCTACAATTACGATATCTTGTACCGGCCCGGGAAACTCAATGAGCCCCCAGATGCCCTATCACGTGGTACATGCACCAACGCGCAGGTTGATAGACTGAAGACCCTCCACAATGACCTCTGCCACCCGGGGGTCACCAGGTTTTTTCACCTCATCAAATCCCGTAACTTGCCCTACTCCATCGAGGAGGTCAGGACCATGACCAGGAACTGCCAAATCTGTGCCGAGTGCAAACCGCATTTTTATAGGCCAGACAGAGCAAGCCTGATCAAAGCCACGCGCCCCTTTGAACGGCTGAGCGTCGATTTTAAAGGGCCCCTCCCCTCCTCCGACCGCAATGTGTACTTCCTCAACATAATTGACGAGTACTCCCGTTTCCCGTTTGCCATCCCTTGCTCAGACATGACCAGTACCACGGTCATTAAATGTCTGAATGACCTCTTCGCCTTGCTCGGTTTCCCTAGCTATATTCATAGCGACAGGGGCTCATCCTTTATGAGCGACGAACTTCGGCAGTACCTGCTCGCGAGAAGTATTGCTACAAGCAGGGCCACCAGCTACAACCCCCGGGGGAATGGCCAGGTGGAAAGGGAGAATGCGACGGTCTGGAAGGCAGTCCTTTTAAACTTGAAATCTAAGGGCCTTCCGACCTCTCGCTGGCAGGAAGTCCTCCCTGCGGCGCTCCATTCCATTCGGTCACTGCTCTGTACAGCCACCAATGCTACCCCTCACGAGAGAATGTTCTCCTTCCCCAGGAAGTCCACATCAGGGATCTCGTTATCAACATGGCTGACTTCTCCAGGACCCGTCCTACTGCGGAAGCACGTGAGGTCCCATAAGACGGACCCCCTGGTCGAGAGGGTGAGTCTCCTCCATGCCAACCCTCAGTATGCTTACGTGGTGTACCCGGACGGGCGGGAGGACACAGTCTCCATACGAGACCTCGCACCTTCGGGTGCTCCCGAAACACCTCCCCCGCCACCCACCACTACCCACGCCTACCCCCAGTACGCTTACGTAGCGTACCCGGACGGGCGGGAGGACACAGCCCCCACACAAGATCTCGCACCTTCGGGTGCCCCTGAAACACTACCATTGCCATCCACCACTACCCACAACCCAACCCCGCTAGACGGCATGCCGCAGCCCCAGGACCCGTCATTGACCACCCAACCACTCAATGAGATGCCAGATTCAACGTTGGATGCTGCACCATCACCGCCGCCACCATGACGATCAGGACGGCATACAAGGCCACCTGATTGACTTACTTACACGAACCTTTAGTACACTTCACCCCGCCGGACTCAATTTTAAACAAGGGGTGAATGTGGTAAACCACTGTTATTGTTGTTCACCGTTGTTGTTGTTGTTGCACACTGTTGTACCTATGCATGCCTCAGCATGTCTCTGCTGGCTCCGCCCCTGGCTCCACCCACAGGCCCAGGTATAAAGGTGATTGCTCTGCAGCCCCTTGCCTTCTTGGAACCCAGTCAACCACGAGAGGCATGCTCTGTTCTTTGCTAATAAAAGCCTTTTAGTTACTCTCCTAACTCTCCGTCTTTTATGAGTAATTGATAGCGCATCAGGGGTTAATTAAGTTTGATGACAGGCCGGAGAATTATCGGGCTTGGAAATCCTGCTTCCACGATGCCATATCGAGCTTAGACCTGTTGGCAGGAGAAAAGCTCGGCCTCCTTATCAAATGGCTGGGCCCAGAGTCCGCCGGACAGGCCTGCAGGATAAAAGCGGCCAATGTGGGACAGCTGCCAGAGGCTGGAAGAAAGCTACGGCTCTCCCGAAGCCATTGAAAGGGCTCTCTTTGACAGGTTGGAGAACTTTCCGAGGTTGACGAGTAAGGAACCCCAGAAGCTCCGCGACCTTGGAGATCTGCTGTCGGAACTCGAAGCCGCAAAGCAGGACGGCTACCTACCCGCTCTATCGTACTTAAGACACTTCCAGAGGGGTAAGTCCCATCATTGAGAAGCTTCCATTTAACCTGCAGGAGAAGTGGATAATGTTTGGATCAAAGTTCAAGCTAAAGCACAACGTGGCCTTCCCACCATTCTCTGCGTTCGTTAAATTCATCCGTAAAGAAGTCAAAGCCAGGGACGACCCCAGCTTCAACTTCTTCTCGGCCCACCCAGCACTTGCCAGAAGAGACAAGTTCGACAGACATGGAAAGACACCAATATCTGTCAACAAAATGCAAGTGTCTTCAACTGAGAACACAAAGGTTCAGAAGAAACCTGAGGATATGAGCAAACAATGCCCTATCCACAACAAGCCCCATCCTTTAAAGAAGTGCAGAGGCTTCAGGGAGATGTCCCTGGAAGATCGGAAACAATATCTTAAAGAGAACTGTATATGTTTCAAGTGCTGCTCTTCCACGAGCCATCTCGCCAAGAACTGCAAGGTAGATGCAAAATGCACAGAAGGCGAAAGTGATCGTCACGTTTTTGCACTACACCCAGGCCCAGCTCCTTGGAAGTCAGAGATGCCTCCTCCCGCTTCAGAGCACGGCGGGGAGAGAGAGGGAGCTGCTGGTCCAGAGATTACATCCAGGTGCACCGAGGTGTGTGGAGAAGGAGTGAGCGCAAGAGCATGCTCCAAGATATGCCTCGTTAATGTGTACCCTGTAGGACGTCGCCAAGAATCTGAGAAGAAGCTATCTCAGGTGAGCGCACTCAAGCCTTCCATCTTGGAGAATGGTCATCCAAGCTACCTTACCCCATGCAGTAGACAGATCCGCGTGGTGTTTGACTCCAGTACACCATATCAGGGAGTCTCTCTCAACGACGTACTCCTCACAGGGCCCAATCTCAAAAACAGCCTCTTGGGGGTACTCATGAGATTCAGGAAAGAGCCCGTCGCCATCACTGCTGATATCCAGCACGTTTCATTGCTTCGTGGTGAGAGACGACCACAGAGACTTCCTCCGCTTCCTGTGGTATCGGGACAACGACCCCAATAGGACTACAGAATGCGTGTCCATGTCTTTGGGAATAGCCCATCCCCTGCTGTCGCCATATACGAACTGAGGAGGGCTGCCAAGGAAGAAGCCGACGACTTTGGCAGTGATGTGAGATGGTTCATCGAACGAGAGTTCTATGTCGACGACACACTGTTTATATCTTATGTAATATCGAATGTATAGTACTCAGTTTATGTACAAAACATGCTTTATCTTTGTTTACAGTTTCACAAAATTTGTTCAAGTAAAAGCTTCAAACAGCAAACGGCTTCACGAAGAATTATTTTGAATAAGTGTTTAACTTGCTGGATAACTAGATAGGAGCACGTCTAGCATGGCCAGTACACTCCGCAGCATTACAAGGTGGAATGGGTTCTGTAGGAACATCAAAACATTAGGAACAGGAGTCGGCCCTTTAGCCCCTCGAGCCTGCTCCGTCATTCAATTAGTTCATGGCTGATCTGCACAACAACTCCATTTTCCCGCCTTTGCTCCATATCCCTTGATACCCTTACCAACAGAAATCTACTGACCTCCGTCTTGAAAGCTCCAATTGTCCCTGCATCCACAACCTTTTGAGGGAGAGAGTTCCAGATTTCAAATTTTCTTTGTCTGAGACAGTGCTTCCTGACTTTGCTCCTGAATGGCCTGGCTCTAATTGTAAGATTATAAACCTTTCTCTACATTCCCCCACCAGAGGAAATAGTTTCACTGTATCTACCCTAACGAATCCGTTTAACATTTTAAACATGTCAATCAGATCATCCCTCAACCTTCTAGACTCAAGGGAATACAAACCACCTCTCCTGGCTCAGGAATTGTGTTGAAACTGTACATTTGTCTGAAGATGAGTATAATATACCGGACACTTTCCAATTGAAATGCTGGTGGCAGATGTCAGAGCTCCCAGGCTTATTATTCCCAACCTATTCCTGGGTGTTTTGCCTGTGTTTCTTGATCTTATCTCTGTATTTCCCTACATACCTGGTATTTTCCCATTTGTGTAGACACAGGCAGAAGCACAGCAGGGAATAGTATAGAATATAATTAAATCAAACCACTGAACTATTTCCGCACATCTCTTGATGTATTCTTGCTTATATCATGGGTAATTGTTAGACTTCATTGATTTGGTACTTGATTTAAAACCCGCACAATTTCCTTTTCTATTGAAGTCAAAGGAACAGGCTGCTGATTTGCTATGAGCCCTTTTTGTGCTCCTGGCAAAGACCAATTCCTCCCACTTACTTTTCTTGGAGAGAACCATTGATAGGGGGGATCCCAACGTCCTTGCTGCTTTGTGGTCTGATGATCAACAGGCTGGCCATCACAGTGACATTGACCCCACAAACAAGAGCAGGACTGAAGTGGCAGAGGATGAGTGTGTTCTGTCTTACGATGGTGCCTTATCCATACCATTCTAAGCCGTACCTTCAATGGATTTCCTTGTGGCAGAAAGTAGCCTGGGCCAGGTTACCACCAATGATGTGGAACTGCAGTAGCCTGAGGCAGGGCCATCTGGTGTCCATGGTGACAGAGGTCCTGAACCACCCAAATCCCCAAAAGACCAGCTACCTTACAGATTCCAGGCATGGAGAAGATGCTTCATAGAAGCACTTGAGCATGTACAAATTCACACTACAAAGAGGGCAAAGCAGGCCGTGAATAAAAAGAATTATGGTAAGAAAAGAATATACAACCATTTTGTACTTGCAGCCTTCCTGTTCAGTTTCACTCATATTGTCAAGTGAATAGCACGTGCATTGCAGAAGGGTGGACTGCCTGCCAGAGTGAGAGGGTGGGATTGGGAGTGCAGAGAATATTTATTAAAGGACAAAGGCAAAAGATGAAAGCCAGCCTTGAGAAGCAAAGTTTTTATAGGACTTGAGCACATATTCTAGGCTGTGCAGCACTGAGAGAGTGCTGTTTTTCAGATGAGACATCAAACTGAGGCCCCATCTGCCCACTCATGCGGATGTAAAATATCCCATGGAAATAGTCGAAGAAGAGCAGGGGAGTTCTCCCAGTGTCCTGGCCAGCATTTATCCCTCAAACAACATCATGAAAAAAAACTGATTATCTGGTCATTATCACATTGCTGTTTGCGGGAGCTTGCTCTGTGCAAATTGGCTGCCGCGTTTCCTACATTACAACAGTGACTACACTTCACAAGTGATTGGTTGTAAAGAAATTTGGGATGACCTGAGGTTATGGAAGGTGCTTTATAAATGCAAGTTCTTTATTTCTTACTTGGGGGTAAGTTTCCACTGACAAGGTCAGCTGAATGACTCTTGTAGATGCCACACTACTTGCTCTGAGGTATCCTTGCTTCCTTGAGCTCCATAGTGAGGCACTCCACCTCTTCATCAGGGAATCTTTGCTCTGGGACCTCCAAATGGTGCGAATGTCCATCAGCAGCCAGAAAGTGCAGATGTTGGAGGCCTGAGTCACAGCTTTGCAGAAATGTCCTGCCCTTCTGCTGACGGTGGGGCATACCTGGGGTGGGCCTTTGCTGAGGTGCCCTTGGGTGTGGGAAAGGAGATCGCAGCTCTCCTGGGCCTGAACAGGAGCAGCACATGTGGGCATTCTGCTCCCATACAGTGTTAGGATAAGGGAGGCAGATAAATCAGCCTCCATGATTTTCAGAACAGGATGAAATAATGTATCAGAGGGAATGATATGAAGATGGACATCATTTTCACTTTGCGAAGTGCAAGTTGAGATTGACAGCATCAAATGGTCACTGACCAGCAACGTCAACCTCCGGAGCCTCAGGACCATGAGCCTAGCACTGAACAAATTCACAGGTTTGTGGGAATATTCACGAGATTTACATTCAACAAAAAACTCGCAGGGACTAATATTGACATTGGATAAGATTCTGCTGTCAGTGGGAATTAATGGCCTTGTACCAGGATAAACCACCACTGCTGATGGTAAATTATCTCAATTACTGGAGAGGGCGGGACATCCAGCCCAGAATCTAAGAACTTTGGGTTTAGAAATGCGATATTTTTTCTCTTCCCTTGTAAGATTTGCAAATTTTCTACATTTCCCCAAAGGTTATTATTAATAAAAGGGACCCTGCGTGGACATTTTAAAAAGGGTACCCAAGCTTGGACTCTGCGGCACAGGCAGCTTGTGGAGAAATTGAAACCAAAGCTGCAGTTTCTGTGAAGAGAGACTTTTGTGTTTTAAAAACCAGACAGGACTTTGAATATGTATTAGGCCAGATCGGAGACAGATCAAAACCCAGTTAGGCCTATACTTAAGGCCATCAAGCAGTTTACATAAATAATCGGGAACAGCTTAAGGAAGCCATCGAGGCTGGACAGGCCCATTAAGCTGTATTAATAACAAAACAACTCGATAATCAGGCCAGTAGATGTGATTACCGGCCATTTAAAAACAGTTAGTTTAGATTGCTACCATTATTTAAACTAGCCCGCCAAGATTGGGACAAAGAACTAACCTGATTTGGTGTGCAGATAAGGGCCATCCGAAGGAGTATAACTGAAGGCCCCGGGTAGCAATCTCTCTCTTCTTCTTCTTGCTCCTCGCCCTCATGGCTGCTGC
Source organism: Somniosus microcephalus (assembly GCF_052327205.1). Classification (NCBI taxonomy): domain Eukaryota; kingdom Metazoa; phylum Chordata; class Chondrichthyes; order Squaliformes; family Somniosidae; genus Somniosus; species Somniosus microcephalus. The sequence continues at coordinate 195,104,165 of NC_140990.1, read as the reverse complement.
TCTCCCCCCTGCCCGCGCTTACCCCCTGGCCACTGCCCGTGCCTTTCCCCATTCCATCAGGAATGCCCAGCATTGCACTAGGAGGACACGGACAAACCAGGCCAGGCGAGGCGGGACGCGACGAGGCGAGGAGGCGAGACGAATTGGGAAGACGAATGGGAAGACAATTGAAGAAAAGCTTCGAATAATTGGGCCTTCAATCCAGCTGACCTGTGACTATCTTCATGCAAACTCCAACTGCCGACCGAGGAAGAGGAACCATCATCCCTGCGAGGTAAAGTACCCAAGCAGAGATTTTAACTTTGGGGTACTCATACCTGGACAACGCCCTTGCAGCACCTGGAGACCACGTGATGACGGCAGGCTCCAGAGAGCACAAACAGCGAACCCCAAACCCCACCGCTGTTTTGAATTCAGCAGATCTTTGATTGGTGAGCATGAATTCTGGCCCCTCATAGCTTAACCTAGTTAGGTATAGGGGGTGGGATAAGGATAAGGGGATTGTAAAGATAGTTGTTTTCCCTCGATGTGCCGTGTGTTCCCCATTCCCTGTATAAGTATATTATTTGTATTTGCCTGTAATTTTACACTAGTAATTTCTCATAAGATTGTGTTAATTTCTATTTCAATAAAATCTTGGTTTTTGTTTGCATCCAAACCACTTGTCTACTCGAGTCTTTTCTGTATTGCCACCTGTACCTAAGTCCGGTGTCTAGAACCCAGGGGCGTGGGAGCGATTTGAACCGCTCACAAACAGTCAGGGGCATAACTGACTGGGTGCACGCACCAACCACCACCACCCCCTACACCCTTTTGCCATATCAAGGTTTATAGCAAGAAAAACAGACTGTTACAGAAGTGGGGGGTGGTGGGGTACAGGTAAGGGGAAACTTAGAAAGTTAAAAAGTAAGGACAAAGCAATAGTGCAGTGTAGCGACAGGGGTAATGATAACCAGAGTGTGATGGGAAGGGACAGGTCAAACAAGCAAAAGAGTGCACAAGCAAATAGGGTCAGAGTAGGGAAAAATAGTAAAAAGACAAAATTAAAGGTTCTTTATCCAAATCCACACAGCATTCGTAACAATTGTCGGCACAAATAGAAATAAATGGGTATGATAGCCATTACAGAGATGTGGCTGCAAGGTGACCAAGGCTGGGCACTGAAAATTCAGGAGTATTTGACATTTCAGAAGGATATGCAGAAAGGAAAAGGAGAAAATGCTGGAAACACTCAGCAGGTCAGGCAGCATCTGCGGAGAGAGAAACAGAGTTAACGTTTCATGTTGATCACCTTTCATCAGACCTGGAAAACGTTGGAGATGGAACAGGTTTTTAAGCAAGTGTAGGGGCAGGGAAAAGAGGGAGGGGAGGAAAGAACAAAAGGGAAGGTCTGTGATAGGATGGAAGGCAGGAGAGATTAAGAGACAAAAGGGATGACGGTGCAAGGCAAAAGGAGATGGTAATGGGACAAGTTAAGAAACAAAAGATGACTCTAGATGAAGTGTAAATGGCAATGGCAGAATGATCGACAGCTGCCATGTGATAGAGAGAAAAGAAATGAAAAAAAAGGATAGGGGCAGGGTTAAGTTCTGAAATTGTTCAACTCTATGTTGAGTCCAGAAGGCTGTAAAGTGCCTAATTGAAAGATTTCAGATTTCCAGCAACTGCAGTATTTTGCTTTTGTAGAAAGGAAAAGGAAGTGGGTAGCTCTGTTAATAAAGGACGAGATTAGTGCAGTAGTGAGAAATGATCTTGGCTCGGAAGATCAAGATGTAGAATCAGTTTGGGTGGAGATAAGAAATAATAAGGGAAAGAAGTAATTGGTGGGAGTAATCTATAGGCTCCCTAACAGTAGCTACACTGTGGGACAGAGTATAAAACAAAAAATAATGGGGGCTCATAAGAAAGGTACTGCAATAATCATGGGCGATTTAAATTTTCTTATAGATTGGACAAATCAAATTGACAAAGACAGCCTCGAGGACAAGTTCATAGTGTGTATTCAGGACAGTTTCTTAGAACCAACCATGGAGTAGGCTATTTTAGGTCTGGTAATGTGTAATGAGACAGGATTAATTACTGATCTCCTAGTAAAGGATCCTCTAGGTAAGATTGATCTTAATATGATAGAATTTCACATTCAGTTTGAGGGTGAGAAATAGAATAGCAAAATACTGCGGATGCTGGAAATCTGAAATAACAACAGAAAATGCTGGAAATACTCAGCAGGCCAGGCAGCATCCGTGGAGAGAGAAACAGAGTTAACGTTTCAGGTCTGGGACCCTTGAGTATTTCCAGCATGTTCTGTTGTTATTTGAGGGTGAGAAACTTGGGTCTGAAACTAGTGTCTTAAACTTAAATAAAGGCAATTACGAGGGTATGAAGACAGAGTCAGCTAAAGTGGACTGGGAAAATGGATTAAAAGGTAAGACGGTAGATAAGCAGTGGCAGATTTTTAAGGAGATTTTAATAACTCTCAACAAAGATATATTCCAGTGAGAAAGAAAGACTCTATGCGACGGATGAACCATCTGTGGCTTACGAAGGAAGTTAAGGAGGGTATCAAATTGAAAGAAAAGGCATACAATGTTGCGAAGATTAGTGGTAGGCCAGAAGATTGGGAATTTTTTTAGAAACTTGCAAAGGATGACTAAAAAAATATTAAAGAAGGAGCAAATAGATTATGAGAGTAAACTAGCAAGAAATATAAAAACAGACAGTAAGAGCCTCTACAAATATATAAAAAGGAAGCGAGTAGCTAAAGTAAATGTTGGTCCCTTAGAGGATGAGGCTGGGGATTTAATAATGGGAAACAAGGAAATGGCAGAGACTTTGAACAAATATTTTGTATCTGTCTTCATGGTAGAAGACACTAAAAGCATCCCAATAATAATGGAAAATCAAGTGGGAAAATTGAGGGAGGAACTTAAAACAATCACTATCACTAAAGAAAAAGTACTAGGCAAACTAATGGGACTAAAGACTGACAAGTCTCCTGGACCTGTTGGCCTGCATCCTAGGGTCTTACCAGAAGTGGCTGCAGAGATAATGGATGCATTGGTTGTAATCTTCCAAAATTTGGTAGACTCTGGAAAGGTCCCAGTGGATTGGAAAACTACAAATGTAACCCCACTATTCAAGAAGGGAGGGAGACAGAAAGCAGGAAACTATAGGCCAGTTAGCCTAACATCTGTCATTGGGAAAATGCTGGAATCCATTATTAAGGAAGTAGTAGCAGGGCATTTCGAAAATCATAATACAATCAAGCAGAGTCAACACGGTTTTGTGAAAGGGAAATCGTGTTTGACAAATTTATTGGAGTTCTTTGAGTTTGTAACGAGCAGGGTGGATAAAGGAGAGCCAGTAGATGTAGTGTATTTGGATTTCCAAAAGGCATTTGACAAGGTTCCACTTAAAAGGTTACTGCACAAGATAAGAGCTCATGGTTTTGGGGGTAATATATTATCATGGATAGAGGATTGGCTGACTAACAGAAAACAGACAGTTGGAATAAATGGGCCATTTTCAGCTAGGCAAACTGTAACTATTGTGGTGCCACAGGGATCAGTGCTGGGGCCTCAACTACTTACAATCTATATTAATGACTTTGATGAAGGGACCGAGTGTACTGTAGTCAAATTTGTTGATGATACATAGCTAGGTGGGAAAGCAAGTTGCAAGGAGGACACGAGGGGCTGGATTTTACCTGCCGAGATGAGTTTGGGGTGGGACTGCTGCCTTCTGGGTTCTACTCCCACTCCCAGCGACGTCCAATGTACAGTCACTATTTTCCCCTGATTGGCCTTGTTAAGCCCGCCTTGTGGGTTTGCCGGCCAATTAAGGGAAAGCTGGTGTCAGATGATGTCAGTTGATGATGCTTCATCTGCTGGTTTTCTTAAAGGGACATGTACCATTTATTTTTGACAGATGATCTGTCAGTGTTTGACAGCATTGAGGAGCTGTCAAACACTGACAATCACTGTACAAAGGTGAGCCCTTTCACCAAGGCTCTCCAATGACTCTCTCCTTAGGATAAAACAGGTGGCAGCTGCAGATGAGTTTACAGAAGCAATCTGTCACTTCTCCCAATGAGGTGAGGCCACACAAACACTTCAAAGCTTGTCACCTGCAGAAAAATCTAAACACATTAAAAGTGAATCTCCAAACACTCTCCTTACGTCTGATACTCACCAGTGTCCCATTAGATCCTTCACACCACTTCTGCAGCTGTCATCTATACACAAACATTACAACAGACCCACAGCACGCCTCACTTATGCTGGCGGGGTTCCCTGATGTCAGGAAGCCCGCAGCAGAAGTTTCAAAATGGTAAAAAGCCTTTTAACTGCCTGTTAACTACCTGTTAACAGGCAGTTCAGTGGCTATAATCCTCTTCCCGCCGCTAGGAGTCGGGTCCCTGAGCAATTCGGTGACCCATCTCCCGGGAAGATTGTTTGCAGGCAGGTTGGGGGCGGGTTTGGGACCCGCTCCCATTCTTTTTGATTTTGCCAGCAGTCCTGCCTCCTAACCCGTCTCTTCAGGGCTGGTAAAATGCAGCCCAAAGAGTCTGCAGAGGTACATAGATATGTTAAATGAGTGGGCAAACATTTGGCAGATGGTGTATAATGTGGGAAAATGTGAGGTTTTCCACTTTGGTAGAAAGAATAGAAAAGCAAAATATTATTTAAATGGAGAGAGACTACAGAATGCTGCGGTGCAGAGCGATCTGGGTGTCCTTGTACATGAAACACAGAAAGTTAGCATGCAGGTACAGCAAGTAATTAGGAAGGCAAATGGAATGTTGGCCTTTATTGCAAGGGGAATGGAGTATAAAAGTAGGGAAGTCTTGCTACAACTGTACAGGGCTTTGGTGAGACAACACCTAGAGTACTGCATACAGTTTTGGTCTCCTTATTTAAGGAGAGTTATACTTGCATTGGAGGCAGTTCAGAGTAGGTTCACTAGGTTGATTCCTGGGATGGAAGGGATTGTCGTATGAGGAAATGTTGAGCAGGTTGGGTCTATAATCATATTTGTTTAGAAGAATGAGAGGTGATCTTATTGAAACATATAAGGTTCTGAGGGGGCTTGACAGGGTAGATGCTGAGAGGATGTTTCCCCTCGTGGGAGAATCTAGAACCAAGGGGCTTAGTTTCAGAATAAGGGGTCGCCCATTTAAGGAGATGAGGAGGAATTTCTTCTCTCAGAGGGTCGTGAATGTTTGGAATTCTCTACCCCAGAGAGCTGTGGCGGCTGAGTCATTGAATGTATTCAAGGTTGAGATAGAAGATTTATCAACTACAGGGTCGTCAAGGGTTATGGGGAACAGGCAGAAAAGTGGAGTTGAGCCCAAGATCAGATCAGCCATGATCTTATTGAATGGTGGAGCAGGCTCGAGCGGCTGAATGGTCTACTCTTGTTGCTGTTTCTTATGTTCTTATGTAGAGACAGGCCTTTCAGCAATGAAGTTAGGAAACACTTTTAAACGCAAAGAGTGGTAGAAGTTTGGAACTCTCTTCTGCATACGACAGTGGATGCTGGGTGAATTGTAAATTTTAAACCTGAGATTGATAGATTTTTGTTAACCAAAGGTATTAAGGGATGTGGGGCAAAGGCAGGTATATGGAGTTTGGTCACAGATCAGCCATGATCTCAGTGAATGATGGAAAATGCTCAAGAGGCTCAATGGACTTCTCCTGTTTCCATGTTCCTTTGTTTCCTATGTTAAATGACAGTGTTTCGTAAATCTAAGTACACTTATAGACACGGAGGCTGGAATTTTAATTTTGGACTTGCACAGCAGGTTAAATCAGAGGCTTTTAGCCTCATTATAATATTTCAATTGCCAACCCTCCCCCAAACCCCACCCCTCCCCCCACACCACCGTCCCGCCTCCATTAAACCCAGAAGTGGGCGGGTTGGAAGCAGGTTGTTGCCGAGTTTCAAATTTTTAATACTTTAACCTCCCACCCGACACCAACCCATCTGATTTTGGGGTTAAAATTCCCCCCACAATGAAATTCTGACACAGTTGAATATTTCTGGTTAGCACTGGGCATTGAGGTGATCCACAGTGCCTTGTGTCACTTTTCTGTGGTACTCTGGGGGCCGTGTGTTCACAGTGCCTGATTCCATGGTGGTTTTGTGGGCCAGCTTTCCTCTACATCTGAGGAACTGATGGTCTCTCTATCTGTGTCCAAGTTCTTTTGTGGTCTTGTAGGATGCATTTCCCAGTTCCCTGTCACGTACAGAAAAAGACCATCACAGTTTGCTGATATCTCAGTCTACAATGTACAGAATAAAATATCAAAAGGATTGCAAGCAAAATTACCTCACAGGAACCTAAACACTCACACCGTGACTGGCTAACACCACACTGTAAAACCCCAGCATGGTCCCTGAGAAAGTCATATTGGAATGTTTCATTCTATTAGAATCACCTTGTTGCCAAAGCAATCAGTGGTGCGGTAAACCCCTGATATACACACGCCACCGTGTTCGATATTACCTCACTGTTAGCGGTCAGAGGATGACTCCCAGGTCCCCTGGTCAGTTTAGTCCAGCGGCCACAGTGGAGGTGAGTTCGGTCCTCACTTTGTGTGACTTTAGTTCACAAACTGCACTCCCGCTCAAACCTCTATACTTTATGAGTTCAGGTTATCGCAGCATCTATGGCCTGAGTGGTGACTGAAAAGAAACTATGCAGAAAACTCACAGCAGTTACCAGGCTTTCTCTGCAACATATCGCTGACAACGGAGGCCATTCAGCTCCACAAGCGTAGGAGCTGCACGAGGGATTTATTTTGGACTGGGGATTATTGACAGTGATGCAGAAATCTGCGGTTAGGCTTCCTGCCTCCTGAGCTATGTGTAGGCCTCAGGGTTTGTGTGGGAGGGGGAGGAGAGAGGAAAAATGAGAAATGTAGAAACATGGGGAGAAGATAAATATTAGTTTATGGAAAGGATTAACCGCACAAGGAAACAGGTGTCCCATTTGCACAAGAATATTTATCATATTTGTTCAATAATTTAATGAACATCATGTGACTGTAAATAAGTGTTAAAATAAGAAACATTATAATAGTTGGAAGATTTGAATCTCTCATTGTTTTGAGTGGAGGCTGCTTATCTCCATTTCCTGCTGTTTATTTACTTTGAGTTAACCTTTTTCTTTAAAGAACTTCTCAGCATCGACTGCTGATGATGGTTAAATGTTGAAAGTGATTGAGCTGCTTGAAGCAAAGTTTCAGCTGATGCAGATAATGTCTGACGAGCTGAAGATTCTGCAGACAAATCTAATAACCAAGAATGGGATCCGGAGAATCATTTAGAGAGTGGCATTGTAGTAACCTGGGAGGTTATGAGTAACCTGATCCACCAGGTGGTGCTGTGGCAATTGGTCTCCTGAGTTAAGTCTGGTCTGTACTGGTTGTACTCTTTATTTTTGCTGCCTCATGGCAGAAGCTTTTATGTGCAAGTGTTGATTAAGCCATGTTACGGAGTTAACCTGTGTCCGTCTCCATCTATGGCCACCTCAAGATACCACAGGCATCAAGACGGGGCAACAGGCGAGGTTTGGGGGCTGCACTCTCCGCAGCATTACAAGGTGGAATGGGTTCTGTAGGAACATCAAAACATTAGGAACAGGAGTCGGCCCTTTAGCACCTCGAGCCTGCTCCGTCATTCAATTAGTTCATGGCTGATCTGCACTACAACTCCATTTTCCCGCCTTTGCTCCATATCCCTTGATACCCTTACCAACAGAAATCTATCAACCTCTGTCTTGAAAGCTCCAATTGTCCCTGCATCCACAACCTTTTGAGGGAGAGAGTTCCAGATTTCAAATTTCCTTTGTCTGAGACAGTGCTTCCTGACTTTGTTCCTGAATGGCCTGGCTCTAATTTTAAGATTATGACCCTTTCTCTAAATTCCCCCACCAGAGGAAATAGTTTCTCTGTATCTACCCTAACAAATCCGTTTAACATTTTAAACATCTCAATCAGATCATCCCTCAACTTTCTAAACTCAAGGGAATACAAACCACCTCTCCTGGCTCAGGAATTGTGTTGAAACTGTACATTTGCACTGAAGATGAGTATAATATACCGGACACTTTCCAACGAAAATGCTGGTGGCAGATGTCAGAGCTCCCAGGCTGATTATTCCCAACCTATTCCTGGGTGTTTTGCCTGTGTTTCTTGATCTTGTACATACCTGGTATTTTCCCATTTGTGTAGACACAGGCAGAAGCACAGCAGGGAAAAGTGTGGAATATAATTAAATCAAACCACTGAACTATTTCCGCACATCTCTTGATGTATTCTTGCTTATTTCATGGGTAATTGTTAGACTTTATTGATTTGGTAATTGATTTAAAACCCGCCCGATTTCCTTTTCTATTGAAGTCAAAGGAACAGGCTGCTGATTCGCTATGAGCCCATTTTGTGCTCCTGGCGAAGACTAATTCCTCCCACTTTCTCTTCTTGGAGAGAACCATTAATAGGGAGGATCCCAACTGTTAAGCTGGATTAATCCCATACTGCCTTACCAATGATTCGCAAGGCATGATGGACTACTTGACATGCAGTGAATAGTTTAAATGTAAAAACTGATGCAGGACTGTGGGAATGCAGTACACATAGATAAGAAAGGACAGGAACAGAATGTTTAGATAACTGTTGGAGACAGTCTCATGGTTGAATTTTGTTGAAAGCAAAAGTGAATTTTAAACAGAACTCTGTAAAAAGAAACAAATGACTTGTGCAGCGTGTGATCGCCTAGTTTTCTGTATTCTCATGATGACTTGCAATTTATGAAAATGTATAAATATTGTAGCCCCGTGAGTCTAAGGGTGCACTCTAGAGGAGACTTCCTTGTGTGCAAACCCAAAGGGTTTCTCAGAGCGAAGTCCAGTACCGGTTACCGGAATAAAACTTTACTTATTTTACAGTTTCTGACTTTGTGTATTACTGAGAAAGTGATAGACTGACCGGTGTGTTTAGTCTCCTAAAGCAGCAAACCCTGATCCCCCAAGTTAGGGGTAGATCCTCCTCACAGAAGCGAGGGGTTAACAATTCTGGCGACGAGGATGGGATTCCAAAGCACTTCGGTCCAAATCACAGCGGTCTAGGCTGACGAGTCGCTTTCGGATGACTGAGCAACTAAGTGGCCACAGGTAAGACTTTTACCTTTTTGCTCTGTCTGTTACGAAGTGACTTGCCGCATTCGCTGTGATCCTGGCCTTGTGCCGACGGAATCCTTTAGGTAAGAATTCGAGTGATCACACTTTCTCAAAGTCAGATATGTTGGGTTACAGAGGTTATATTCCTTTGGGTGAAAGTCCCATAAAGTGGGGAAAACAGAGGTTATATTCCTTTGGGTGAAAGTCCCATAAAGTGGGGAAAACAGAGGTTATATTCCTTTGGGTGAAAGTCCCATAAAGTGGGGAAAACAGAGGTTATATTCCTTTGGGTGAAAGTCCCATAAAGTGGGGAAAACAGAGGTTATATTCCTTTGGGTGAAAGTCCCATAAAGTGGGGAAAACAGAGGTTATATTCCTTTGGGTGAAAGTCCCATAAAGTGGGGAAAGGGTTAAGCGCATTAAACCGGTTCGCATGTACGTATACAAATTGGAAAAAAATCAAGTACGTACTAAGAGTGGGAAAATGGGGGTAGGAAAAAATAAGAGTGGGGAAAATGGGGGCAGGAAATATAACAATTGAACAAAATAAGAAAAAAGGGGAAAAAAGATAAACTTAAAGTTTTACCGACATGGAAGTTATTAACATCTGTGCCGAGACAAATAAAACACAAGATTTGCTGAGTGAAAGGATCCTTAAAAAAAAAATGCTGGAATTTCAGTTTGTGTGAAAGTGTGTGTTAAAGTATGACTGTTTTTCTGACTATGAATGTTTAAGAAGTTACAGTATTTATTTTGTCTGAAAAGTCTGTCTTTAAAAGAAAGATTCTGTTATGTGTGTTTTAGCTCCATCCACTTCTCTGTGTCAAAAGCATTTTGATTTGATTTTGGAAGTTTTAAGAATGTGCGAATAAGATTGTGCCCCAAGAGAAAAAATCTTTGAATTACAATTTAAAAGTGATGGTGTGTAAAAACTGAGAGGAACAACAAAAGTTTGTTTTTCAAAAGATTAAGTTTCAGTCTAAGATTTAACCTTGGAGTCGCAGTTGCTATGGTGAAATCTTCTAAAGCAGTTTGATTTGATTTGTTTTGTGAAAGACTAATTTTCTCCAGTTATACTCAATGTTTTTACAGTATTTTGGAAAGACATCTGAAGAAAGGACAATAAGAAAATTAATATGATGTAATTTACTGTTTTCTGCAAGTGTGCTATTTTGTTTTGTTTGTCTGTTCATAGTTTTACAAAAGATGGGCTTCTGCCTTAAAGTTACAGTTGCCAATGTGCTTGGTAAAAAATTTATTTGGATGTTTACAAGATCTGGAATAAATTGGAGTTTTGAGGTTAATTAACCTGTTAAGACCAGACTTTCAATGTGGCCACGTTGAAATTCTGGTTGGTGTGAATTTGTGTAGACCGCATTGAATAATACTTAGCTTGTGAATTTTGCTCAATCCCATCTTTGTCCATATTACCTCCGTGTTCATGTTTGGTTACAGTGTAAAAACACAACTGTCTTTTTCGATCGGGAAAGTTTTTTTAAGTTTACGTGAAGTAATGTAATGACGTGCATTTGATAATGTTTTGCTCCACCTTCTTAGAATCCTGCAAAGGAGTTAACCCAACTTTAGTATGAAGTTTAAAGATATTGGACGTTAAATAATTTAAGTTTCTTAATTTTATATTAATATTTCCCCAGTGACAGAAGGAATTTATGATTTGATAACTTAACCTTGGGCTCTAAGCAGAGTCACAATGGAGTCTCTTCTTTCTTTTGTTATATGGAAGTTACCTTGTAAACTAATTGCAGCACTTCTGTCACTAATGTTAAAACACTGTGTAAGCTACCTAGCCTGAGAATTACTTGTTTCTGAAATTGGAAATGGAGGATAAATTGATAGAAATGAAATTGAACATTGACAAAACCTGCCGGTACAATAATACTGCTGTTTGGATTTTGGGATAATTTTGAAATGACGAAATGGACTCAGGCACTATATATTGGGTTACTTTTGGGAAAATAAAATATCCTCTAAAATAATGATAAATAAAAAAGTGTTAATAACTTGGATCAAGTGAGAACGTTTGATCTATGTTTTCTATCTTAAATATTGTACTGGACAGTAAAGTTTCTCCAGGACTCATGAATGAGATATGAATGGTAATTAAAGGAAAGTGATTGAGAGTATAAGATGTAGTTAAGAATAATAAAAAACCTGCCGAGTGTGTGCTCATTCATCTTCAGTGTGCTGTCCCTTTAAAAGCCTGTGCTTCCCTCTTCGAGGTCACAGGCTGCGCGCTTTCTCTCTCTCTCTCTCTCTCTCTTTCTCTCTCGCGATCATGACTGCGGCTAGAAGTTGTGATTGAAGTTGCATGGTGCGTGTGTGTGTCAACTAATGTTCAATGTGCAATGAATTACGAAATGAGAATGTACCCGATGGCTGAGAAATCGGCTAAAGACGTGACGGCAGCTGTGGATAAAGTAGAGCAGGATATGTTAATTACGAAACAAGCTTTTGAACAATTGCCATACAATGAAGCATCAGAGGATGATGAAATTATCACTCAAATGTTGGGGAGATTGGGGGGATTATTGGCTTCAGCTCAGTCCCGGCAACAGCGATGGATTGTCAAATAGATACAAAATTCATTTTGAACCATTTGTCAAGGGAAGGGTATGTAGTATCAAAAGCAAAGATTCAATTTTGCAAAAAGCATGTAACATACTTAGGGCACATTCTGACACCAGATGAAAAAGTCCTGCTCTCAGAAAGGACCCAAACAATATCCCAACATCCAGAACTCCTGCAGGACAGATGGATACCAGAAATCACTGAACATACGAGGCCCCTAACTATACTAACAGGATCACAGGTTAGAGAACCGTTTGTTCTATCAGAAGCACAAAGAGATGCATTCAATTCTTTAAAACAAGCCTTAGGAGAGGCCCCACCCTTAGGAAGACAAATATATGATAGACTATTTAGGTTGTATGTGACTACTACCGATTACTGAACAAATTATCCACACAGCACATGACGTCGGCAAGGATAAGTAGATCTGAGATTAACCCACAGAACATGTAGGTGAACCAATACATGACTGTGTAACAAAAATTGAGACCCAAACAATAATTAGACCTGATTTAAAGGACGTGCCTTTGAATACCCCAGACCATGAGTACTTTGTGGATGGATCAGCCTCTAGATCAGATACAGGTGAAGGACAGATAGGATACGCAATTATAGAATCACCAAATGTGGTAGAATCAGGTAAACTTCCAAGTCATTGGTCAGCATAGAAAGCAGAATTACACGCACTAGCAACAGCATACGAATTATCAGATGGGATGAAAGTAAATATTTATACGGACTTGAGATATGCCTTCGGATTAGCGCATGATTTCGGAATAATATGGAAAAGGTAGGGTTTTCTGGCCACATCTGGAACTCCCATATTGAACCAAGTACAGGTAGAAAGATTGACACAGGCAGTATTACTACCCAGGGAATTAGCCATAGTAAAATACCAGGCACACACACGGTTACATACACAGGTTGCCGAGGGGAATAGATTGGCAGATGAAGCAGCAAAATATGCCGCTATGTATGAGGACCAAAAAGAAATGCCCCAGTTGGAACAAAAGGAGGGAGGGAAGTATCCCTCTTGTGCGCCATCGTTGGAAGATGTACAAAAGCACCAGGAGGATGCTCCTGAAAATGAAAAACAAAAGTGGATAAAAGAAAATTGTAAAAAGGATCCTTTGACACAACTATATGCCGACCCAAAGGGAAGGATAGTTGCTCCAAACTGGAAAATTCTTGGTACAACCCAAATTGGGAAAAAGTGGCACAGCAGACAATTGATCACTGTCTGATATGTCAGCAACACAACCCAGGAAAAGCCATACCAACAGTAACAGCAACAACTCCTATCCCAGATGGTCCCTTTTCAAATACTACAGTTAGATTTTGTACAATTAGAATCAGCTTATGGATATAAGTATGTACTAGTTATCATTGATGTATTTAGTAAATGGATAGAAGCCTTCCCAACAAGGAACAATACCGCAAAGACTGTGTGCAAAATAATACTGAAAGATATTGTGCCAAGGTTCGGAGTGCCAATACAATTGAGTTCCGACAACGGACCACATTTTGTTGCAGAAATGAATGCTGAACTTTGCAATGTTCTCAATATTAGACAGCATTTACATTGCCTGCTCTATCCACAATCAGCAGGACTGGTGGAAAGGGCTAATGGAGCCTTAAAACTAAAATTGGCCAAACTTTGTGTAGAAACCAAATTAAAATGGCCAGAAGTATTACCAATGAAAGACAGGATTATCACCAGCAGAAATTATCTTCGGAAAACTTTTAAGAACCCCGTTCTCGGCTCCCATCCAAGACGACAGACAAATAGATATTCATGTAATGGACAATCAGATGATGTCTTATTGTATGTCACTAACCTCTGCTTTAAAGTTGACTCATCAACAGGTAAGAGCTGTTACTAAACCAACACCAGAGGACGCCTATCATCGACTCAAACCGGGTGATTATGTTTTCGTAAAGAACTTCTACCGAAAAGGATTAGAACCCAGGTGGAAGGGACCCTATCAAGTACTGTTAACCACACATACCGCAGTGAAGGTCGAAGGAAAGACAAAATGGATTCACGCTTCACGCTGCAAGTTGTCATCACCGCTCTTGTCATAATGGACATAACCTCAACAGCGAGAAAAAAGACCCCAGGCGGGGTAACATCAGGAAAGATAGAAGAAACAGAGGATACCCCAGGCGGGGCAGAATTAATGGAGCACACCAAAAGAGAAGATCCGAAGCAATGGAGAGGAGACCCCAGGCGGGGCAGAATAATCTTCAAATATGTAACATATATATATGGAATAGTTGACACCCTGTGCAGTATGTAGAGAAAAGGTCGAGGTTATCATGTAATGATAAAAGGAGGGAATGTTAAGCTGGATTAATCCCATACTGCCTTACCAATGATTCGCAAGGCATGATGGACTACTTGACATGCAGTGAATAGTTTAAATGTAAAAACTGATGCAGGACTGTGGGAATGCAGTACACATAGATAAGAAAGGACAGGAACAGAATGTTTAGATAACTGTTGGAGACAGTCTCATGGTCGAATTTTGTTGAAAGCAAAAGTGAATTTTAAACAGAACTCTGTAAAAAGAAACAAATGACTTGTGCAGCGTGTGATCGCCTAGTTTTCTGTATTCTCATGATGACTTGCAATTTATGAAAATGTATAAATATTGTAGCCCCGTGAGTCTAAGGGTGCACTCTAGAGGAGACTTCCTTGTGTGCAAACCCAAAGGGTTTCTCAGAGTGAAGTCCAGTACCGGTTACCGGAATAAAACTTTACTTATTTTACAGTTTCTGACTTTGTGTATTACTGAGAAAGTGATAGACTGACCGGTGTGTTTAGTCTCCTAAAGCAGCAAACCCTGATCCCCCAAGTTAGGGGTAGATCCTCCTCACAGAAGCGAGGGGTTAACACAACGTCCTTGCTTCTTTGTGGTCTGATTATCAACAGGATGGCCATCACAGTGACATTGACCCCCAAACAAGGGCAGGATTGAAGTGGCAGAGGATGAGCGTGTCCTGTCTTACGATGATGCCTTATCCACACCATTTTAGCCCCAACTTCAATGGATTTCCTTGTGGCAGAAAATAGCCTGGGCCAGGTTACCACTGATGATGTGGAAATGCAGTAGCCTGAGGCAGGGCCATCTGGTGCCCATGGTGACAGAGGCCCTGAACCACCCATATCCACAAAAGTCCCTCACAGAAACTCAATGACCAGCTACCTTCCAGATTCCAGGTATGGAGAAGGTGCTTGAGCACATACAAATAGACACTACAAAGAGAGCAATAGTGATAGGGGATTCTATTGTAAGGGGAACAGGTAGATGTTTCTGTGGCCGCAGACTTGACTCCAGGATGGTATATTGCCTCCCTGGTGCCAGGGTCAAGGATGTCACTGAGCGGCTGCAGGGCATTCTGAAGGGGGAGGGGTGATCTGCCAGAGGTCGTGGTCCATATTGGTACCAACGACATAGGTAGAAAGAGGGACGAGGTCCTGCAAGCAGAATATAGGGAGCTGGGAAATAAATTAAAAAGCAGGACCTCAAAGGTAGTAATCTCAGGATTACTCCCAGTGCCACGTGCTAGTGAGAGCAGAAATAGGAGAATAGAGCAGATGAATGCATGGCTGGAGAGATGGTGTAGGAAGGAGGGATTTAAATTCGTGAGGCATTGGGACCGACTCTGTGGTAAGTGAGACCTATACAAGCTGGGCGGATTACACCTCAGCAGAACCGGGACCAATATCCTCACAGAGGGGTTTGCTAGTGCAGTTGGGAAGGATTTAAACTAGCTTGTCAGGGGGTTGGGAACCTAAGTGTGGGCCCAGAGCAGAGAGAAAAAAAGCTGGAAGTGCGTTAGAAAAGTAGTAAGCAAAACTAGTAGGTAGGGAGCAGAAATAAAGGCCAACAGTAAAGAGGGTCTGTGGTAAACCACTTTTATCGTTCACTATCGTTACACTATGGTTATCACTGTTTATATTGTTACACTATGGTTATCACTGTTTACACTGTTGTATCACTACACAAGGTCACCTCTTGCCACGCTGTTATACCTGGGCTGACCACAGCTGACTCCGCCCATGGCTCCGCCTGCTTGCCCAGGTATAAAGGTGGTCGACTGGCTGGTATTCCTCCTTGTTGGATCCGATCACCCACGAGGGTGGGCTCTGTTATTTAGCCAATAAAAACCTATAGTTACTAACTTAACTCGTCGCTTTTCATGAACTGAATTGATAGGTATATCAATTTTATTGGCTAAATTTTGAAATGTCTACAACGGAGCAGCCAAACGACCAGTCAGACGTACAGCCTCAGCCAAATGGCCATCTACAACAGCCCCAGCAGCCGGCCTGGCTACGAGGTCAGGACCATGACCAGGAACTGCCAAACCTGTGCCGAATGCAAACCGCATTTCTTTAGGCCGGACAGAGCAAGCCTGATCAAGGCCACCCGCCCCTTCGAGCGCTTGAGCATCGATTTTAAGGGGCCCCTCCCGTCCTCTGACCGTAATGTGTACTTCCTCAACATTATTGATGAGTACTCCCGTTTCCCCTTTGCCTTCCCCTGCCCAGACATGACCAGTACCACGGTCATCAAATGCCTGAACGACCTCTTCGCCTTGTTCGGGTTCCCGAACTATATACATAGCGACCGGGGCTCATCCTTCATGAGCGAGGAACTTCGCCAGTTCCTACTAGCGAGAGGTATTGCTGCAAGCAGGACCACCAGCTACAACCCCCGAGGGAACGGCCAGGTGGAACGAGAGAACGCGACTGTCTGGAAGGCCGTTCTCTTAGCCTTAAAGTCTAAGGGCCTCCCAACCTCTCGCTGGCAGGAAGTCCTCCCGGCAGCGCTGCATTCCATCCGGTCACTGCTTTGCACTGCCATTAACGCCACCCCCCATGAATGAATGTTTGTTTTCCCCAGGAAGTCGACTACGGGAACCTCGCTACCAACATGGCTGACTTCTCCGGGGCCAGTCTTGCTGCGAAAGCACGTGAGGGCCCATAAAAAGGACCCCCTTTTCGAGAGGGTGGACCTCCTGCACGCCAACCCCCAGTACACCTATGTGGCATACCCAGACGGGCGGGAGGACACAGTCTCCTTACGAGACCTCGCACCCTCGGGCACCCCTAAGACACCACTGTTACCCCCCACCACCCCCACAAATCCAGCCCAGGTAGACAGCATGCCGGAACCCCACGAGCCTTCGCCGACCACGCAGACACCAGCATTAACATCGGATACTGCACCACCGCTGCCGCTGCTGCGCCGATCAGAAAGGCTTACGAGGCCTCCGGACAGACTGACATACCCGAACTGGTAGTACACTTCACCCCGCCGGACTCAAATTTAAACAAGGGGTGAATGTGGTAAACCACTTTTATCGTTCACTATCGTTACACTATGGTTATCACTGTTTATATCGTTACACTATGGTTATCACTGTTTACACTGTTGTATCACTACACAAGGTCACCTCTTGCCACGCTGTTATACCTGGGCTGACCACAGCTGACTCCGCCCATGGCTCCGCCTGCTTGCCCAGGTATAAAGGTGGTCAACTGGCTGGTATTCCTCCTTGTTGGATCCGATCACCCACGAGGGTGGGCTCTGTTATTTAGCCAATAAAAACCTATAGTTACTAACTTAACTCGTCGCTTTTCATGAACTGAATTGATAGGTATATCAGGGTCAAAGTGCAGAAAAATATTAAACAGGCAAAGTTGAAGGCACTTTATCTAAATGCACGTAGCATTCACAACAAGGTGGATGAATTAATGGCACAAATAGAAGTAAATGGGTATGATGTAATTGCCATTACAGAGACATGGTTGCAGGGTAACCAAAGCTGGGAACTGAATGTTCCACGGTACTCAACATTTAGGAAGGACAGACAAAAAGGAAAAGGAGGTGGCATAGCACTGTTAATAAGGGATGAGACCGGTATGGTAGAGATAAAAGATCTTGGATCGGCAGATCGTGATGTAGAACTGGAATCGGTTTGGGTGGAGGTAAGAAACAGCAAAAGGCGGAAGACATTATTGGGAGTTGTGTATAGGCCACCAAAGAGTAGTGGTAATATAGGGCACAGTATTAATCAAGAAATTAGAAGTGCATGTAACAAGGGCAATACGGTAATCATGGGGGACTTTAATCTACACATTGACTGGGCAAATCAAATTACCACTAATGGTGTGGAGGACAAGTTCTTGGAATGCATGCGAGATGGTTTCCTGGATCAGTATGTGGAGGAACCAACCAGGGAACAGGCTATTCTGGATCTGGTACTGTGTAATGAGAAAGGGCTAATCAATAATCTTGTGGTAAAGGGGCCTTTAGGGACAAGTGACCATAATATGATTGAATTTTACATTAAGTTTGAGAGTGATGTAGTCCAATCTGAAACTAAGGTCTTCAATCTAAACAGAGGAAACTACAAGGGTATGAGGGACAAGTTGGCCATGGTAGATTGGGAGACTGCACTAAAAGGTATGAAGGTAGGCATACAATGGATAACATTCAAGGAAATATTGCATAATTTGAAACAAAGGTATCTTCCTCTAGGGCATAAAAACCCAAAAGGGAAAGTGATCCAACCATGGCTAACAAAAGAAATTATAGCTAGTATTAAGTCAAAGGAGAAAGCTTATAAAGTTGCCAGAAAAAGCGGTCAGCCTGAGGATTGGGATCTTTTTAGAAATCAGCAAAGGGGGACCAAGAAATTGATAAAGAAAGGGAAAATGGAATATGAGCACAAATTAGTGAAAAATATAAAAACGGATTGTAAAAGCTTCTATAGGTATGTGAAAAGGAAAAGACTGCCGAAGGTAAATGTAGGTCCTTTACAGTCAGAGATGGGAGAATTTGTAATGGGGAATGAGAAAATAGCAGAGTAATTAAATAAATACTTTGCTTCTGTCTTCACAGAGGAACATACGAATTAGGAGCAGGAGTAGGCCACTCGGCCCTTCGAGCCTGCTCCGCCATTCAATAAGATCATGGCTGATCCAATTACTCCACATTCCCGCCTACCCCCGATAACCTTTCACCCCCTTGCTTAACAAGAATCTATCTACGTCTGCTGTAAAAATATTCAAAGACTCTGCTTCCACCACCCTCTGAGGAAGAGAGTTCCAAAGACCCACGAACCTCTGTGAGAAAAAATTTCTCCTCATCTCTGTCTTAAATCCCTTATTTTTAAACAGTGACCCTTAGTTCTAGATTCTCCCAGAAGAGGAAACATCATCTCCACATCCAACCTGTCCAGACCCCTCAGGATCTTATATGTTTCAATCAAGTCACCTCTTATTCTTCTAAGCTCCAGCAGATACAAGCCTAGCCTGTCCAACCTTTCCTCGTAAGACAACCCGCCCATTCCAGGTATTAGTCTGGTAAACCTTCTCTGAACTGCTTCCAACACATTTACATCCTTCCTTAAATAAGCAGACCAATACTGTACACAGTACTCCAGATGTGGTCTCATCAGAAGACACAAAAAACCTCCCAGAATTACGAGAAAACCATGGGTGTGGTGAGAATGAGGAACTTAAAGAAATTATTATTAGTAAAAAAACAGTACTAGCAAATTTAATGGGACTAAAAGTCGATAAATCCCAAGGACCGGATGACCTACATCCTAGGGTCTTGAAAGAGGTGGCCATTGGGTTAATGGATGCATTGATTGTCATCTTCCAAAATTCTATAGATTCTGGAACGGTTCCTGAAGTTTGGAGGATAGCAAATGTAACCCCATTATTTAAGAAAGGAGGGAGAGGAAAAACGGGAAACTACAGACCTGTTAGCCTCACATCAGTAGTTGGGAAAATGCTGAAATCTATTGTAAAGGATGCAATAACTGGGCACTTAGAAACTAATAGTAAGATTGGGCAGAGTCAACATGGACTTATGAAAGGGAAATCCTGTTTAACAAACCTATTGGTGTTCTTTGAGGCTGAAACTAATGGAGTAGACAAAGGGGAACTGATAGATGTGGTGTATTTGGATTTTCAGAAGGCCTTCGATAAAGTCCCACACAAGAGGTTGGTGAACAATATTAGGGTACATGGAATTAAGGGTAATATACTAGCATGGATTTAGAATTGGTTAACAGACAGAAAACAAAGAGTAGGGATAAACGGGTCTTTTCCATGATGGCAGGCTGTGACTAGAGGGGTACCACAAGGATTGGTGCTTGGGTACCAGCTATTCACAATCTATATCAATGATTTGGATGAGGGGACTAAATGTAACATTTCCAAATTTGCTGATGATACAAAGCTAGGTGACAGTGTCAGTTGTGAAGAGGATGTGAAGAGGCTTCAAGAGGATCTCAACAGGCTCAGTGAGTGGGCGAGAATATGGCAGATGGAATATATTGTCGATAAATGTGAAGTTATCCACTTTGGTAGAAAAAACGGAAAGGCAGAATATTTCCTAAATGGTGAAAGATTGGGGAATGCAGATGCTCAAAGGGACCTGGGTGTCCTTGTACATGAGTCACTGAAAGTGAATGTGCAGGTGAAGCAAGCCATTAGGAAGACAAATGGTATGCTGGCCTTCATTACAAAAGGATTTGAGTACAGGAGTAAAGAAGTCTTACTCCAATTATATAGGGCCTTGGGGAGACCACACCTTGAATACTGTACAATTTTGGTCTCCTTACCTAAGGAAGGATATACTTGCCATAGAGGGAGTGCAACAAAGGTACCCGAGATTGATTCCTGGGATGCGGGACTGTTGTATGAGAAGAGATAGAGTAAACTAGGCGTGTATTCTCTTGAACTCAGAAGAATGAGAGGGGATCTCATTGAAGCATACAAAATTATTACAGGGCTTGATAGGGTGGATGCTGGGAGAATGTTTTCCTTGGCTGGGGCGTCTAGAACCAGGGGCCATTCAGGACTGAGATGAGAAGAAATTTCTTCACACAGAGGGTGGTGAATCTTTGGAATTCTCTACCCCAGAGGGCTGTGGAGGCTCAGTCATTGGGTATATTCAAAATAGAAGTCGATAGATTTCTGACTAGTAAAGGCTTCAAGGGATATGGCAATAGGGTCGGTGAATGGAGTTGAGGCAGAAGATCAGCCATGATCTCATGGAACGGAGGAGCAGACTCGAAGGGCCGAATGGCCTACTCCTGCTCCTACTTCTTATGTTCTTAGGGCAAAACAGGCTGTGAATAAAAAGAATTATGGTAAGAAAAGAAAATACATCCATTTTGTACTTGTAGCCTTCCTGTTCAGTTGCACTCACATTGCCAAGTGAATAGCACGTACATTGCAGAAGGGTGGACTGCCTGCCAGAGTGAAAGGGTGGGATTGGGAGTGCAGAGAATATTTGTTTTTAAAGGACAAAGGCAAAAGATGAAAGCCAGCCTTGAAAAGCAAAGATTTTATATGGCTGTTAGCCATGGCTCAATGGTAGCACACTCGGCAGAAGGTTCTGTTTTCAAGTCCCACTCCAGTGACTTGAGCACATATTCTAGGCTGACACTTCAGTGCAGCACTGAGAGAGTGTCGTTTTTCAGATGAGACATCAAACTGAGCCACATCTGCCTGTAATGATCAATAACATGTCATTCTATAGTGGGCACTAGGTGGAGCAGTAGAGCTGTGTAGAGCTGTATATAGCTGTATGTATATAAGACTACACTACCCAGCTGTATGGATATTAAGACTACATTACCCATGAGGCACTAGGCTACCCACAAGGCAGCAGTCAAGATGGATGCCTCTACAGATACTGTACCTAGTCCACATGTGCTCAATAAAGTGTCTAGCAAAAGCTAGCTGTGTTCATAATTAGAATGTCTACTTATTAATGAACATAAGATGGTACCAGGATTGGTGAAGATCTGCTGAAAATTGTGAAAAGCGACATGGAGAATTTGAAGCCACCAGAGCATTTGAAACTCACAGGAAATATCGACTACAATTGGCAGACTTTTAAACAACAATTCGAACTCTACATTGCAGCCATCGGATTCGGTACGAAGCCAGACACAAGGAAGATAGCGTTGCTGCTTACGGTTGCAGGCCCACAGGCGATAGAGGTATTTAATACATTTGTATTTAATCCAGAGGAGAACAGAGAAAAATTAGAAGATGTGCTAAAAAAATTTTGATGCACATTGCTCTCCCAAAAAGAATGAGACCTATGAAAGATACATCTTCCGTTCTCGGACACAGCAGCAAAATGAGACTTTTGATAGCTTTATAACTGATCTGAAACTGAAAGCACAGACATGTAATTTCTCTGAGCTCAAAGCATCCATGATTCGTGACCAGATTGTGTTTGGTATTCATGATAAAAAACGTCAGGGAATGTCTGTTGAGAGAAACCGAGCTAAATTTGGAAAATGCTGTGAAAATATGCCAAGCCAGCGAGCTAGCTCGAAAGCACGTGAAGACTTTCAGTGAAATCAATAATGATGCGATTGTAATAAGTGATAATGCTGCTGTCAGTGCTGTGTCCTACAAGGGGAAGAAACGTGGGCAGAACAGAAATGAAATGCAATCGGAGGATGAAATTTTTAATTGTAAATGCTGTGGTTACAAACACCAGTTAAGATAATGCCCAGCGTTTGGAAAAATGTGCACAAAGTGTAATGGAAAGAATCACTTTGCCAAACAATGCTTTTCAAAAGTACAAACTAAGAAAGGGCAACGAGTTAATGTAATTGAGGACACTGATTTAAGTGAGACATTTTTTGTAGGAATGGTGTCATGTGACAATATCAAAAAGGATACAGAAAATGTGCAGCCCTCAGAAATGGACAACGCTGAACATAAAGTTAATGCGGTAAAAGAGGACAAATGGATGATCCCACTGCAGGTAAATGGAGCATTAGTTACCTTGAAACTAGACACTGGGGCAAAAGCAAACTTAATCAGTATGAGTGACATTAACAAAATGAAAGAAAAGCCCATAATACAGAAAAAGTCAGTACTACTGAAGGACTATAATGGACAGAAAATAGATAGCTTAGGTGTATGCAGACTTAAAGTGACAGTCAAAGACAAAGTGCATCATCTCATGTTTTCTGTTGTGGCTGAAAGACTTGATTCACTACTGGGTGACAAAGCTTGTGAGGACTTAGAACTGGTCAAGAGAGTCTACCGTATAAACTGTGCCATAAGCAGACCAGATGACTCGGTGGATTCTGTAGTGAATAATTTCCAGGATGTGTTCAAAGGATTTGGAGTTCTACCATTCACTTACAAGATCCAGCTAAAGGAGGATGCAAAGCCAGTGGTACATGCTCCACGAAGAGTTCCAGCACCCCTGCGTGACCGGCTCAAGAATGCACTGGGCAGAATGATCACACTAGGAGTCATCAGGAAAGTCGAAGAGCCAACAGACTGGGTTAACTCCATGGTATGTGTAAAGAAAAAGAACAATGATCTAAGAACATGCATGGATCCAAAGGACTTAAATGCAAACATAAAACGTGAACACTACCAGATTCCCAAGCGAGAAGAAATCACCAGTGAAATGTCAGGTGCCAGATACTTTACAAAGCTTGATGCCTCACAAGGATTTTGGCAACTAAAACTGGATGAAGAGAGCACCAAATACTGTACCTTCAACACACCATTTGGCAGGTATTGTTTCCTCAGAATGCCTTTCGGGATAATATCTGCATGTGAAATCTTTCATAGAGCGATGGAACACATAATTGAAGGTCTGGAAGGAGTTCGAGTCTCTGTTGATGACATCATCATCTGGGGCTCCACACTGAAAGAACACAATGAGAGACTGACTAAAGTGCTGCAGAGCATATGCCAGAATGGACTGAAGCTCAACAAAGCCAAGTGTCAGTTTGGCGTCCAGGAAGTCACTTTCCTAGGAGATAATCTATCTGGTAAAGGAATAGAGCCAGATATGGAAAAAGTAAACGCCATACACAAAATGCCCCGACCCACTGACAAAAAAGGAGTGCTACACATCATGGGGATGATAAACTTCATTGGAAAGTTCATTCCTAACTTGTCAGCCAAGATAACCTGTCTGTGAGACCTGCTACATAAAACAAATGAGTTCGCATGGACAGAAAGACATGAACAAGAGTGGATAAACCTCAAAACAGTGCTGACAACCACACCTGTACTCACCTTCTTTGACCCAACCAAAAGAATCAAGGTGTCAACGGATGCATCAAAAGATGGCCTAGGTGCGGTCTTGCTACAAGCAGAGGGTGAAGATTGGAAGCCTGTTGCCTATGCGTCCAGGTCTATGACTGATACTGAGTGTCGATACGCCCAGATTGAAAAGGAATGTTTAGGCTTGGTAGTTGGACTAGAAAAGTTTCATGGCTACATATATGGACTTCCCACCTTCACAGTTGAGACAGACCACAGCCCTCTGGTTGCCATCATAAAAAAAAACCTGAATGACATGTCTCCAAGGAGTCAACGACTCATGATGAAGCTGCAAAGATATGACTTTGAACTGATCTACACACCATTCAAATACATAGTGTTAGCAGATGCACTATCCCGAGCACCCACAATGAGTCATGTGAGCTCTACTGAAGAAGACGTGGATGTTCATGTGAGTATGGTCACTGCTGCGCTGCCCGTGTCAGACACAAAATCAAAGCAATTAGCAGAAGAAACAGTAAAAGATACAGGGCTGAAAATTCAGTAGGGTTAGCGCCCCATTTGAGGCGCTAGAGGGCCTAGCGCCGGAGTTATGGCCGGTTTGTAAATTCAGTGGGGCCCTGCCATCGGCGTTAGACCGGTTGCGCTGCGCCGGCACCGATGACGTCATCGGTGTGCGCAGCGTCCCGGTTGCCGTGGTGACGGGCCCCAACGCCGAAATTGAGTTGCGGCCGCCTCGCCCGTGGCAGCCGCAACTAACGATGTTTCAGCAGAGTCCTACGCGAGTTAGCGCCGGCGCATTAAGGTCGCGCGGCGGCCGGCCGCTTTCCCGCCGGCCGCCTGCCCGCACCTCCCTCCCCGGACTCCTCCACCCCCCCCCGCGGAACAGATGCGTCTGGCCTGCGAGCCCGGCACTTCTCCGAGGTGCCGGGCTCATTTTTTTCAAGATTTCAACGGCCAGCGGGCGGGTTCAGGCAGCTCCTCCTTAACTGAAGGAGGAGGCCTGCACTTCCCCAGCCTGCCGCACCGCATCGGGTGCCGCAGCGCCAGAATTGCGCCGCAATGCGGCAGTCAGCGCCCATTTTGAGGCGCTGACACCCTCCTGTAGCGCCGGCAGCCATTTGGGCGTGGCGCTACTGAATTTTTGGCACGCGCAGGGGGACTTAGCGCCGGCGCTAAATTTCCGGCGCTAAAGCCCTGGCGCGGCGCCAACTGAATTTCTAGGCCACAGTATTGCAAGCAGTAATAGAGAACATTCATCATGGTTGGCCAAAAGGTTCCTGTCCAAAATACTATCACATAAGGTCAGAATTGAGTGTCGCAAGTAGACTATTGCTAAAACAGAACAGAATAGTCATTCCACAGGCTCTACGTCAAGACATGCTCAAAAGGATTCATGAGGGACACCTCGGAATTGAAAAATGCAAAAGGAGGGCAAGAGACACTGTTTATTGGCCTGGCATAAATAAGGACATTGAGAACATGATAGGCAAATGTGAGACATGTCAGAAACACCAAAACAAACAAGCAAAGGAACCAATGATAGTAGCTGACATACCAACAGCACCATGGCAAAAGGTTGGTATGGACCTTTTTCATTTGAATGGTAAAGACTATCTAATAGTGATTGACTACTATTCTAACTATCCTGAGATGGCGCTGCTCTCAAGCACCACAGCAAGCAGTGTCATAATGCATGTGAAATCCATCTTCGCCAGACATGGAATTCCCAGGATTGCCTTTAGCGACAATGGTCCGTGCTTCAGCTGTAAGGAGTGGCAACAGGTTGCAGCACATTATGACTTTCAGCACATCACATCCAGTCCTTTGTATGCTCAGTCAAATGGTAAGGCAGAGAAAGTTGTTCAAGTTCTCAAGCAGCTACTGAAGAAAGTGACAGAAAGCAAGTCTGATCCTTATCTCACCCTGCTGAGCTACCGCGCCTCACCTTTAGACTGTGGTTCTTCACCTGCTGAACTACTAATGGGTCACAAGTTGCGCACCACGCTACCCTGCTGTGCAAAAGAACAGCAAAGTGAGGAACTGCGACAGAGACTTCAACTGTTAAAGCTGAAACAGAAATCATACTATGACAGGTCATCCAAAACTCTAAAACCATTGACAAGGGATGATGTTGTCAGGATTGAGGATCCAGATGCATGGAACAGGAAAGCTACAGTTCTTGAGGAAGTAGGACCAAGGTCATACACTGTTAGAACTGAGGAAGGACAGATTCTCAGGAGGAACCGCCGTTCCCTCCTAAAAACACAAGAGACTATTCAAGACCAGATTGATGACAATGCCGCAACTGCATCTTGTCATTCACCGCCAGAACAATCTCATGAAGACACATCAGACTTACCCGTGTTGAGAAGATCCACACGTGAAGTAAAAAAGCCTGATAGACTTAATCTTTGAGTACAATGTAAAGCTTTGAAAATGTGTTGACTGTTTTGAAAATGTTTATGTTTATAGAGCACTAACAAAAGTGTTACTGATATTATCTTTATTGTTTTCTTGAAAGTTGATTGATATTGATTTTGTTAAACCTCAAAGAAAGGGGGATGTAATGATCAATAACATATCATTCTATAGTGGACACTAGGTGGAGCCGTAGAGCTGTGTAGAGCTGTATATAGCTGTATGTATATAAGACTACACTACCCAGCTGTATGTATATTAAGACTACATTACCCATGAGGCACTAGGCTACCCACAAAGCAGCAGTCAAGATGGCTGCCTCTACAGATACTGTACCTAGTCCACATGTGCTCAATAAAGTGTCTAGCAAAAGCTAGCTGTGTTCATAATAAGAATGTCTATTTATTAATGAACATAATAATGCCAACTCAGGTGGATGTAAAATACCCCATGGCAGTAGTCAAAGAAGAGCAGGGGAGTTCTCCCGGTGTCCTGGCCAGCATTAAACTCTCGAACAACACCACTATAATAAAATGGATTATCTAGTCATTATCACATTGCTGTTTGTGGGAGCTTGCTGTGTGCAAGTTGGCTGCCGCGTTTCCTACATTACAACGCGACTACACTTCACAAGTAATTGGTTGTAAACATTTTGGGATGACCTGAGGTTATGAAAGGTGCTTTATAAATGCAAATTCTTTATTTCTTACTTGGGGGTAAGTTTCCACTGACAAGGTCAGCTGAATGACTCTTGTAGATTCCACACTACTTGCTCTGAGGTATCCTTGCTTCCTCAAACTCCACAGTGAGGCACTCCAACTCTTCATCAGGGAATCTTTGCTCTGGGGCCTCCAAATGGTGCGAATGTCCATCAGCAGCCAGAATGTGCAGATGTTGGAGGCCTGATTCACAGCTGTGCAGAAATGTCCTGCCCTTCTGCTGACGGTGGGGCATACCTGGGGTGGGCCTTTGCTGAGGTGCCCTTGGGTGTGGGAAAGGAGATCGCAGCTCTCCTGGGCCTGAACAGGAGCAGCACATGTAGGCATTCTGCTACTGTAGTGTCGGGATAAGGGAGGCAGTTAAATCAGCCCCCATGATTTTCAGAAGTGGTTGAAATGATGTAATAGAGGGAATGATATGAAGATGGACATCATTTTCGCTTTGCGAAGTTCAGGTTGAGATTGAGAGTGTCAAATGGTCACTGACCAGGAATGCCAGCCTCTGAAGCCCCAGGACCATGAGCCTAGCACTGAAAAAATTCATAGGTTTGTGGGAATATTCACGAGATTTACATTAAATTAAAAAAAATCAGAGACTAATATTGACATTGGATAAGATTCTGCTGTCAGTGGGAGTTAATGGCCTTGTACGAGTATAAACCGCCACTGCTGGTGGTAAATTATCTCAATTACTGGAGAGGGCAGGACATCCAGCCCAGAATCTAAGAACTTTGGTTGTAGAAATGTTATATTATTTCTCTTTCCTTTTGCCATATCAAAGTTTATAGCATGAGAAACAGACTGTTAAGGAATTGGGGGTGGAGGAATGGGGATGGGTTCAGGTAAGGGGAAGCTAAGAAATTTGAAGAGTAAAGACAAGGCAAAAGTGCAGTGCAGTGACAGGGGTAATGATAACCAGAGTGTGACAGGAAGGGACAGGTCATACAAGCAAAAGAGTGCACCAGCAAATAGAGTCAGAGTAGGGAAAAATAGTAAAAAAACAATATTAAAGGCTCTTTATCCAAATGCACGCAGAATTCGTAACAAGATAGATGAATTGTCGGCACAAATAGAAATAAATGGTTATGATAGCCATTACAGAGATGTGGCTACAAGGTGACCAATGATGGGAACTGAAAATTCAGGGGTATTTGACATTTCAGAAGGATAGGCAGAAAGGAAAAGGAGAAAATTTGGAAACACTCAACAGGTCAGGCAGCATCTGTGGGGAGAGAAACAGAGTTAACGTTTCAGGTCGATGACCCTTCGTCAGAACTGGAAAAAGTTGGAGATGGAACAGGTTTTTAAGCAATTGTAGGGACAGGGAAAAGGGGGAGGGCAGGAAAGAACAAAAGGGAAGGTCTGTGATAGGATAGAAGTCAGGAGAGATGAAGAGACTAAAGGAATAATGGTGCAAGGCAAAAGGAGATGGTAATGGGACAAGTTAAGAAACAAAAGATGACTCTAGATGAAGTGTAAATGGCAATGGCATAATGATCGACAGCTGCCATGTGAGAGAGAGTAAAAAAATGAAAAAAAAGGATGGGGCAGAGGTTATGGGCTGAAATTATTGAACTCGATGTTGAGTTCAGACGGCTGTAAAGCGCTGAATCATAAGATTAGAGATTTCCAGCATCCGCAGTATTTTGCTTTTGTAGAAAGGAAAAGGAAGTGGGTAGCTCTGTTAATAAAGGATGAGATCAGTGCAGTAGTGAGAAATGATCTTGGCTCAGAAGATCAACAAGTAGAATCAGTTCGGGTGGAGATAAGAAATAATAAGGGAAAGAAGTCATTGGTGGGAGTAATCTATAGGCCCCCTAACAGTAGCTACACTGTGGGACAGAGTGTAAATCAAGAAATAATGGGGGCTTGTAAGAAAGGTACTGCAATAGTCATGGGCGATTTTAATTTTCATATAGATTTGACAAATCAAATTGACAAAGGTAGCCTTGAGGACGAGTTCATAGGGTGTATTCAGGACAGTTTCTTAGAACAATATGTTGCGGAACCAACCAGGGAGCAGGCTATTTTAGATCTGGTAATGTGTAATGAGACAGGATTAATTAATGATCTCATAGTAAATGATCCTCTTGGTAAGATTGATCATAACATGATAGAAATTCACATTCAGTTTGAGCGTGAGAAACTTGGGTCTGAAACGAATGTCTTAAACTTAAATAAAGGCAATTACGAGGGTATGAAGACAGAATTGGCTAAAGTGGACTGGGAAAACAGATTAAAAGGTAAGACGGTAGATAAGCAGTGGCAGATTTTTAAGGAGATTTTAATAATTCTCAACAAAGATATATTCCAGTGAGAAAGAAAGACTCTATGAGAAGGATGAACCATCCGTGGCTTACGAAGGAAGTTAAGGAGGGTATCAAATTGAAAGAAAAGGCATACAATGTTGTGAAGATTAGTGGTAAGCCACAAGATTGGGACATTTTTAGAAACTTGCAAAAGATGACTAAAAAAATATTAAAGAGGGAGAAAATAGATTATGAGAGTAAACTAGCAAGAAATATAAAAACAGACAGTAAGAGCTTCTATAAATATATAAAAAGGAAGCGAATAGCTTAAGTAAATGTTGGTCCCTTAGAGGATGAGACTGGGGAATTAATAATGGGAAACAAGGAAATGGCAGAGACTTTGAATAAATATTTTGCATCTGTCTTCATGGTAGAAGACACTAAAAGCATCGCAATAATGGCCCAGAAATTCGGGTCCGCACGGGTGAGGACGCGTTGGGTACTCACGCGTAGGCCCAACGAAAGTGCCGGTTTTGTGCATGCACTGTGCATGCGCGGGAAACCGGAACTTCCATTCCCTTAAAGGAAGGGATTCACAGGTTGAATGTGTGCGCCAGAGAGGCAGCACGTGCGCCTGGAACTTATGTGTTTTTTGCAGCTTTCTCCGGGAGGGTAAGTCTCCAGGAGCTACGCTTGTAAAAAGCAGTCACAAGACCTGCTTTTAACAAGGTAAGTGGTGAATTAAGTAAAATTAAAACATTTTTACCACAGGTTTATTATTTTTGAATACTTTAAAGAAAGGTAAGTTTATTTTTAGCCCCATTAGAAACTGTAATTAATTTTTTTTAATTTAAATTATTGTTTAAAATAGGTATTTTATGTAATTTTTAGTTAGTTTAAAAATGTGATTAAAAAAAATTATTTGAAGTTTTAGTTATGTTTTGGGGCTGAATTGTATTTATAGTTTTGACAGCTCTTCCTGTCAAATTTATGAATTTGCATTCCCTGCTACCATTGGCTTTCCATGGCCCACGCGATCCCAGGGGACGCTTTGAACTAACTGCGCCCCTGGGATACTCAAGCACTGTGCGCCGGCAGTTGGAGGAGACCCAGGATCGGAATCCCATGCGGGCCCACAGCACAACGGCCGGTGGGCTAGGTAAGTGCAGGTCGGAGGCTTGCACCCGTGGGAAGCCTCCGACCCAAATTTCTGGGCCATTAATGGAAAATCAAGGGGGAAAAGGGAGGGAGGAACTTAAAACAATCACTATCACTAGAGAAAAAGTACTAGGCAAACTAATGGGACTAAAGGCTGACAAGTTTTTATCCACTTTGGGGGTAAAAACAGGAGGGTAGATTATTATCTAAATGGCAATAGATTGGGAGATGGGGAAGTGCAGAGGGACCTGGGTGTTCTTGTGCACCAGTCACTGAAGGAGAGCATGCAGGTGCAACAGGCGATTAAGAAGGCAAATGGTATGTTGGCCTTCATATCAAGGGGGTTCGAGTATAGGAATAGGGATACCTTACTACAGCTGTACAAGGTGCTGGTGAGACCGCATCTGGAGTATTGTGTACAGTTTTGGTCGCCCCATCTGCGGAAGGATGTTCTTGCCATGGAAAGAGTGCAGCGGCGATTCACCAGGCTGATACCTGGAATGGCGGGAATGACCTACGAGGAGAGATTGAATAGTTTGGGCTTGTACTCACTGGAGTTTAGAAGATTGAGAGGGGATCTCATCGAAACATATAAAATTATGGCAGGCCTGGACAGGCTGAATTCAGAGAGAATGTTTCCAATGGCAGGGGAGCACAGAACCAGGGGCCACAGTCTAAAAATAGCGGGCAAATCATTTAAAACAGAGATGAGGAAGAATTTCTTCACTCAAAGAGTGGTGAGCCTGTGGAATTCCCTGCCACAGAGGGCTGTGAAGGCTAATTCAATAAATATTTTCAAGAGAGAATTGGATATATTTCTGAAGGCTAAGGGGATTAAGGGTTACGGAGAAAAGGCGGGGACGGGGTACTGAACTGGTAAGATCAGCTAAGATCTCAGACGAAGATCAGCCATGATCTCATTGAATGGCGGAGCAGGCTCGAAGGGCCGAATGGCCTACTCCTGTTCCTATCTCTATGTTTCTATGTTAAGTCCACTGGACCTGTTGGCCTGCATCCTAGGGTCTTAAAAGAAGTGGCTGCAGAGATAATGGATGCATTGGTTGTAATCTTCCAAAATGTCCAAGACTCTGGAATGGTCCCAGCAGGTTGTAAAACTGCAAATGTAACCCCGCTATTCAAGAAAGAAGGGAGACAGAAAGCAGGAAACGATAGGCCAGTTAGCCTAACATCTGTCATTGGGAACATGCTGGAATCCATTATTAAGGAAGTAATAGCAGGAAATTTAGAAAATCATAATACAATCAAGCAGAGTCAACATGGTTTTGTGAAAGGGAAGTCGTGTTTGACAAATTTATTGGAGTGCTTTGAGGATGTAACAAGCAGGGTGGATAAAGGGGAACCAGTAGATGTAGTGTATTTGGATTTCCGAAAGGCATTCGACAAGGTTCCACTTAAAAGATTGCTGCACAAGATAAAACCTCATGGTGTTGGGGGTAATATATTAACATGGATAGAGGATTGGCTGACTAACAGAAAACAGAGAGTCAGAATAAATGTGCCATTTTCAGCTTGGCAAACTGTAACTAGTGGGGTGCCATAGGAATCAGTGTTGGGGCCTCAACTATTTACAATCTATATTAATGACTTGGATGAAGGGACCAAGTGTACTGTAGCCAAATTTGCTGACAATGCAATGCTAGGTGGGAAAGCAAGCTGTGAGGAGGACACGAGGGGCTGGATTTTACCTGCTGAGATGAGTTTGGGATGGGACTGCAGCCTTCCGGGTTCTAGTCCCGCCTCCAGTGATGTCCAACGCACAGATGCTATTTTCCCCTGATTTGCCTTGCTATGCCAGCTCTGCGGGCTTACCAACCAATTAAGGGAAAGCCGGTCAAATGATGTCAGCTGATGACGCTTCTTCTGCCAGTTTACTTAAAGGGACATGTACCATTTATTTTTGACAGATGATCTGTCAGTTTTTGACAGCATTGAGGTGCTGTCAAACACTGACAATCACTGTACAAAGGTGAGCCCTAGCACTGAGGTTCTCCAATGACCCTCTCCTTAGGATAAAACAGATAGCAGCTGCAGGTGAGTTTACAGAAGCAATCTGTCACTTCTCCCAATGAGGTGAGGCCACACAACCACTTCAAAGCTTGTCACCTACAGAAAAATCTAAACATCTCCTTACCTCTGAAACTCACCAGTATCCCACTGGATCCATCACACCACTTCTGCAGCTGTGATCTATACACAAACATTACAACAGACCCACAGCACGCCTCACTTACTCTGGCAGGGTTCCTCGACGTCAGGAAGCCCGCAGCAGAAGTCTCAAAATTGGAAAAACCCTCTTAACTGCCTGTTAACTATATGTCCTAGAGGGAGTGTTTGCTAGTGCTGTGGGGGAGGGTTTAAACTAAAATGGAAGGGGGTTGGGAACCTGAGCACGGAGACAGAGGAAAGGGAAACAAGGATAAAAGCAAAAGATAGGAAGGAGAAAAACAAAAGTTGCAGTCAGAGAAATCAACGGTTTAAATCAAACGTGGCCACAGTAAATAATAATTCTAACAGGTCTAAGAGTGTTAAAAAAACAAGCCTGAAGGCTTTGTGTCTTAATGCGAGGAGCATTTGTAATAAGGTGGATGAATTGGCTGTGCAAATAGAGGTAAACAAATATGATTTGGTTGGGATTACGGAAACGTGGCTCAAGGATGACCAAGACTGGGAACTCAACATCCAGGGGTATTCGATATTCAGGAAAGATAGGCAAAAAGGAAAGGGAGGAGGGGTAGCATTACTGGTTAAAGAAGGGATTAACACAATTGTAATGAAGGATATTAGCTCTGATGATGTGGAATCTGTATGGGTAGACTTGAGAAATACTAAGGGGAAAAAAACATTAGTGGGAGTGGTATATAGACCTCCAAACAGTAAGGCGGAGGTTGGGGATGGCATTAAAAGGGAAATTAAAGAAGCGTGCAATAAGGGCACAGCAGTCATCATGGGTGACTTTAATTTACATATAGATTGGGCTAACCAAATTACTAACAATACTGTGGAGGAGGAATTCCTGGAGAGTTTACGGGATGGTTTCCTGGACCAATATGTCGAGAAACCAACCAGAGATCAGGCCATCTTAGACTGGGTATTATGTAACGAGAAAGGATTAATTAGCAATCTTGTTGTACGAGGCCCCTTGGGTCAGAGCGATCATAATATGATCGAATTCTTCATTAAGATGGAGAATGAAGTAATTGACTCAGAAACTAGGGTCCTCAATTTAAATAAAGGAAACTAAGATGGTCTGAGGAGTGAGTTGGGTAGGATTGATTGGGGAATGGCACTCAAAGGGTTGACAGTGGATAGGCAATGGCAAACATTCAAAGACCGAATGGATGAACTACAGAAGTTGTTCATCCCAGTTTGGCATAAAAATAAAACAAAAAAGGTGACTCAACCGTGGCTAACAAGGGAAATTAGGGATAGCATAAGATTCAAGGAGAGGACATACAAATTGGCCAGAAAAAGCAATAATCCTGAGGATTGGGAGCAGTTTAGGATTCACAAAGGAGGACAAAGGGATCAATTAAGAAAGGGAAAATAGAATATGAGAGTAAGCTTTCAGGGAACATAAAAACTGACTGTAAAAGCTTTTATAGACATGTGAAGAGAAAAAGATTGGTGAAGTCAAGCGTAGGTCCCTTGCAGTCAGAATTGGGGGAATTTATAATGGGGTACAAAGAAATGGCAGACCAACTAAATACATATTTTGGTTCTGTCTTCACAAAGGAGGACACACGTAACCTCCCAGAAATACCGGGGAACATAGGGTCTGATGAAAGGGTGGAACTGAAAGAAATCAGTATTTGTAGGTAAATGCTGTTAGGAAAATTGATGGGACTGAAGGCCGATAAATCCCCAGGGCCTGATAATCTACATCCCAGGGTACTTAAGGAAGTGGCCCTAGAAATAGCAGATGCGTTGCTGGTCATCTTCCAGAACTCAATAGACTCTGGAACAGTACCCATGGATTGGAGGGTAGCTAATGTTACCCCCCTATACAAAAATGGTGGCAGAGAAAAAGTAGGGAATTATAGACCGGTAAGCCTGACATCGGTAGTGGGGAAAATGCTAGAGTCCATTATAAAAGATGTAATAACAGAGCACTTGGAAAGCAGTGACAGGATTGGACAAATTCAACATGGATTTACAAAAGGTGAATCATGCTTGACTAATCTACTGGAATTTTTTGAGGATGTAA
Organism: Somniosus microcephalus; assembly: GCF_052327205.1. Lineage (NCBI taxonomy): Eukaryota > Metazoa > Chordata > Chondrichthyes > Squaliformes > Somniosidae > Somniosus > Somniosus microcephalus. Next base: position 195,069,532 of record NC_140990.1, on the reverse strand, counting down.
CTGATAAAATAGATAAGGCCCAGTGGATGTGGTGTATTTGGACTTTCAGAAGGCTTTCGATAAGGTCCTGCATAAGAGATTAGCGTGCAAAATTAAGGCACATGGGATTGGGGGCAAGCTATTGACTTGGATAGAGAACTGGTTGGCGGACAGAAAGCAAAGAGTTGGAATAAACGGGTCATTTTCCGAGTGGCAGGCAGTGACTAGTGGGGTACCGCAAGGATCGGTCCTAGGACCCCAGCTGTTCACAATATATATTAATGATCTGGACAAGGGAATTGGATGTAATATCTCGAAATTTGCAGATGACACAAAGCTGGGTGGGAGGGTATGCTGTGAGGAGGATGTCATGAAACTCCAGTACGATTTGTACAGGTTAGGTGATTGGGCAGAAACATGGCAAATGCACTATAATATGGATAAATGTGAGGTTATCCACTTTGGTGGCAAAAACAGGAAGGCAGATTATTATTTGAATGGCAATAGATTGGGAGTAGGGGAAGTGCAAAGAGACCTGGGTGTTCTTGTGCACCAGTCGCTGAAGGTAAGCATGCAGGTGCAGCAGGCGGTTAAGAAGGCAAATGGTATGTTGGCCTTCGTAGCAAGAGGCTTCGAGTACAGGAACAAGGATGTCTTGCTACAGTTGTACAGGGCCTTGGTGAGACTGCACCTTGAGTATTGTGTGCAGTTTTGGTCGCCTTATCTGAGGAAGGATGTTCTTGCCATGGAAGGAGTGCAGCGAAGATTCACCAGGCTGATACCTGGGATGGCAGGAATGACGTATGAGGAGAGATTGTGTCGATTGGGCTTATACTCACTGGAGTTTAGAAGATTGAGAGGGGATCTCATTGAAACCTATAAAATTCTGTCAGGCCTGGACAGACTAGATGCTGGAAGGATGTTCCCGATGGTCGGGGAGTCCAGGACCAGTGGTCATAGTCTAAGGATAAGGGGTAGGACATTTAGGACTGAAATGAGGAGGAATTTCTTCACCCAGAGAGTGGTGAACCTGTGGAATTCTCTTCCACAGAGGGCGGTCGAGGCCAGTTCATTAAATATATTCAAGAAAGAGTTGGATATATTTCTTGCGGCTAAAGGGATCAAGGGATATGGGGAGAAGGCAGGGACAGGGTACTGAATTTGGATGATCAGCCATGATCTCATTGAATGGCGGAGCAGGCTCGAAGGGCCGAATGGCCTACTCCTGCTCCTATCTTCTATGTTTTTATGTTTCTATATCTGAGGAACTGATGGTCTCTCTATCTGTGTCCAAGTTCTTTTGTGATCTTGTGGGATGCATTTCCCAGTTCCCTGTCATGTACAGAAAAAGACCATCACAGTTTGTTGATATCTCAGTCTATAATGTACAGAATAAAGTTTCAAAAGGATTGCAAGCAAAATTACCTCACAGGAACCTAAACACTCACACTGTGATTGGCTAACACCAAATTGTAAAACCCCAGCATGGTCCCTGAGAAAGTCATGTCGGAATGTTTCATTCAATTAGAATCACCTTGTGCCAAAACAATCAGTGGTGCGGTAAACCCCTGATATACACATGCCCCCGTGTTCAATATTTCCTCACTGTTAGCGGTCAGAGGATGAATCCCAGGTCCCCTGGTCAGTTTAGTCCAGTGGCCACAGTGGAGGTGAGTTCGGTCCTCACTTTGTTGACTTTAGTTCACAGACCGCACTCCCGCTCAAACCTCTATACTTTACGAGTTCAGGTTATCGCAGCATCTATTTCCTGAGTGGTGACTAAAAAGGAACTATGCAGAAAACTCACAGCAATTACCAGGCTTTCTCTGCAACATATTCCTGACAACGGAGGCCATTCAGCTCCACAAGCGTAGAAGCTGCACGCGGGATTTGTTTTGGACTGGGGATTATTGACAGTGATGCAGAAATCTGAGGTTAGGCTTCCTGCCTCCTGAACTGTGTGTAGGCCTCAAGGTTTGTGTGGGAGGGGGAGGAGAGAGGAAAAGTGAGAAATGTAGAAATATGGGGAGAAGATAAATATTAGTTTAAGGAAAGGATAAAATCATGCAGGGAAACAGGTGTCAAATCTGCACAAAAATATTCATCATATTTGATCAATAATTTAATGAACATCATGTGACTGTAAATACACATTAAATTAAGAAACGTTATACAAGTTGGAAGATTTGAATCCTTCATTACTTTGAGAGGAGGCTGCTTATCTCCATTTCCTGCTGTTTATTTAGTTTGAGTTAGCCTTTTACTTTACAGAACTCCTCAGCATCGAATGCTGATGATGTTTAAATGTTGAAGGTTATTGAGCTGTTTGAAGCAAAGTTTCAGGGAATGCAGATAATGTCTGAAGAGCTGAATATTCTGCAGACAAACCTAATAACCAAGAATGGGATCAGGAGAATAATTTAGAGAGCAGCATCAAGAAGGAGTAACAGGCGAGGTTTGGGGGCTGCACTCTCAACAGCATTACAAGGTGGAATGGGTTCTGCAGGAACATCAGAACATTAGGAACAGGAGTCCGCCCTTTAGCCCCTCGAGCCTGCTCCATCATTCAATTAGATCATGGCTGAAATAACAACAGAAAACGCTGGAAAAACTCAGCAGGCCAGGCAGCATCCGTGGAGAGAGAAACAGAGTTAACGTTTCAGGGTGAAGACCTTTCGTCAGAACTGGAAAAAAGCAGGAAAAGGAACAGATTTTAAAGCAAGTTTAGGGGCTGGGAAATGGGGGAGGGGATGAAAGAACAAAAGGGAAGGTCTGTGATAGGATGGAAGGCAGGAGAAGAAAAGAGGCATGAAGAGATATTCAAGGCAAGAGGAGATGGTAATGGGACAGGTTAAGAAACAAAGGATGGTTCTAGATGAAGCGCTGGCAGAATGAAAGGCAGCTGCCTTGTGGGAGTGAAAAAAAACAAAACAAACGAAAAAAAACAAGCACAAGCAAAAAGTGTGGATAAAAAATATATATGTGATAGGGGCCGAGGTTATGATCTGAAATTGTTCAACTCTCTGTTGAGTCCAAAGGGCTGTAAAGTGCCTAATCGAAAGATGAGGTGCTGTTCATCGAGCTTACGCTGAGCTTCTGTGGATCATGGCTGATCTGCACAACAACTCCATTTTCCCGCCTTTGCTCCATATCCCTTGATACACTTACCAATAGAAATCTATTGACCTCGATGGAATATAATTAAATCAAACCACTGAACTGTTTCCGCATGTCTCTTGATGTACTCTTGCTTATATCATGGGTAATTGTTAGACGTTATTGATTTGATTTAAAACCTGCCTGATTTCCTTTTCTATTGAAGTCAACGGAACAGGCTGCTGATTCGCTATGAACCCATTTTGTGCTCCTGGCAAAGACCAATTCCTCCCACTTTCTCTTCCTGGAGAGAACCATTGATAGGGGGATCCCAAAGTCCTTGCTGTTTTGTGGTCTGATGATCAACAGGTTGGCCATTACAGTGACATTGACACCACTAAGGAAGGATATACTTGCCATAGAGGGAGTGCAACGTAGGTTCACCAGACTGGTTACTGGGATGGGGGATTGTCATATGAGGAGAGATGGAGTAGACTAGATCTATATTCCCTGGAGTTTAGAATAATGAGAGGTGATTTCTTCGGCAGCACCTCCCAAATCCGCCACCTCTTCCACCTAGAAGGACACGGGCAGCAGATGCATGCGAACACCACCACCTCCAAGTTCCCCTCCAAGTCACACACCATGCTGACTTGGAAATACATTGCCGATCCTTCATCGTCACTGGGTCAAAATCCTGGAACTGCCTACCTAACAGCGCTGTGGGAATACCTTCACCACACGGACTGCAGCAGTTCAAGAAAGCAGCTCACCACCACCTTCTCAAGGGCAATTAGGGATGGGCAATAAATGTTGGCCTTGCCAGCGATGCCCACATCCCATAAACAAATTTAAAAAATGAATTAAAACATACAAAATTCTTAAAGCGCTTGACAGGGTAGATGCAGGGAGGATGTTTCCCCTGCCTGAGGATCCTAGAACCAGGGGTCACAGTCTCAGAATATGGGGTTGGCCATTTAAGATTGAGATGAGGAGAAATTTCTTCACTCAGAGGGTGATGAATCTTTGGAATTCGCTACCCCAGAGGGCTGTGGAGGTTCAGCCATTGAGTATATTCAAGACAGATGTCAATAGATTTTTGAATGTTAAGGGAATCAAGGGATATGGGAATAGTGCAGGAAAGTGAAGATGAGGCAGTTGATCAGTCATGATCTTATTGAATGGCGGAGCAGGCTTGAAGGGCCAAATGACCTACTCCTGCTCCTATTTGTTATGTTCTTATGTTCTCATAAAATTTAAATAGTCCTTGGCAAATGAATACGAAGAGGAAAATTTTCTGTTACTTTTATAAGGCATGATTTGAACAGAATTTCTATTCCAGAATATTTTGCCCTGTTAAGTATAAAATCAGGTTGATAACAAACAGTTTACACGGGAAAGGATGCTTTTAAACTGATTTTCTTCCCAAGAACAGCAGCAAAGTAGAATAATTTGGTAATAGATTTGGCAGAAGCAAATTTATCCAATGTTCCTCTACAATATGCAGTTATATCTGCATTTTTATTGTAAGTTCTTGATGGCTGCATTTTCTTACATAGACTGGTGACATAGAAAAAAACAAAGAAACTATGAAAACAGGGAGTAGAATGGGCCTATATTCTTTGGAGCTTAGAAGAATGAAAGGTGATCTCATTGAAATGTATAAAATTCTTAGAGGCTCGACAGGGTAGATGCTGCCTGGAAAGTCTAGAACTAAGGGCCATAATCAAGAGAAGCGGTCGGCTGTAGGATTCGCAAAATTCCCACATTTCCCCAAGGTTATTAATAAAAGGGACCCTGGGTGGACAATTTAAAAAGGGTATCCAAAAGATGGTGTCCGCACCTCGTGACCAAAAGCCTGTAAGATTTTACAAGCTTGGACTCTGCAGCACAGAACAAGCAGCTTTGGGAAATCGAAACTTAAAATGCATTTCTGTGAAAAGGACCTTTGTGTTTGAAAACCCAGACAGCTGGGCAAACATTGAATATGCATTACGTCAGATCAAAACAGATCAACCCAGTTAGGCCTAAGCACAAGGCCATTAGGTTGTCCGCATAAATAATCGGAAACAGCTTATGGAAGCCATCAAGGCTGCACAGGCCGATTAAAATGCATTAATGACAATACAGCCCGGACATCGGGCCATTAGGTGCGATAAACGGCCATCTAAAGCTAGTTAGTTTAGATTGGTACAATCATTTAAGACAGCCCGCCAAAAATCAAACAATGGACTGACCTGATTTGGCGCGCAGATAGGAGATGAAGGAACGGGTATAATTATAGGCCCTCTGTAGCAATCTCGCTCTTGCCCCTTACTCCTGCTCTGCTCTTGTGGCTCCGGCCTCTTGGGCTGCTGCCATTCGTGCTCATGCCCTGGCCTCATGGCGGGTTCTCTTCTCGCTCCCTGCATTGGGTTTTGCAACCAAGGACATCCATACCAATCGTGGGTGGGGGACGAGACCCGAGTCCAAAGTCATACAGGACACATGGGCCACATAGGGGCGAGACGAGACGAAACGAGATGAGATAAGGCGAGACGAAGAAAAAGGTAAAGACCCGACAAGAGCAGAGAAGGGCAGCAGAAGACGCATTAATTAAGATCGAGCGCCTAGTCATAAGCTGGCGCTTGGGGGAAGAAAATAAAATATACGGACAGTGAGACTAAGTTGGCTAGTTAAACACTGCAAATGAGCTGGTGTTAAACGCAGGTGTCCATGCCATAATGAATATACCCGCATTCCAAGAATGGGTAGAAAAACCTAAGCAGTGAAGACTGCTAACCGTCTCGCTGACGCAACATTACCGCCGATGACCGCCCGAGGGAGAAGAAGAAGAGAACCCATCGTGACGAGACGACGATGGTAGCTGAGAAGAAAGGTGTGTCACAGCAACAGCTCCAGCACCGCGCCCTGAGACCACGTGGCGACAGAGTACCCCAAAGGACAGGAGACCAGACCTCAAAACTTGCAATTGCTAAAACAACAGGCTTTGCTTGGGATTGGTGAGCATGAATTCCTGGCCCCTCATAGCTTAATCTAGTTAGGTATATGGGTGGGCTAAGGATAAGGGGATTGTTAAAGTAATTGTTTTTCCCTCGATGTGCTGTGTGTTCCCCATTCCCTGTATAAGTATAATTATTGTTATATGCCTGTAATTTTTCTACCAGTAATTTTCTCATAAGACTGTGTTTTCGTTTCTGTTTTTAATAAAATCTTGGTTTTCTTACACCAAACCACCTGTCTACTTGAGTTTTTCTGTATCGCCACCTGTACCTAAGTCTGGTGTCTAGAACCCGCGGGCATGGGAGTGATTCGAACCGCTCACAGGCAGTCAGGGGCATAACTGACTGGGCGCACGCGCCACCCGCTACCCCCTACAGGCCATTTAGGACTGAGATGAGGAGAAATTTCTTCACTCAGAGGGTGATGAATCTTTGGATTTCTCTACCCCAGAGGGCTGTGGAAGTTGATGGGTATATTCCAGACTGAGACCGATAGATTTTTAGGCACTAAGGGAATCAAGTGGAGTTGAGGTAGATGATCAGCCATGATCTTATTGAATGGGGGAGCAGGCTCGAGGGGCCTTATGTCCTACTCCTGCCCCTATTTCTTATGGTCTTACCACAAACAGGGGCAGGATTAAAGTGGCAGAGGATGAGTGTGTTCTGTCTTACGATGGCGCCTTAGCCACACCATTCATCCCCACCTTCAATGGATTTCCTTGTGGCAGAAAATAGCCAGGGCCAGGTTACCACCAATAATGTGGAACTGCAGTAGCCTGAGGCAGGGCCATCTGGTACCCATGGTGACAGAGGCCCTGAACCACCCAAATCCCCAAAAGTCCCTCACAGAAACTCAATGACCAGCTACCTTACAGATTCCAGGCATGGAGAAGATGCTTCATAGAAGCTCTTGAGCACATACAAATAGATACTACAAAGAGGGCAAAGCAGGCCATGAATAAAAAGAATTAGGGTAAGAAAAGAAAACATGTCCATTTTGTATTTGCAGCCTTCCTGTTCAGTTGCACTCACGTTGCCAAGTGAATAGCACGTACATTGCAAAAGGGTGGACTGCCTGCCAGAGTGAGAAGGTGGGATTGGGAGTGTAGAGAATATTTATTAAAGGACAAAGGCAAAAGATGAAAGCCAGCCTTGAAAAGCAAAGTTTTTATAGGGCTGTTAGCCCTGGCTTAATGGTAGCACTCTCAGCAGAAGGTTGTGTTTTCAAGTCCCACTCCAGTGACTTGAGCACATATTCTAGGCTGACACTTCAGTGCAGCAGTGAGAGAGTGTCGTTTTTCGGATGAGACATCAAACTGAGGCCCCATCTGTCCACTCAGGTGGATGTAAAATATCCCATGGCAATAATCGAAGAAGAGCAGGGGAGTTCTCCCAGTGTCCTGGCCAGCATTTATCCCTCAAACAACATCATGAAAAAAAATGGATTATCTAGTCATTATCACATTGCTGTTTGTGGGAGCTTGCTGTGTGCAAGTTGGCTGCCGCATTTCCTACATTACAACGGTGACCACACTTCACAAGTAATTGGTTGTAAAGCACTTTGGGATGACCTGAGGTTATGAAAGGTGCTTTATAAATGCAAATTCTTTATTTCTTACTTGGGGGTAGGTTTCCACTGACAAGGTCAGCTGAATGACTCTTGTAGATGCCACACTACTTGCTCTGAGGTATCCTTGCTTCCTCGAACTCCACAGTGAGGCACTCCACCTCTTCATCAGGGAATCTTTGCTCTGGGACCTCCAAATGGTGCGAATGTCCATCAGCAGCCAGAAAGTGCAGATGTTGGAGGCCTGATTCACAGCTGTGCAGAAATATCCTGCCCTTCTGCTGACGGTGGGGCATACCTGGGGTGGGCCTTTGCTGAGGTGCCCTTGGGTGTGGGAAAGGAGATCGCAGCTCTCCTGGGCCTGAACAGGAGCAGCACATGTCGGCATTCTGCTCCCGTACAGTGTTAGGATAAGGGAGGCAGATAAATCAGCTAATTTTCAGAACAGGATGAAATGATATAACAGAGGGAAAGATATGAAGATGAACATCATTTTCACTTTGGGAAGTGCAGGTAAATGTTGAGATTGAGAGCATCAAATAGTCACTGACCAGGAACGCCAACCTCCGAAGCCCCAGGACCATGAGCCTGGCACTGAAAAAATTCACAGGTTTGTGGGAATATTCATAAGATTTACACTAAATAAAAAAACTCTCAGGGACTAATATTGACATTGGATAAGATTCTGCTGTCAGTAGGAGTTAATGGCCTTGTACCAGGGTAAACCGTCACTGCTGATTGTAAATTATCTCAATTACTGGAGAGGGAGGGACATCCACCCCAGAATCTTAGAACTTTGGATGTAGAAATGTGATATTTCTTCTCTTCCCTTTTGCCATATCGAGGTTTATAGCAAGAGAAACAGACAGTTAAGTAAGATTCTGCCGACCTTTCTCACAGTTGTGTCTTGTAGTCAAGGGCCCATTAGTTTGAAATCCTTTGGACTGGGGGGCATCCCCGAAGTGATGGAACCATTTCCCGAAGGTGCCATCGGTCTCCTGCTGGATGAATTTAAAGAGTTTGGTTGCCCATTAAAAAGCATGCAGGAGATCAAGGTTTCGTGACACTGCAAGAGGAATGAAAATTGTGTGTTTTGAGCATGTACAATCTGAATCAAAGTGATGAATGTAAAGTTTAATTAAGAACATAAGAACATAAGAAATAGGAGCACAAGTAGGCCATTCAGCCCTTTGAGCCTGCTCCCCCATTCAATAAGATCATGGCTGATCTTCTACCTCAACTCCAACTTCCTGCACTATCCTCATATCCTTTGATTCCCTTAATATCCAAAAATCTATTGATCTCTGTCTTGAATATACTCATCGACAGAGCATTCACTGCCCTCTGAGGGAGAGAGTTCCAAAGATTCACCAGCCTCTGACTGAAGAAATTTTTCCTCATCTCAGTCCTAAATGGCTGACCCCTTATTCTGAAACTGTGACCCCTAGTGCTAGACACCCCAGCCAGGGGAAACACCCTCCCAGCATCTACCCTGAAAGAATTATATATATTTTTCAATGAGATCACATCTCATTTTTCTAAATTCTGGGTACTATAATCCCAGTCTCCTCAATCTCTCCTCATGGGACAGTCCCCCCATCTCAGAAATCAGCCTGGTGAACCTCCATTGCATTCCCTCAAAGGCAACTATATCCTTCTTTAGGTAAGGAGACCAAAACTGTACGCAGTACTCCAGGTGTAGTGTCACCAAAACCCTATATAATTGCAGTAGGGCTTCTTTACTGTAGGATTCTCAAAATTAACAGATCCCCAAAACGAAGGAAATCCTATTAAAACAGACTTTGGACCCTTGCTAAAAACTTCAAGAGTGATAAAAAGGGCATGTTGGGCCTAACAAGGAGATTCAAGGTCAAAAACAGACTTGGCATTTTAAAAGGACATGTTCAGGCATGTTTGGGAAAAAGGCTGCAACAAAGAATGGGATCTACCTCTGCAGTAGACAGTTTGAGTATTCGAGGTAGTCAAGCTGTCTGGGGGAACTGAAAACATCACTCAGCCCCTATCAAGAAATTTACATGCTAACAATAGACCCACAGAAGAACAGCCTCACAAGACCCATCCTAAAACATGCATAAAACAAATTGTTTAGCCAACCTACAAAGAATCTCAGGCCCCACAGGAAACTCAAAGCTTGAGGACAATTCACCACAATTAGATAAGAGCTCAACAGCTCATGGAACCATCACGAAACAACTTTAAACAACTTAAGATCAGGAGGCCCCAATTAGTATAATTGAAAGCCTGTTTTCTAAAGACAGTGAAGTCAAGAAGTTCAAAAGACTCATCAGGAAGGTTTCAGCAGAACAGTTCGAACAGTTGAAAACAGTTCGGCAAGGTGGGAATTCAAGAAGTACAGAGAGTTCCAAGTTCGAGTTCAGTAAATGCAAGCATCTCGAAGCAGTTCTCTCTCTCTCTCGAAGAAGAAGAAGTAACACACAAGAAGAAACCAGAGCAACAGTTTCAGTGACCATCGGACACCTTGCGGCAACAAGGACCTTACGAAACAACCAACCGAACATTACCATCAGCCAACCGAGTAATATTGGGCCACCGCAACCAAAGAAAACCAACTTGGAAGAAAACCGAAGATTCGCAAGTTTTTCCACTGTACAAACTGTCAAGGATTCATTTGGTGAGCATTAGCCCTGGTCCTTTAGCGTCCAACTTAGCTAGTAAGGTGGGATTGGGAGGGGTGAGGTATTTTTCTACTGTAATTCCCTCGTGTGAATGTCGAAGTGTTCCCCATTTTATTAGAGTGTTATTGTTGTGTTGTATTTTCTTTCTCAAATAAAGATCAAAGTTCTTGCACCAAAAATCAGTTGTCTGCTGCACTTTTATCAGAACCCCCAAATAAGTTCAAGGTCTAGAGCCAAGGGAGTGGGAGCAATTTGAACCGCTCATAAGTCAGAGGTGAAGCTGACCCCAAACACCACCTCTAACATAATGGCGACCACGGCAGGACCTTGGCAAAAGGGATGTGATGCAGTGGACACTGTTTTTGAGGAGAGAACGAAGATGGAAGAGAGAATTTCCTCTTATGTGTTCAAGAAAGTAAATATAACAAAGAAATGGGAGCTCAGTCTGTTGCGCACTGAGCGTCCAATGGACACTGCAGACAAATGGACTGAGAGCAAGGGTCAAAAAAGGCAGTGGAGAAGGCCATATGGTTGGTCTGCTCCCAGCGACAGATCCAGCATTTAGATAATTGCATTGAGGCACTAACAGAAGAGCTGTGGGAATCAGCTCAGCTGTCTCAAGCAAGGGCTCTAGCAGGGGAAGGATTATTGGAAGAATTAAACGCCCAAAACCAGGAAAAGATGCAGATAGTGGAAAAGCATAGGAACAGACAGGAATACTTTCGGTGTCAGGTCACCGAGGCAAAAAGTAATGAACTAATATTACAAGAAGAGAACGCCCGCCTTGCCAGGCAAATAAAAGAACAGGAGGAGAGGTTGAGAGATGTACAGGCAGCTTATAAGATGGCAAGCACTGGGGGTTTGAGGCGGGAGATCATGGCCCCTGTCAGAAGCAGATCGATAGTTTGAACTTTGCTCTGTCCAGGGCAAAAGGCATGTTGTGCCTAATAAGCCCGGGTGTGGGCCGGGTGGACCTGGAAGTAGAAGGGGAAACTGTTCAGATGTCACCTGTGGCACTGGGGACCAACCCGGTGTGGCAGCAGGAGGGACGAACGATTTGTGAGGCTGGCAGGGAGTGCCCACCACCACCTGTGGTGCCGGGTTTTAACTCGGTTTGGCAGCAGGGAGGGGTGGGCGAACCAATTCAGGAAAGGTCGGGGCCGGGGCCGATGTGCCTGGCCCAGCAGCAAAAGTTTGGCCTGCCCGGCGGTGGTGGGGCTCAGGGACCCCTTGAAAGCCAATTCCTGGTTTCCCATGGTACCCAACAGCTTAGGGCTATGATAAGCCACCTGAATAAACTCACCCAAAAGGGAGACCCCTCGGTCCACTTCATGGAAGTGGAACAGGCAGCAGACATCAACGAGTGCGATGACTCCGAGGTGGCCAAAATGCTCCTTTTCTCTCTGGATGGCAAATTGTACCAGTCCCTCTCTGCGGAGAGCAAGAAAGGGCAAGGCGGGTACGCTGCCATCCGGGAGCAAGTTCGGGAGGTCATGGGTATGAATGGTGGTACTACTTTCTCCCGGGTGGCGAAGACAACACAACTAGCAGGGGAGACCCCACAGGCTTTTGCAAACAGGCTGTGGTCTGTGTACAGGAGTGCCTGTAATGGGGATCGCTACCGGGCTCACCTGAATCAGGACGAGCTGGCCCACTGGCTCCGAAACCTATTGGCAAACAGCTTGCCATGGATCAGAGCCAAGGCTGAGCTGTGGTTTGACCCAAAAGGCCCCCAGGTCACCGAGGAGACAGTGGTCAGACAACTGACCCTGGCTTACCGCAATGGTATAGGGGTAGAAGAACCCCCACAAAAAGAAAAGGTTCATGAGATGAAACCGAGCCAGAATAAGAAAGACTGGCACCAGGAAGGGGGCAACCCTTCTGATATGAAGCGTAACTGCTTCGGGTGCGGGAAGAATGGGCATTGGAGAAGGGACTGTAGGAATCCGTGGAAGGATAACGTAGGAAAGAACTCCCGAGCTCCTGCCCCAAAAACAGAAACACCGACCTCTCCCCCCACGCTTGATTCAATAGTGGCTGCGCTCCGAGTTCTATTAAATAGCCCAGGGAAGGTAGCCACTGCCACTGGTGCTTTAACCCCATCTGCCCCACACAACCCAGACCTATGACTAGAACCAGCGCAGCCTGTCTACCTGTGTCCCCTTGGAAGACGCGCCCAGGAAGAGACCTCCCGTAATATGGGGAATACCTGCGGTGCCATGTTATGGAGGCCAGGTTAAATGAGCAGGCCTTACAGGAGGAGAACACAAGATTAACAACGAGAGCTGACGGCTTGGAGGGTCAGCTAAGGGACATTAAAATAGCTCATAAGGTAGCTAGAAGTAGGGGTTATGAAGACTCTGATCATGGTCCCTGTGAAGAAAGGATTAAAAAATTGACCCAAGCCTTGTCTGAGGCCAGAGGCATGGTCTGTTCAATGGCACCAGGGGAAACCCAGGTGGAGTGGGAGGAGGAGGGTTAGGAAGCAGAGGATAAGGTTAAGGATAGAGATCCTCAGCCAGCAGCTGTGGCAGACTCACAGACCACACCAGTGGGGGCAGTGGCTTGTGTCACTGGAGGGGCCACCCCACCGATTATTTGGGACACATCCCCAGTAGCCGGAGCCTTAAGGAGGTCTCCTCGCACACCACAGCCAAAACCACCATGGTCACCAGTGTACCAGTTTAAACGGTTCAGCCCCAGAGGGGTCACAATCCGAAAAGGAATGCCCAAGGTAAGGGATCAATCTAAGGACAGGGATCCCCAACCTGCAGCCTCCAATGGCGAGGGACTTACAGGAGAGGTAGCGTTGGGCAAGGAAAGCAAGAGGGATCCCCAGCCTGCAGCCTCAGGCTGCGGGGAACCCACAGGACAGGACAGGAACTCAACAGCCACACCGAAGGGGGTAGTGTGCTGAAGTACAGGAGGACACATTCCCGTGATCATCAGGGATTCAGGGAAACTCCCAGTTGTTTTAAGAACGACTCTTCGGGTCCGGTGGCACAGAACACCTTACGCCCAGTTGTACAAGCTGCCCAGAGGCCACAGAAGACAGAGGCCAAACAGGAATTAGCCTGGCCGTCTGGAGACGGGCAGCGGATGTACATAGCTTCTCTGTTGAATTTTAAGTGTGTTTTATAATTTTAGGATTATTATTGTTTAATTAGTTATGATAAGTTTAAGTTTTCGAAACTTGGTAACTGTGTCAAGCTAGAGAACCTTCCAGGGATATGGCTACCTGTTTTATGTGCCCCTACAGAAAGGAAATCGGCTTGGGAAAGTTTCTGCTCCTGCTCGCCCTGGTAGGGGTGAGCATCGGTGACCGAGGTGACGTGGAGGGCTCCCACATCTATGGGTGCTCGGGAGAGAAAGCACCAATTGTTACCGCTGGGGATGGTGAACGGGGTGTGGAGGAGCTCGCTATTTACTTCCATGAGGGAAGGTGGCCAGGGTGGCTGGGGTCTAACTCGACACAATACTCCAGCCAGACCGGGTTCACCTATGGGGAGGCCTCCATCCTGTGCCCCAGGGTACAGGTCATTGCTACAAGGGTCAGCGTCACTGAAAGGAAACGTGTGTGCCTCACATGTAAAGGACAGATTCCCCTGGATAGGTGGTGGTGGCTCAAGAAGCTGAGCAGGGATATAGGGGACCGTACAGCCGACTGGGAATGACTGGGGAATGACACCCACTGGACGATCACAGGGACCCAAGGGGGAGTGAGTGTGTGTTGGGATAAGTGGTGGGAATCGGAACAGGGAATCTGTAGTGTATGTAACCGTTCCACCTTTAAGAGAACCGTTCCACCTTTAAGAGAACTATTTTAAGAGTTGCACTACTTTATCTTGGCTGCTGTATACTGTAATACCGGTGGTGACCACACCAGTATATAAGTGCTGTGTAATGATTTATTGGGCAGTTCCGCCCTGACATTCGACTAGTAAAGACGTGTTAATTTTTACTTTTGTGGTCTGTGTATTAATTCTCAATATAACACACAGACTTAACAGTGGCGACGAGTACGATCTTACCCTGCGGCAGAGATTATCCAAGGCAGTTTAACGGGCGTCGAGAAGAGGCATCCGCCCTCATCATTCTGCTGAGAAAAGACTCGTGTCTGCAGAGCAACGGAAGAATTCTAACACGAAGCCTTCCATCAGCAGCAGGCAGGATCATCCCTTCTATCATGGTGGTGGGTAAGCCGATCAGCGACGAACAGCGAGTCGGCCACGGACTGTGAAGTAGGGGAGGGAAAAACGGAGGATATAAGGGCAGAGAACTCGACCATGGCCGGGGAAAAGAGCCGGACAGAAGTCGGGGCCAGAGGTGCTGAGACTGGGGCAGCGTAAGGCACGGAAGCCGCGGTGAATGCAAACGCAGCCGGTGTGAGAGACCGCAGCGAATGCAAACGCAGCCGGTGTGAGAGACCAGGCTGCAAGTGGGCTGGGAGACGCAACAGCGTGTATATATGTTATGATGTTATGTTTAATGGGAAACATATACTGTTAAGCTAAAAAGGGAGGATTGTAGTGTATGTAACCGTTCCACCTTTAAGAGAACCGTTCCACCTTTAAGAGAACTATTTTAAGAGTTGCACTACTTTATCTTGGCTGCTGTATACTGTAATACCGGTGGTGACCACACCAGTATATAAGTGCTGTGTAATGATTTATTGGGCAGTTCCGCCCTGACCTTCGACTAGTAAAGACCTGTTAATTTTTACTCTTGTGGTCTGTGTATTAATTCTCAATATAACACACAGACTTAACAGAATCTACATCTGTATGTGGGGATCAGAGAGAGCCTGCCCCACAGGCATATCCATCACCGTCTCCAGAAAATGGCAAGCTGCCGGGGAGGGGATGGGATGGGATTCTAGCCTGCATGCGTGTGCGGTCCCACACTCCCCGATCCCAGTCAACGCCACCGAACTTGTGGCACACACCCGAACGCCCCTGTCCACGACCACGACATCACGGACCATAGTAGAGAGGTGTCCTACCACCACCAAGGGACCAGGGAATGGGTTAGTATTACTGCTGACCGAAAAGGTACTATACCAGGGGGTACACTATGCAGTAGCTTTAGTGATCTTAAAGCTCACCGAGGTTCACTTACCTGCATGGTGCCCTAAGGAGACAGAACAGTTGTACCAGGCCCTACTAAGGGAAATGATTAAGAACTTTTACGAATTTGACTTTGCCAACGTAGACAAAGCAGAGCTGTACACTCTACGTGTTGAGCATACTATGGGCGCGGGGAGACAAAGAAGGGGAACCTGGAACGATATTTTCACCACTTACAATACAGGATCCTCTGTAATAAATAGCATGGATGATATAGAACTCCAAACACAGCTAAAAAACACAATTAGGAACGATCCTAACAGAGCAGAACACAGTGGTAGGCTCAGAGCTACACGAGGACCAAGCTATGATGGTCTATTTAAAGGAAATAATTGCTGAGCTGGAGAAACACGCTAAAACAGTAAATGCAATCATACGGGAGGACAGGAATGCTTTGGATCAGGCTGCACAGAATGAGGTGTGTGTGCTGTATGGGGCATGGCTGCTGGGTGAGGGCCGCAGCAACCTGGAGGATTTAAAACAGGGTTTAGTCCCCTGCTGGATTAGCAACAAGCAACTCGCAGCCCCCCACCCGTTTAGTAATTCGCTGAGCCCGTGTCAACTCTGCCTAGCCTCTGAAGCCTACCCTGTCCCAATAGATTGTGGACATTCCAATCACACTATCATGGGGATAGTAGTGAGGATGCCGGTCATGGGTGGGACAGCCCGACCCGCACCGGTGTACAGGGTGGAGAACATTGGAATCAGTCAAGGGGGTGCACACGTCCGTTTCACAGCGGTGCCACCTGTTACATAGTTATGTTGGGACTACATTGTACAAGTGTACTAACACTCAAATCAAGTGTAGCAGCACTACGATGCTGGGAAAGTAGTGCGCAGGCGCCGCACAGGCACTCGGAAATATCACCCCGCACCATGCGGCAGGCAGCCATTACAACTCAAATAAAACAGTAGTTTATAACTACAAACTACCGAGTCCAGAGGCGTCTTTACAAAGCACTACAAGCGCTAGAAGACATAACATGGTGGCAGCGGTATAAGTGAGTAAAACTTACGCAAATAAAAACGATATCAGACTGAAGAAAGAAATTTAAAAGTAAACTCTGCAGCATTTTAACTGCGAATCGTACGGGCAGCTAAAATGGCGGCGTCCAATGCACTGACCGCGAATATGCTCCCCATCATGAACTGGGAAGCCGACGATATCGTGGAAGCTTTCCGGAAATTTAAGCAAAAATGCGAGCTTACATTTAAAAGTTTCCTGAAAGGCTCCTCTGATGAGGAAAAAGTCAGCTACATTCTACTGTGGGCGGGAGAAAAAGGCTTAGATCTCTATAACAGCTGAAGTTTATCCGAAGAGGATAAAACGAACCCTACGGAGATTTATGAAAAGTTCAGTAACCATCTTGAGCCTAAATCAAACCACCGCATACACAGGTATAAATTCCAAAGCTTAAGACAGGAACCTGGTGAAACGGCTGACAATTTCCTGACGAGATTAAAAAACGAAGCCAGCAAATGCAAGTTTATGGAACTAGAAGAAAGGCTGGTAGACCAACTAATATGGGGATCAGCACATACAGAAGTGCAAAAAGAACTAATAGGAAAAGAAAAGCTCGGAATATCAGAAGCCATAGATACAGCGAGGGCTCACGAAGCCACAAAACAACAGATGAAAATGCTGAATACTCATATGGCTGATGTGCGGACAACTCCCGAACCGGATCACAGAGTAGATGCAATGCGCGAAAAGCACAGCAGACAAAAACAAGTATATGACAGCGGGAAGAATACGTGTAGAAAATGTGGAAGACAACACGATTACACAGACAGAAGAAAATGCCCAGCGTATGGAACAAGCTGCAACACGTGTGGTAAAGCAAACCACTGGCAAAAGATGTGCAGAGCTAAAAGAGAGGGGCTACACACCAAAAGCAGAGGTGGACAGCAGAACCAACAAAAGAAAAACAAAATCCATACCATGGGTGAGCAAGATGACGAAGACTGCGGGTACGACAAAGCTCTAAACATTGAAACCATAAAGGTTATCTTACACGAAACGTCCAGAGCAGAAAGCACCCCAAAGAAAGAATGGCACACTATCATCCAGATTAAAAAGAGGATCGAAGGACAGCCCACAACCGTCAATCTAAAAGTAAAGTTGGACACAGGAGCTCAGAGCAACATCCTTCCACTGAGGCTATACCAGAGGATCTTCCCCGAAAACTTGGGCGAAGATAGATACCCAAAAAGAGGATGTTTAAAAGCAAACAACGTCACGCTGACAGCGTATGAGGGGAGCGAGATCAGACAACTCAGAACAACCTATATAAAAGGAACACACAAAAGCAGAAACATCAACTGCATGTTCTATGTGACCGACTCCGAGGAACCGGCGATCCTGGGATTAAACAGCTGCGAGAAGCTGGGGTTAATCTCGGTAAACCACGAACTAACAAAAACATTACTGAAAGTCGACAGCAACACCCCACTGGAAAATCGTCCACAAATCATGGACACGAAACATTTGATGGACATGTATCCAGAGTGTATTGATGACACTGTAGGATGCTTCGGGGAGTTCAAGTACCATATAACAATAGATCCAGAGGTAAAACCCGTCATCCACGCTCCAAGAAAAATACCCATCGAGCTAAAAGAAAAATTATACACCGAACTAAAAGAAATGGAAGAGAAAGAAATAATCGCAAAGGTCACTGAACCCACAGACTGGGTAAACTCGATTGTGGTACGGGAAAAGCTGAACGGGTGGCTCAGAATCTGTCTGGACCCCAAAGACTTAAACCAGGCAATAAAGTGGGACCACTACCCCACACCAACATTAGAAGAAATCACACCAGCATTGGCAGGAGCCAAAGTCTTCTCCAAACTGGATGCCAGAAACGGCTACTGGAATGTAAAACTGGACGAAGAATCAACTAACCTGACGACTTTTAATACACTATTGGGGCGTTATAAATTGCTGCGGCTGCCATTCGGGTTGAAAGTCAGCCAAGACATCTTCCAACAAAAGATCGATGAAACATACAAAGGCTGCGAAGGAGCCATTGGAATCGCTGATGACATCCAAGTTTACAGAACAAATGAAAGAGACCACGACGTGCACTTGCATGAGGCCATGGAGTGCACCAGAACGGCTGGCATCAAGCTGAACGCCGAGAAGTGCATCGTTAAAAGTATGAAATGCAAATTTTTTGGTATGATCTACACACCGGAGGGTGTCAAGCCTAATCCCGAAAAGGTCGAGGTGATAGCAGAGATGAAACCTTCAAATGACAAGAAGGAGCTGAGAAGCTACCTCGGCTCGGTCCAGTATATGAGCTCTTTCATCCTGAACATGTCAGACTACACAGCGAACCTAAGAGAATTACTAAAAGAAGACACCGAATACCAATGGTCAGAATCCCATGAGAGGAACTTCAAACACCTAAAGGAATTATAATGGAAAGAAACCAGCCTGTCTTATTACGATAGAAAAAAACCTGTCACCCTACAGGTAGATGCCTCTACCAGGGGGCTAGGGGCAGCCCTCGTGCAGGAAGGAAAACCAATAGCTTTTGCATCGAAGGCATTGACATCAGCAGAGACAAGATACGCAAACATCGAAAGAGAGCTATTGGCAGTAGTATACGGATGCGAAAAGTTCCACACCTACTTATACAGAAGAAAATTCAAGGTAGAGAGTGACCATCGTCCACTCGAACAAATTTACAAGAAAAACCTAAGCAAGGCCCCAGCAAGACTGCAAAGGTTACTGTTAAGACTCCAAAGTTACGGCTTCGAATTATAATACCGGCCAGGAAAAGAAATGGCACTGGCAGATGCATTGTCTCGATTGTCACCACACGAAAAACACGAGATGAAGGGCCTGACAGTAAAAATACACCACCTCATAAATGTTACTCCCACAAAGCTTAGCCAAATTCAAGAGGAGACTGGTAAAGAAGAGGAGTTGCTACTACTCATGCAACAGGTAATACAGGGGTGGCCGGAGAAGATCCAGCAGGTCCAAAACCAAATCCGACAGTACTGGACAATCAGAGATGACATCTCGGTGGAGGATAGTGTTCTCCTTGCTGGCTCAGGAATCATAATACCAAAAACGATGCAAATGGAACTTCTCCGCTTAATACACCAAGGCCATATGGGGATGGAGAAATGTAAACTAAGAGCCAGATCAGCTGTATACTGGATAGGCATGTACAAAAGCATAGAACAAATGGTCTCCACATGCTGCATATGCCAGAAATACCGAAGCACACAGCAGACAGAGGAGATAATTCAAATGGAAGTACCCCCAAGACCATGGCATACGGTCGGAACAGATCTGTTCCTGTGCAACCATGAGTGGTACATCATAGTAGCAGACTACTACTCAAAATTTGCTTTTGTTAGAAGGATAAACGACATGAGAGCCACAACAATCACAAAAATTGCGAAAAACTTATTCGCAGAACAGGGCATCCCAGAGAAGGTCATCTGCGACAATGGGACACAATTCGCCTCCAGCGAATTGAGAGCACTGGCTGGAAAATACGGATTTAAAATAATGACCTCATCCCCACATTACCCAAGGGGACACGGATTTATTGAAAGACAGATCCAAACAGTCAAAAGAGCTCTCATTAAAAGCAAGGAGATGGGAGAAGACCAAGACCTCGCCCTTTTGGCAATCAGATCGACACCTTTGAGAGCAGACTCGAAATCACCAGCAGATCTACTAAACGGTAGAAAATACAAAACAACTCTACCAGCAAAGATACATCCTCCCCAGGACCAAGAGGACGTTCAGCAGAAGCTGATGGAAACACAAGCTATGGGGAGCACACACTATAACAAGCATGCAAAACCACTACCGGAGCTGCTAAATGGGCAATCAGTGCATATACAAGATCCATTGTTGAGAACATGGAGTCCAGCGAAGGTTATTGGAAAAGCTGATACTCCAAGATCTTACTTGGTAGAGACAGAACCTGGAAACCAATACAGGCGAAACAGGATCCATATCAGACCCTCACCTGAAGCTGTCAAACAGCGGACAACATTAACAGCAGTTACGGTACCAGACACGGAAAACAATATAACGTCAGAAACAAACACCTCAAATACAACAACTGCAAACATGCACTCTCAAGAGCCAAACATGACAGCACCGGCAACAAGAAATGAACACACCAAAACACCACAGAAAGGAATAGTTACAGCCAAGTCCACAAGATGGAGGAGTAATATACAACCACCTGAGCAGTATCGCAAATAATTATAAAGACAATTATAATTCGCACAGAACAGTAAAACAACATGGACAAATATCTGTATATAAATTGAGCAAAGAAAGCTCACATTCTGTATATTGTTAACGTTATTCAACAGGAAACATTGTAAAATAGAAAAATTGATGTAATTAGTTTTGTTGGGAAAGAGGGATGTTACATAGTTATGTTGGGACTACATTGTACAAGTGTACTAACACTCAAATCAAGTGTAGCAGCACTACGATGCTGGGAAAGTAGTGCGCAGGTGCCGCACAGGCACGCGGAAATATCACCCCGCACCATGCGGCAGGCAGCCATTACAACTCAAATAAAACAGTAGTTTATAATTACAAACTACCGAGTCCAGAGGCGTCTTTACAAAGCACTACGAGCGCAAGAAAACATAACACCACCTTATGTCATAAAGTGGGAGCACGCTATGACAGGTACAGACCTCTCCGGGTGCCGGAGCCGGGGAGCACACATAATACTCTGTCCCCAGAACTTGAACACCTATTCAAAACCACAGTGCAGATTTAAAGCTGCTGGCGCATGACCTATGAACTGTACCATGGAGGTAATGGCACAAGGTCATGTTCCCCCACAGGTAGCATTCATAGGGGGTGGGACATATTGTGTCACCACAAGTGCAGCTCACTACCAGCATGGACAGTACATCTGGTGTCCGGTAAGTGACAGCAGTTTCTGCTTTAAACCCGAGGCAGAAGTTCAAGTGGCCCAGGAACGGATTGTCCCCATTCCTGAACCCTCCACTGTTCACCTCACTGTAACTGAAAACGTCACCAACCTGCAAAACTATGTCACACATTTCGGCTATGAAATTCCCCCTCTACCCGAAAATCTTACCGCCCTAATAAAAGCAGTTGCTGTATCACAGAAACATTTCTACACACTGGAACAGAAGACGGTCGATATAGGGGCCAAGATCTTGGATATCGTAGTTCCACCCTGGTAGGATATTTTTGAAAATATAGAGGTCCCTTCTTGGATCAGACTGGCTTCCCACATTTTAGTAGTCTGCCAGCTAGGTATAGTTTACTACTTGCTATGCACAAAGTGCAAGGGGAGGGACAGAATGCTCCGATCCCAACATGAGAGAGCATGGGACAAGCATTACAATAAAGTCTATGACCAAGTATAAGATGAGCCTTAATCGTTATTAAAAATAAAGATTGTGACCGTGTGTTTTTTTCTTTTCTATGTATGTACCATGTATTTTTTTTCTTCCAAGTGGTGCAGGGGATTTGGACCCTCTCCATGCTTGGATATGAATGTAATTGAATTTTATGTATCTAAACACTGCACCTAAAGGGGAATGTGTGTTTTTGGGTTTTAGATAGGTTAAATACAGGGGAAGGTTGGCTCTCAGGGATCAGAAATTTTGCTCACCCAGTATGATACTCTAACGAGTAAAGTATCACAGGGGGAACTGTAGGATTCTCAAAATTAACAGATCCCCAAAACGAAGGAAACCCTATTAAAATTGACTTTGGACCCTTGCTAAAAACTTCAGGAGTGATAAAAGGACATGTTGGGCCTAACAAGAAGATTCAAGGTCAGAAACAGACTTGGCATTTTAAAAGGACATGTTCAGGCATATTTGGGAAAAAGGCTGCAATAAAGAATGGGATCTACCGCTGCAGTAGACAGTTTGGCCTAGAAATTGAGTTTTGGCTTAGCCAGGGCTTTAGCGCCGGAAGTTAGTGCCGGCGCTAAGTCCCCCTGCGCGCGCCAAAAATTCAGCAGGGCCGCGCCCAAACGGCTGCCGGCGCTACTGAAGGGTCTTTGCGGCGGTAAATCGGCGCTAACTGCCGTTTCACGCCGCAATTCCGGCGCTGCGGCACCCGATGCGGTGCGGCAGGCTCGGGAAGTGCAGGCCTCCTCCTTCCCTTAAGGAGGAGCTGCCTGCACCCGATCGCGGCCCGCGAAAATCTTTTAAAAAATGAGCCCGGCACCTCGGACAAGTGCCGGGCTTGCTTCTGTTCCGGGGGGGGGGTGGGGGAAGTCCGGGGAGGGAGCTGCGGCCAGGCGGCCGGCGGGAAAGCGGCCGGCCGCCGCGGGGCCTTTAATGCGCCGGCGCAAAGACTCGTAAGACTCTGTTGCCAGAGTCTTAGTTGCGGCTGTCACGGGCGAGGCGGCCGCAACTGAATTTCGGCGCTGGGGCCGGTCGGCATGGCAACCGGGACGCTGCGCACACCGATGACGTCATTGGTGCTGGCGCAGCGCTACCGGTCTACCGCGGCGTAAGGGCCCCAGGCAATTTCGGCGCCGGCGCCAAATGCAGCGCTAGGCCCTCTAGCGCCGCAAAATCGGCGCTAAGGGCACTCAATTTCTAGGCCTTTGAGTATTCAAGGTAGTCAAACTGTCTGGGGGAACTGAAAACGTCACTCAGCCCCTATCAAGAAATTTACATGCTAACAATAGACCCACGGAAGAACACCCTCACAAGACCCATCCTAAAACATGCATAAAACAAATCGTTTAGCCAACCTACAAAGAATCTCAGGCCCCACAGGAAACTCAAAGCTTGAGGACAATTCACCATAATTAGATAAGAGCTCAACAGCTCAGGAAAACCATTCCGAAACCACTTCACACATTCTTAAAACTTCAACAGATCATGGAACCATCGCGAAACCACTTTAAACAACTTAAGATTAGGAGGCCCCAATTAGTATAATTGAAAGCCTGTTTTCTAAAGACAGGGAAGTCAAGAAGTTCGAAAGACTCATCAGAAAGGTTTCAGCAGAACAGTTCGAACAGTTGAAAGCAGTTCAGCAAGGTGGGAGTTCAAGAAGTACAGAGAGTTCCAAGTTCGAGTTCAGTAAATGCAAGCATCTCGAAGCAGTTCTCTCTCTCTCGAAGAAGAAGAAGAAGAAGTAACACACAAGAAGAAACCAGAGCAACAGTTTCAGTGACCATCGGACACCTCGCGGCAACAAGGACCTTACGAAACAACCAACCGAACAATACCATCAGCCAACCGAGTAATATTGGGCCACCGCGACCAAAGAAAACCAACTCGGAAGAAAACCGAAGATTCGCAAGTTTTTCCACTCTACAAACTGTCAAGGATTCGTTTGGTGAGCATTAGCCCTGGTCCTTTAGCGTCCAACTTAGCTAGTAAGGTGGGATTGGGAGGGGTGAGGTATTTTTCTATTGTAATTCCCTCGTGTGTATGTCAAAGTGTTCCCCATTTTATTAGAGTGTTATTATTGTGTTGTATTTTCTTTCTCAAATAAAGATCAAAATTCTTGCACCAAAAATCAGTTGTCTGCTGCACTTTTATCAGAACCCCCAAATAAGTCCAAGGTCTAGACCCAAGGGAGTGGGAGCGATTCGAACCGATCATAAGTCAGAGGTGAAGCTGACCCCAAACACCACCCCCTACATTACTCTTATACTCCAATCCTTTTGTAATAAAGGCTAACATACCATTTGCTTTCCTAATTGCTTGCTGTACCTGCATGTTAACTTTCAGTTATCAATTGTCATTAAAACAGTGGATAGGGTGGAATAATAAATGGATAAGATCATTCATATGGAGAATGGTTCAGTGTGAGAATTAAAGATCCTCAGATTAGAGAATGAGCCATCAACTACAGCAGTTATAATGGGCTATCTGCATGTCAAATGCTATCAACAATATGCTTTGTTATTATTATTTCTTTATGTTGGCTGTCCCTGCCCCAGTAACTCCAGTCTTAAAGTGATCACCTTACCATACTTTTGGTTTTACTCCCATATTTCTCTCATGCTTAGCATTAAAGGGCCACTCCTATAAATGATTATATTCTCAATATATAAAACAGTATGGCCTAGAAATTCAGTTGCGTTCGCCAGCCGTTAGCGCCATAAGAGGAGTAGATCTCGAGCGCTAGGCACTTAGCGGCCGGGCGCAGAACGATCTGCGCCTACGCCCAACTTCAGTAGACATTTAGCGCCGGCGCAAAGTGTTGCAACTTATGACGTCATTTCGTCGTGCAACGCCGTTTGTGCGCCCCAAACCGGAACTTCAGTGGCGCCCGCCCAATGTGGGCGTGGCGCTGTTAAGAACTGTGAAGTGGAACGCAGCAGAGGCCCTGCGGGCCTCGGGGAGCGCTAATTAAAGGGCACTTAGACTGTACTATAAAGGCCAGCCATTTTGCTGCAATGACTTTAGTGCAACGGATTTCTGGACAGAGACCAAGGAAGAGACCTTACTGATTTGGGCCAACATAGGAGAGGTATTTTTGGCTTCTGGCCAGAGCTTGGAAATTTGACTCATTGTGATTTCACTGTTTGCAAGTATATTATGGGGGCTGCATGGGGTTCCAACCCTCAGTTCCAGCATTATGTGCGAAGGGCTCGCAGACGCTGTGTGAGAGGGGCAGCCATGCCTAGACGCAGAGGGGCCATCAGGCATCGGCAACGTAGGCCTTACCCACTCAGGGAATATCGCCAGCAGGTGTCCTACCTCACCATGACTGCCGCGCAGTGTGTTAAGAGGCTGCGCTTCAGAAGGGAGGTGGTTGCAGAGATCTGCCAGCTGCTTCACAGAGATCTGCGTCCACAGCTGATGTCCAGGACATCTCTGTCGGTGGAAGTGAAGGTCACGGTGGCTCTGAACTTTTATGCAAGTGTCTCCTTCCAAGCCGCTGCTGGGGACATAGCTATCATCTCCCAGTTCGCCGTGCATCGCTGCATCCGGCAGGTGACCGATGCCCTTTTCACAAGGAGACACCAATTCATCTCCTTCCCCATGACCCTAGAGAGGCAGGAGCAGCGTGCAGTTGGATTTGCGAGGATCGCCAACTTCCCCATGGTGCAGGGCGCCATTGACTGCACGCATGTGGCTTTGCGGGCACCTATCGACAATGCCGAGGATTACCGCAACCGGAAGGGCTACCATTCCCTCAATGTACAGCTGGTGTGTGACCACAGGCAGCGCATCCTAGCTGTCAATGCCCGCTTTCCAGGCAGCAGCCACGATGCATTTATCCTGCGCCAGACTACTGTGGCTGACATGTTCCAGGCACAGCCTCCCCCAAGAGGATGGCTTATCGGGGACAAAGGCTATCCTTTGTGTGCATGGCTCATGACCCCGCTCCGCGCGCCCAGGACCCCTGCTGAGGAGGCATACAACGAAAGCCATCAAGCCACAAGGAACATCATAGAGCAAACGATTGGCATCCTCAAGCAACGGTTCCGCTGCCTGGATCGCTCCGGCGGATCTCTGCAGTATTCGCCGGATAGAGTCTCCCAGTTCGTGGTCGTTTGCTGCATGCTGCACAACCTGGCTATCCGCAGGACTCAGGCACTGCCACCTCACGTTGGACCACCACCTCAGGAGGACGAGCAGGAGGACCATGAGGAGGAGGAGGAGGAGGAGGAGGAGTACCAGCCCAGGAGGGAGCCACAAGGTCCAAGGGCCGTCCGTCGGCGGCTTATTGAACGACACTTCTAGGCCCCCTGTCAGGGAATGGCTTGTGTCAATGAAGGCACATGAATGCAGCCGCTCCGCAAGCCCTCAGCCGATTAACGCAACAACCACTTGATACATCACACATGGACAAGCTGAATAAAGAAAAAGCTTTATTGAACAAACTCAGGGCCCTTCCCACATGAAACCCAAAAACACACAACACCCCCAATAAACAGTCAAAAACATATCTCACTCCCACAACCTGGGGCGGAAAAACAAAACTTGTCCATCCAAATGGCCTTCATCCTCGGCCTTACCAAAAGAACCCCCCCCATGGACAGCACAACCACCCCCATATAAAAAAACATTTGCCAACACACTCTACTTTGTGTGCCGAGAGGGCGAGTCCTTGTCCAGCCTTTCCCGGCCCCTGGCCGACCTGCTGCTCCGCCTCAACCTGGGCCCTGTGGGTGTTGCAAGGCTGGGGGAAGGCTCCTGAGGGGCACATTGCGTGACGGCAGATGCCCTTGGGGGTCGGCCTAGATGAGCTCTGGCCCTCGAGGGGCCGGCTGCTGACTGCTGCAGCTGTGGCTGGGCAGCATCAGTCTCTCCAGCAGCTCGTCGCAGCTTTGCTGGGGGAGTGGCAGTGGCGGCTGCAGCAATGGGGGCAAGCTGGCTGATGCCAGGTGCTCGCTGGTCGCCAGAGACACTGGCACTTGGCCGGGCTGGCACTGCAGCAAGCGCAGCAATCTGGTGAAGGCCAGACCGCTGTGCTGCTGCAGCGCGGCGGGTGCCCTGGCGATGCATGCGTGACACAGCGAGTGTGGCAGCAGTGAGTGCCCGTACTGCCCTGGTCTGTGCCCGCATCAGACCAGCCAGTGACTGCACGGCACCACTGATCAACTGTCCACTCGCTGCCTGTGCTGCCCTGAAGTCGTCCCGACTCGCGTCCTGTGCTGCCCTGAATTCGGCCCGACTCGCGTCCTGTGATGCCCCGAATTTGGCCCGACTCGCGTCCTGTGATGCACCGAATTGTGCCCAACTCGCGTCCTGTGATGCCCCGAATTGTTCGAGACCCCTGGCCTGTGCTGCCGTGAGTTGTTCGAAACCCCTGGCCTGTGAGGCCCCGAAATCGGACACACTATGAGCCAGGGACTCAATGGCCTCAGGCAACCGTGCCACAACCCCCATGAACTCAGTGTGCCGACGATCCGAGTCCGCGGACATTTGATCAAGGAGGCGCACCTCCTGGGCGAGGACCGTCTCCGGACTGGAGGCCGGACTCTCCCTCTGGGGAGAAGGCCGCCGGGCTGGCCGACCCTTCCCGCGTGGCTGCACGCCACTGGGCCCAGCAACTACACTCCCCTGCAACACTTCCCCCCTCTGGGGAGAAGGCCGCCGAGCTGCCCGACCCTTCCCGCGTGGCTGGACGCCACTGGGCACAGGAGCTACACTCCCCTGCAACACTTCCCCCTGGCTCTCCTCCAGGGAACACGTGTCCCCTCCATTGCCATCCCCTGGCGCGGATGAGGGTTCCCCCGATGTGCCGCCTTCCTCTTGCTCCTCCTCGTCCTCCTCTTCCGAGGGACTGACACTCGCAGCTTCAGGGACCTCCTCCTCACCAGCTGAAAGCAGGAAGGCACAAGAGTAGCTTTAGAGTGAGGACAGGGCGTCAGCGAGGGAGGCATGAGTGGTGGCATTCTGCGCATTGGTCGGACAGTGGCAAAGGATGTAGATCTGAAGCGCAAGGGGAACGAGAGAGGTCCAAACGGCCATGTCCTTACCATTGGGGCCCAGCACAGGGTCGGCATCTCCAATTGCAATGGGGCCAATCACCCGGGCACCCATGACTCGACCCATGCGCTCCTCAAGGTCACTGAGCTGCTGGAACTGGGCACGGCCTCCCCCGGTGACAGTCCGGCTCTTCAGATTCTGGGCCAGCTTGGCCTGCAAGAGAAAGGACGGCCTCTAAGTACAGTGTGGTGCCCTGTTGTTGTGTGCACTGCCTCCCATGGTCGAATAGCTTGGCCAGTGTGGTGCCCTGTTGTTGTGTGCACTGCCTCCCATGGTCGAATAGCTTGGCCAGTGTGTAAAGTGCAGAAAGTGCAATTGATGTTCATGCCAGTGCCATAGCTGCTGGATGAGGGCTGGCCATTAGGCCTTTGAGGTCCCTTTGCCCATAATGTGAGGTGCACATGCAAGGATGAGGAGGACACTGGAAAGGGTACTCATCCTGACAATCCGAGTGAGGTCGTTAAACTTTTTCCGGCATTGGACACCAGTCCTGGGGACATCGCTGTTGGCTGTGACCCTCTGGGCGATTTCCCTCCAGGCTCTCCTGTACACCCTCTTGGGAGGCTTCTTGCCACTGTCCGGGAACAAGATATGGCTTCTCTTCTCCAAAGCCCTAACCAGCACCTTTAAATCATGGGCAGAGAAGCGCTGCGCTCGCTCACGGGCCCTCTGCATCCTTCCTGGCGCTATTTCTCTCCAGCAGCAGTGTTTAGGCCTAGCTGGAGGGCTGCAGTAGCCAGGGCGTGGCAGCAGACCAAGTCGACCCTTCCCCCTTTAAGAGCTGGCCCGCGCCAGGGTGTCTGCTGTCAATCAAAACATGACCGCACCTGCGCTGCGCCCGGCCTCGGTGGTATCAGTCTGCACCGCCGGCTTAGCGCCTAAAGATAGCCGTGCAATGCCAGTTTTAGCGCTCGAGCAAGCTCCTTGGCCAAAGCGACTGAATATCGGCGAAGTGGCCTCCACTTTCCGGCGGGCGCAAACTTTAGCGGCCGCCCGACTTTACCGCCCCAAAAGTGGCTATACTGAATTTCTAGGCCTATGTCTCTCTGTCTGTCTGTCTGTCTCTGTCTCTCTGTCTCTCTGTCTGTCTGTCTGTCCGGCTATACAATCAAAAGTTCTACAGCGTATCTACACATATGTTATATCAAAAGAAAGCTCATCATTAGGGGACTCTTGTAGGCATATTTACTTTTTGATCGGACAAAAATTGTGCCGACGGTATCCAAAAAACGTTCAAAATTACACTCATTATACGCTCATTTGCATCGAGTGGGGGCGGGTTCATTGTGTGTGCGGGCGGATTACCTACAGTTGAGTGACGTGATGATTGACCAATCCTACAGTTCAGCGACCTGACGGTTGACGAATCGGTGCATGTGTGGGCGGGCCTTATTGTTCTGAAATGAGGTGAGTGGCCGCCATCTTGATTCCAAACTCTTCATTTCTTTTTCCCACTTTCTGCGTGTTTCTTTTCAAATCTACATTTCCAGCAAAAAAAAAGCTGCTTTTAAAACACAAATTGTTCATAAAAAAAGTTAATCAATTTGTAAATCTTTTCTCTAACCTCTATAATTTTGCTACCTTTCACCGTTTTTCCAGGCCTCAAAGCCTGGGCCTCTGTTGCCCAGCCACGCCCGAGCTAGGCACCTCCTGTCGGGATCAACAAAAGGCCCACGATCGCCGCCACCTTTGTGAAGGCTGGAGGGGGCGGGCCTGAGCCGAGCGTCGCCATCTTAGTAAAGACGGGTGGGGCGGGAGTCAGCGCGCACGTCAACTTCCGCCCGGAGCGCGACTTGAGTCAGGCCGGGCCTCACGCGGTAGGTTGCGTGGCGGCGTCTCTCTCTCTGGTCTTGAAGCCGGCTCGGGCGGGGAGTGGGGCTCGGAAGGGCGGAGCTCGGGAGAGCGGGAGCGCAGGGCTCGGGAGAGCGGAATCACGGGGCTCGGGGAGGCGGGGCTCAGGGGTGGCGGGGCTCGGGGAGGGGGGGGCTCGGGAGGGCGGGGCTCGGGGGAGGCGAGGCTCGGGGAGGCGGGGCTCGGGGGGGCGTGGCTTGGGAGAGCGGGAGTGCGGGGCTTGGGAGTGCGGGAGCGCGGGGCTCGGGGAGGCGGGGCTCAGGAGAGCGCGGGGCTCGAGGGGGCGGGGCTCGGGAGATCGCAGGGCTCGGCGGGCGGGGCTCAGGAGAGCGCGGGGCTTGGGGGGGCGGGGCTTGGGCGAGCGGGAGCTCGGGAGCGCGGGAGCGGCCACTCGCCAGCTATCTCTCCTTCCCTCTGTCTCTCTCCTCTCCCCCCCCTCCCCCTCTCTCCCTCCCCCTCCCCCTCCCACTCTTCCCCTCCCCCTTCCCTCTCCCTCTTCCCCTCCCCCTTCCCTCCCCCTGCCCCCTTCCCCTCCCCCTCCCCCTCCCCCCACCCCCCTTCCCCTCCCCCCTTCCCCCCCACCCCCGTCTTCCCCCCTACCCCCCTTCCCCCCCTACCCCCCCTTCCCTCCAGTCGCTCTCTCTCTTCCCCAGTCGCTCTCTCTCTTCCTCCCCGTCGCTCTCTCTCTTCCCCCCAGTATCTCTCTCTCTTCCCCCCAGTCGCTCTCTCTTCCCCCCAGTCGCTCTCTCTCTTCCCCCCAGTCGCTCTCTCTCTCTTCCCCCAGTTGCTCTCTCTCTTCCCCCCAGTCGCTCTCTCTCTTCCCCCCAGTCGCTCTCTCTCTTCCCCCCTTCGCTCTCTCTCTTCCCCCCAGTCGCTCTCTCTTCCCCCAGTCGCTCTCTCTCTTCCCCCCAGTCGCTCTCTCTCTTCCCCCCAGTCGCTCTCTCTCTTCCCCCCCAGTTGCTCTCTCTCTTCCCCCCAGTCGCTCTCTATCTTCCCCCCAGTCGCTCTCTCTCTTCCCCCCAGTCGCTCTCTCTCTTCCCCCCAGTCGCTCTCTCTTCCCCCCAGTCGCTCTCTCTTCCCCCCCAGTCGCTCTCTCACTTCCCCCCAGTCGCTCTCTCTCTTCCCCCCAGTCGCTCTCTCTCTTTTCCCTCAGTCGCTCTCTCTCTTCCCCCCAGTCGCTCTCTCTCTTCCCCCCAGTTGCTCTCTCTTCCCCCCAGTCGCTCTCTCTCTTTCCCCCAGTCGCTCTCTCTCTTCCCCCCAGTCGCTCTCTCTCTTCCCCCAAGTCACAATTGTTGTGTATGTACCTTTAAGAGAATAACTGGTCTCAGGCTGCAGTACCGGCAGTGACCACCCATGTATAAAAGGTGCTAGTAAGCCTCTGTAGTTTCAGTTTCCCGATTGACTCCTTTCAGTAAAGACTTGTTTTGTTCAACTCCTGCTGTCCGTGTCTCAATCATACACGGACATAATAGCTCTCTTTCTCTCTTCCAACAACAACATGCCCTCAAAAGACCCTCGGCACCGCCGGGCACTTCAGCTAGTTCTCAATGAACCGGAGTGTGAGCTCACACGCACAATATCTGGTATTGCAGCATTGCCCGGGGTGAGCAGAAACCCTTGTCTCTCTATGTATCATACTCGATGTGACACAAACCTTCTCATGATCTTAGACTTCAGAAAGTAGAAAAGTAAAGGCTATCTGAATATGGGTTAGGCAATAAACTATACAGCAGGTTTATTCTCTATGTTAACAGATACGCAGTAACAGTAGACAGCTCGATCAGCTCCGATGGACGGGCCACATCGTCTGCATGCACGATACGAGACTCCCAAAACAAGCACTCTACTCGGAGCTCCGGCATGGCAAGAGAGCCCCAGGTGGGCAGAGGAAACGCTTCAAGGACACCCTTAAAGCCTCCTTGAAAAAGTGTAACATCCCCACCGACACCTGGGAATCCCTGGCCCAAGACCGCACAAAGTGAAGGAGAAGCATCCGGGAAGGCACTGAACACCTCAAGTCTCTTCGCCGGGAGCAAGCGGAAGCCAAGTGCAGGCAGCGCAAGGAGTGCACGTCAACCCAAGCACCCCACCCACCCGCCCCTTCAACCACCATCTGTCCCACCTGTGACAGAGACTGTTGGTCCCGCATTGGACTCATCAGTCACCTGCGAACTCAATTTTAAAGTGGAAGTAAGTCATCCTCGGATCCGAGGGACTGCCTAAGAAGAGAAGAAGAAGAACAGTGGACAAGACAATAGCTTGCACTGTTTTTACTGAAGTTTTTTCTCATACTTTCCCCTCTTATAGATAAATAACTAAAGACGTGACACTTCACCAACTCAACTGATGAGACTAAACCAGGACTAGTGTTTGGACTGTAACTCTGATGTAGAGGTATTGGGAAGAGCCCATAGTGCTCCTCAACAACACATCCACACAAGCTGCAGTACAGAGGTACAAAGTACAGCTGGTGAACTGGAGCAAGACTGTCCCAATCAGGCTTCACAACCAGTAGCTTCTGGCTACAAAGCTGTCCATCAAAGTGGAGTTTAAAAGTTGTCAATGTCCTCACCTCTCAGAAGACTGTCCTCCACCCCCTCTTTTTCCTTGATTATAGGCCTGATATGAAAGAAAGCAAATAGGAGCTTTACACAATCAAATACAGGTGTCACTCGCAGTAGGGTTCAAAGATATCAGACTGATCTCCCAGCCCAGTTAGCTCAAGCCAAGAGAGGCAACAAGCTGACAGTCACCTTCATGCAATGGACTGATACCCATGCAGAGTGGTGACAGGAAATGCTGCTGGTGAACATGACACGAATGACTCTGTAAATATCAGGTATTAACCCACCAAGCCCAGGTAATGTCCTGTTAGCTAAATGTGGCAGTATGGTCAGTGGACCTGGTGTTGCGAACACTGCACTTTCTGGGCACAGCTACATAATGTGGATTCTGATAGATGCAAAGTGGTTACTCAGCGAGATCGCTGCCACCAAGAGGGAAGCTGCTACTGCAAGGAAGGAAAATCCTAGTGGAGCGCAGCAGGAACACTGCAGGAAGCACCAGAAAAGCAGTTTGGATTTCAAGGGCCTTCTAGAGCGCTGAAGAGATGAAGGCAGAAATTCATTTTTTGGCCGAAATTGATTGTAACAGAGCTGCTGTTTGCTGTATACTCCTTCAAATTATTACTCTGACTAGGAGACTGGGGTCTCTTATGATGTGGGCTTTACCAAGACTCTTACCAATTTCAGGAGTCATATTTCCAATAACACACAGTTCAGCAACATTCACTGTTCACTTTCACACAAGGTGCTGGGCTCCACTCTTATAAACCATTTCACCAAGTGGTTAATGATAGAATTAAGTGTCATATAGTTCACGGATTGAAAGCTTCACATTGATATAATTAACTATTTTGATACGGCACCACTTTTCCAACTTCGCAACACTAGGTTTAAAGCAGCACAATCTCCAGTTCACCAGCAGCTACCAGTAGACTGAGGAAACTTGTCACAAGTGTATGACAGGCTGGTTTGAGCGCTGTATCTGTCTGAACTACCATCTGATCAGTGAAGTGAGAAACAACATTTGGAAGAACATCAGGAAATATTCTCTTTATATTTTTAATTTGATCCACAGAATACAAGACAACAATACACAGCAAAGGACAGAACATTTACAAACTATAGAATCTCCCAGTTACAGTAAAATGTATAGTCAGGAACACCAGGTCCCCCCTTATATATGAACAATAAAGTACAATTGATCACATCTTCTTTAATCTGAATGAGGTCTTCTTGTGTTCACACCAAGCTCGGCCTTTCAGAAGTTTCATTCATGGTTAGTGTCGGGCTCTTGAATCATCATTGTGTTCCTGTAGTGAACGGAATCAACAGAATTGTCATTTTCAGATGGACTGAGTTCAATCTGAGTTCAGTGCTTTATTGTTGTTGATAATCATGATCAAGAAGGCAATTATCTGGCACAAAGTCCCAGTTTATACTTACATTTGAAGACTCCTGAAGCGATCAATCTTTTGACTTGCTTTACACCTGTATTAAAATATTAATATTTATCTGTTTAGTGCAGGGGATCAAGGAGACACTTTGTATATCTCTCATGTTTTAGAATCGTCTGTAAACAAAAGATTTTAATGATATTATATAAATAAAATAATGAAGTGTTAACTCCTTAAATTTCAGAGTTGAGATTCAATGGCTGAGTGTTGGAGTGGAGAAATCCTCAACAAACATCTCATGTTCTGCAGTGCCGCAATAATCAATACAGCCCTGGTACAGTGGGGCTGTGGGGTCAATGGTTAAACTAATGAAGGTGAGATTAATGAACATTTAGTCCCTATTGTGCTCTCCACCCAGATAAACCAGCAATCACTGCCTGGTAGATGGTGAAAATGTAGACAACAGTCCATATGATGCCAACATATTTATCTATTCTGATGCAACCTTCACTGGAGAATAAAATCAACTCTACTTAGGTTCAACTCAAAACCCTTTGACTAGGGCTGGTGAACACTGAAGAAGATTCAAGTATTCGCATCCCCTCCTCTATTGTCTATGGATGGGCATTGAATTCAATAAAAGGACTTTACTGCCACAGATTCCATTCTGACCAGATAATTCCAGGTGTTAACAGTTTATTGTTGTTAATAATCATCCAGCAAAAACTCTTGGTTTATACTTACGTTTGTAGACTCCTCGAGGGGGAGTTCTTCTGATTTTCACCTGTATTAAAATATTAATATTTATATATTTAGTGCGGAGGTGGATGAGATGTTTGTAAATAATTAGTTTTAGCATCATCCCAAAATGAAAGATCTCAATGATATTAAATGAGAAATGAGGAAATGTTAACTCTGTAAATTTCAGGGATGAGATGCAGTGGCTCAGTGTTGGGTGGCGAAAGCCTCACCAAACATCTGGCTATTCTATGATTCACCAATAATGAATGCAGCACTGGTACAGTTGGGCCAATGGTTAAAGTATTAAAGTGATAAAATGGGCTCTATTGTATGAACCCCGAAAATAAGGAGCAATTATTTTCTTTAATAACAGTTGGAAGAGATAATATTTCCATACAGATTTACTGCTAATGAAACAGTCTAATGAGGCTCTGATTTCACTTCCACTACTTCACACTGTTCTCCAAGGGAAGAGAGTGAAGATGCAACAGAAATAACATTAAGTCCGACAGGGGAGAAAATCCTGACCCAAAGTTCAGAAAGCCCATTTCTCTGATTTGTATAATTGTGAGGTTACCTCAATACTGTTTTCACTTGACTCTAATGATTCACTGTTGCTGTCAACCGTCTTCAAACCTCGACACTCCACATCGATGTCAACGACTTTACCAGCAAAATATTCAACATGGCTTTTGCAAAAACCTTTTTCCTGTCAAAATAAAACACAGAATTTATTTAAATTTTTCATTGACAGCAAGATCATCACTGACACATAACTCAGTACTCACGGCCTTTTCTATGATATAACTCAGTATTCACGGCCCTTTCTGTGACATAACTCAGTACACACGGCCCTTTCTATGATATAACTCAGTACTCATGGCCCTTTCTGTGATATAACTCAGTATTCCCGGCCCTTTCTATGATATAACTCAGTATTCACGGCCCTTTCTATGATATAACTCAGTACTCACGGCCCTTTCTGTGATATAACTCAGTACACAAGGCCCTTTCTATGATATAACTCAGTACTCACGGCCCTTTCTATGATGTAACTCAGTACACACGGCCCTTTCTATGATATAACTCAGCACTCACGGCCCTTTCCATGATATAACTCAGTACACACGGCCCTTTCTATGATATAACCCAGTACACACGGCCCTTTCTGTGATATAACTCAGTACACACGGCCCTTTCTGTGATATAACTCAGTACTCACGGCCCTTTCTATGTTGTAACTCAGTACACATGGCCCTTTCTATGATATAACCCAGTACACACGGCCCTTTCTGTGATATAACTCAGTACTCACTGTCCTTTCTATGATGTAACTCAGTACACATGGCCCTTTCTATGATATAACTCAGTACACATGGCCCCTTCTGTGCTATAACTCAGTACACACGGCCCTTTCTATGATATAACTCAGTACTCACGGCCCTTTCTATGTTGTAACTCAGTACACATGGCCCTTTCTATGATATAACCCAGTACACACGGCCCTTTCTGTGATATAACTCAGTACACACGGTCCTTTCTATGACATAACTCAGTATTCATGGTCCTTTCTATGATATAACTCAGTACACACTGCCCTTTCTATGATATAACTCAGTACACATGGCCCTTTCTATGATATAACTCAGCACTCACGGCCCTTTCTATGATGTAACTCAGTATTCACGGCCCTTTCTATGATATAACTCAGTACTCACGGCCCTTTCTATGATATAACTCAGTACTCACGGCCCTTTCTATGATATAACTCAGTACACATGGGGATTTTGATGCTACAATATAACTCAGGACTCACAGCGGCCTTTTTGGGGCGGAAGTGACAGCTGGGATCATCAAATTCCAGTCCGGAATTCTTGGAGCAGACGGTTTCTTTCACTGAGAATGTTAAATCCACGTTGTACGACAATTTGCCTGTGCGATAAATCTAATGAAAGGGAAACAGGTCATTAGTGTGTTACCGTATCTAGTGTTCTTATTCTGGTCAGATAAAGCTCAGAACAACACAGCTCTTTATTTTCAACAGATGCCTCCACTGGGACAGTCAGAATCATCAACCAACAGGGACAGAAGATTTAATTTGTTTGAACACAAAATGGCCCCTTTAACCATCACCGTGGAGATGCTCAATGTGCTGGAACCTTCAATAATGGAAGAAATTAACACACGAGTGACAGACGATTGGGATTTCAAAATACTTTCATGAAAAATATCCCAAATCTTAACCTTGGAAGAATTTCAAATCTCACTTGCAAAGTTTGCTCAAAGCCAAATCTCCAATAACAAAAACTGATTTAAGATTTAAATCCCTGAACAGAGATTCAACAATCATTGCATGAGTAATATAATATTCTACCATTGTTTAATAATCAGTGTCTAACTACACTCAGTAATATTCTTGAGACTTTAGACAGTGAAACACACTTAGACCCGGACACACTTACATCCTTCACTCTTCTCCTGGTTATACCACACAGATTGGTGGTCTCGGTGATTCTGTTCAGCTTTAGAACTGACTCTCTCAGAGCATCCTTCGGGCTTGGGACTCCTGCAGAGAGAAAAGGAAAGTTGTACAAAACACTCCAGCATTCTTCAGTGAATCCTTTTGAAACATTGGTAAAACATCGCTGCCTGAAGCTCATTCCCAATAACTGGTTGCTTTATGAGGTGCCGCTCTCTCCAGTACGTACCTGAGCAATGGAGGATCTGCACTGCAGCAATGGTGAGGAGAAAGGATTTCATTCTGCCTCTTGTTGATCAGCTGGCTGGTTTCTAAGAGTAAAGGAGTTGCTTCTCTCTCTTGCTCTGCCTTTCCCTTGCAGTGTTCAGTCTTTATATACTGCACCTCCACCACATTCAAACACTGACTCACATTTGCTCAGTTTGGTGATCCTGGGCACAGAAATCTGCTGACAAGTGAGTTGTAATATGGGCAGAGCTTCCTCCAAATATCATCATCATGTTTAGATTTGGTGGCAAAAGTGTGAGATCAGATATTATTCCTCAGAACATTAAATAATGAACTGACAGGGGAGAGGAAATGATCCTCTGTAATCTGTACAAAATCACACTGGTGTTAACTCCTGGAAATATACAGTTGCAGTGGGGTTGCCAACTCTCCAGGATTGTCCTGGAGTCTCCTGGAATTAAAGATGTATCTCCTGGACGATGCTGAGAGCAACCCGGGAGATTAATCATGTGGGCAATAAACCAAATTATGTATGGTTTCATTTTCTTTGAACTCTATTTTTATTAGTTATAATAATATTGGTTATTAGGGATAAGAGGCTGTTTGACCAAGCGAGGCGGTTGGTGTTTAAAGGCCATGTGATGAAACCTCCCGGAATATGTCCAAGCAGAGTTGGCAACCCTTTGAGTCCCTTCCTGCACTAACCATTACCCGGAGAAGCTCTGCTCAGTTTAGTCCAGAGGCCACAGTGGAGATGATTTGGGTCCTCACTTTGTGTGACATTCATTCCTAGACCGCACTCCCGCCCAAATCTGTACAGTTCACCAGGCCAACATCAAGTCGCTGCCCCAGTGGGAATGGGGCGTTAGTTGCTTCAGGTAGGAGCCTCACTCCAATGTGCTAAGGGCATAGCACCCCGGCACAGTTGGTAGTTCCCAGTAGGTGCAGCCTGCACAGTACGCGCTCCGTCCATTGGTACCAGGCATTGACCCTGATATTTAGTGGGGTGTGATTTACAAACAGGGGTGCGGAGATATGTTCCTGTGGAGTTTTAACAGTGTGCGTGTTGTTTTTGAACAGATTGACGGGCTTGGCTCCCTGTCGGGTGGGGAACGCTGCAGCAGAGGCCCTAGCCCAGGAGCAGGTCAGTTTGTGCTGCTCGGGATAGAGATTACGATAGGGGTTTTGGGGGCGGTGGGTACAGCGTGGTTTGGAGGGTTGGGGGGTGATTACGAGGGTTGGGAGAGATTAGGGGCAGAGGTGGGGGATTCGGAGAGATATTGGAGGGAGAGATGGGGGTCGGCGAGAGATCAGAAGGAGAAATGGGGGTAAGATAGAGATCAGAGGGAGAGATGGGGGGTTGGGAGAGATATCGAAGGGGGAGATGGGAGACAGAGAGAGATCAGAGATGGCGATGGGGGGTTGGAGAGCGATCGGAGGGGAAGATAAGTTCCATAGAGAGATTGGAGGGATAAATGAAGAGTTGGGGAGAATCAGTGATCATGGGGGGCGTCCGATCACTGGGGAGATTAACAGGATAGCTTGGTGGACCAGGGGGAAGCAGTCCTGCTCCTCTTGGCCCACAACCAGTGCTGGAAAGGCACTTACTTCTTCCATCCAGCAGTCACTGCTTCCCCTTAGCTGCCAGGTTTCCTGAGGCCCGGGAAACCTAGCTGGCAAACATTGAAGCTGGAAGAGAGGTATAATGTGAAGCATGTAGCCTCATTAAAGTATTTAAATGATGGACCTGCCTCCTGTGAGCAGATTGGTCACCGTCCCCCCCCCAAAATCCCACCTCCGTTAAAGCCAGAGGTGGGAGGGATCGAGGTGAGTTGGGTTCGAGTTTGCAATTTTAACATTTTTAAAATTCTGACAGTTTTTGGGGGTTAAAATTCCCCCCATTGAGCAGCCTAACCGATGGTCCATAGTGTGGCCTCTTCCAGCCGCTTGAGAAAAGGGAAGGTTTGGAACAGCGCTCAACATTCCAATGTAAATGATGCCTCGGACATGACGATAATGGCATTCTGTGGGCGGCACAATCAAACCGCCCACCGCACACCCGATGCCCACTCGGGGTAAATATTGCCCCCTCTGAATTCAGGTTATAGCAGCAGCTAAATCCTGAGCAGTCTGAAAAGAAACTATTGAATAAAACTCACAGCAATTGCCAAGCCTTCACTGCAACATATTCCTGACAACGGAGGCCATTCAGCTCCACAAGCGTAGGAGCTGCACGCGAGATTTGTTTTGGACTGGGGATTATTGACAGTGATGCAGAAATCTGCGGTTAGGCTTCCTGCCTGCTGAGCTGTGTGTAGGCCTCAGGGTTTGTGTGGGAGGGGGGAGGAGAGAGGAAAAGTGAGAAATGTAGAAACAAGGGGAGAAGATAAATATTATTTCAAGAAAAGGATGAACTGCACAGGGAAACAGGTGTCAAACTCTGCACAAAGATCTTGGGCCAGATTTTGCTGTAGCAGGGTATCTAACGATATCTGCCATGAGAACTGAAAGAAATCAGTATTTGTAGGGAAATGGTGTTAGGGAAATTGATGGGATTGAAGGCCGATAAATTCCCAGGGCCTGATAATCTACATCCTAGTGCACTTAAGGAAGTGGCCCTAGAAATAATAGATGCATTGCTGGTCATCTTCCAACATTCGATGGAATCTGGAATAGTACCCATGGATTGGAGGGTAGCTAATGTTACCCCACTATTCAAAATGGTGTGGAGATGCCGGAGTTGGACTGGGGCGGACAAATGTAAGAAGTCACACAACACCAGGTTATAGTCCAACAGCTTTATTTGAAATCACAAGCTTTCGGAGCACCGCTCCTTTGTCAGGTGATTCAAATAAAGCTGTTGGACTATAACCTGGTGTTGTGTGACTTCTTACATTCAAAAAAGGTGGTAGAGAGAAAACGGGGAATTACAGACTAGTAAGCCTGACATCGGTGGGGAAAATGCTAGAGTCCATTATAAAAGATGTAATAGCAGATCACTTGGAAAACAGTGACAGGATCGGACAAAGTCAACATGGATTTACAAAAGGTAAATCGTGCTTGACTAATCTACTGGAATTTTTTGAGGATGTAACTAGTAAAATAGATAAGGGAGAACCAGTGGACGTGGTGCATTTGGACATTCAGAAGGCTTTCGATAAGGTCCCACATAAGAGATTAACGTGTAAAGTTAAGGCACATGGGATTGGGGGCATGGTATTGACTTGGATAGAGAAGTGGTTGGCAGATAGAAAACAAAGAGTTGGAATAAACGGGTCTTTTTCAGAGTGGCAGGCAGTGACTAGTGGGGTACCGCAGGGATCGGTCCTTGGACCCCAGCTATTCACAATATATATTAATGATCTAGACAAGGGAACTAGATGTAATATCTCCAAATTTGCAGATGACACAAAGCTGGGTGGACGTGTGTGCTGTGAGGAGGATGCCGAGAAACTCCAGTATGATTTGGACAGTTTGGGTGTTTGGGCAGAAGCATGGCAGATGCAATATAACATGGATAAATGTGAGGTTATCCACTTTGGTGTCAAAAACAGGAAGGCAGATTATTATCTGAATGGCAATAGATTGGGAGAAGGGGAAGTGCAACGAGACCTGGGTGTCCTTGTGCACCAGTCACTGAAGGTAAGCATGCAGGTGCAGCAGGCGGTTAAGAAGGCAAATGCTATGTTGGCCTTCATAGCGAGAGGGTTTGAGTACAGGAACAAGGATGTCTTGCTGCAGTTGTACAGGACCTTGGTGAGACCACATCTTGAGTATTGTGTACAGTTTTGGTCGCCTTATCTGAGGAAGGATATTCTTGCCATGGAAGGAGTTCAGAGAAGATTCACCAGGCTGATACCTGGGATGGCAGGAATGACGTATGAAGAGAGATTGGGTCGATTGGGCTTGTGCTCACTGGAGTTTAGAAGAATGAGAGGGGATCTCATTGAAACTTATAAAATTCTGGCAGGACTGGACAGACTAGATGCAGGGAGGATGTTCCCGATGGTCGGGGAATCCAGAACCAGGGGTCACAGTCTAAGGATAAGGGGTAGGCCTTTTAGGACAGAAATTAGGAGGAATATCTTCACCCAGAGAGTGGTGAACCTGTGGAATTCTCTACCACAGAAGGCAGTCGAGACCAATTCATTAAATA
This sequence comes from Somniosus microcephalus, assembly GCF_052327205.1. Lineage (NCBI taxonomy): Eukaryota > Metazoa > Chordata > Chondrichthyes > Squaliformes > Somniosidae > Somniosus > Somniosus microcephalus. The sequence goes on along the minus strand of NC_140990.1, from coordinate 195,028,236 downwards.
TATTCAAGAAGGAGTTGGATATATTTCTTAAGGCTAAAGGGATCAAGGGGTATGGGGAGAAAGCAGGGACTGGGTACTGAACTTGGATGATCAGCCATGATCGCATTGAATGGCGGAGCAGGCTCGAGGGGCCGAATGGCCTACTCCTGCTCCTATCTTCTATGTTTCTATGTTTCTATGAGTTAGACTTGCCCCTGCACCCTTCAGCTCAAAACAAGGTTTGCCCACTAAGCTGCTGAAAGTGCAAGCTGATAACGTCGCAGCTGTTAAGTCTGTGTGTTCTAGTTGTATTTAAGATTAATTACTGACACAGACTACAAGAATAACGTTTCAACAGGTCTTTACTAGTTGGAGGTCAGGGCTATACTAACAGCAATATCACTACACAGTACTTATATACCGGTGGTCACCACCGGTATTACGTATACAGCAGCCAGAGAAAGTAGTACATCTCTTAAGGTGGAACAGGCTTAAGTTCTCTTAAGGTGGAACAGGTTACATACACCACAATCCTCCCTTTTTAGCTTAACAGTCATATCCCCATTTAACATAACATAATAACATATATACATATATAACTTCAGGTATAAACAGTTCAAAGGTTCAGTCTCTCAGGAGGCCTTCTGATTCGGGTTGGATAACGCCTTTCAGTGGTCTCTGATTCTTGTTGCTGAGGTGACTCCTCTAGTTGGTTTCCTATGTATTGGACGTCATCATCAGGTACATTCCCTGCCGAGGTAGATGCTTCAGGTTCATTAACGTCTTCCACAGTTGTCTCTGTCGCAACCATGGGTTCGACCCTTGCTCTCGATTCTACCAGTTGATCCGCATGACGCCTTATCACATTGTTACCAATATCTACTGTGTACATCAGAGGTCCTTGTCTGGCCCGAATTGTTCCGGACTGCCATTTTTCGTTTCCATAGCCCCTTGCCAACACTGGTAGTCCTACGTCGAAACTTCGAGTGGTCTTGTTATTAATATGCCGGAACTGTTTGTTTTCCACTTCCCTCCGCACATTTAGTTTTAACAAGTCCAACCTGGACCGCAACCTCCTGTTATAAAACATCATGGCAGGACTTTGGTTAGTCACTGCATGAGCGGCGTTTCGATATGCCATTAGGAAATTGTCCACCTTGTGCTGTAGCGGAATCTGATCATCGTTCATGGCCTTTATTGCCTTTTTGAATGTTTGGACAAATCTCTCGGCCAACCCGTTTGTCACCGGATGATATGGGGCAGAGGTATAATGTTTCACCCCATTCTTCTTTAAGAATTTTTGGAATTCTTCCGACACGAACTGTGGTCCGTTGTCCGAACATATCTGTTCTGGCAATCCGTTCCTTGCGAATATTGTTCTTAACACCGCAATTGTCTTTTCTGAAGTAGTGGTATTCATCTTGATCACGTCTGGCCATTTGGAATGTGCGTCCACCGCAATTAGGAACATGGAGTCCATGAATGGACCAGCAAAGTCAATATGTACGCGTTGCCATGGGGCTGAAGGCCATTCCCATGGGTGTAGCGGGGCGATCGGAGGTGCATTTTGCACTTTTTGGCACCCAGCGCAGCTTTTCGTCAACTCCTCTATCTGTTGGTCAATACCCGGCCACCATACATAAGCCCTAGCAAGGCTTTTCATCTTAACTCCCCCCAGATGACCTTCATGCAGTTCCTTTAGAACTCTTTCCCTTAACTTGGGAGGAATAATCACTCTTGTCCCGTACATCAAAGTACCATGGCAGACGGACAGCTGGTCTCGCCTTGCCGAGAATGCCGGTAACAGAGGATCACCATGTGTTGGCCATCCCTTCACTGTCACCTCATAGACTCGGGACAGTGTCGGGTCGTTTCTGGTTTCTCTTTCAATACTTGCATTGGTGACTGGTAAACACTCGATGATGGTCGAATGAAATAACTCAACAGGGTCAACTTTCGTCGTCTCTTCTTCTTCAGGTAGTGGCAGGCGTGACAGCCCATCAGCATTGCCATGCTGCTTTGTACCTTTGAATTCTATTTGATATTGATGTGCCCCTAGGAAAAGGGACCATCTCTGGACTCTCTGTGCTGTCATCACCGAAACACCCTTCTTAGGGTTAAAAATGGATACCAACGGCTGATGGTCTGTCAGAAGTGTGAATTTTTGGCCCTGCAGGTAATGATTAAACTTCTTCACTCCCCATACATGGCTGAGAGCCTCCCTATTGATCTGCGCATAGTTGCGCTCAGCGGAGGTCAATGATCTGGATGGAAACGCGACTGGCCTTTCCATGCCATTTGGCAACTTGTGTGAGAGTACTGCCCCAATACCATATGGAGAAGCATCACAAGCCAACCGAATAGGCAGTGTTGGGTTGAAGTGAGCCAACACTTCCTCTGAGGTGATCAATTCTTTGCTTTTGCGAAATGCCTTCTTACAGTTTTCGCTCCATTCCCATGGTACCCCCTTCTGTAAAAGAGCGTGCAGCGGGTGCAGTACCGTGGATAGATTCGGTAGAAACTTATGGTAATAGTTAATCAAACCTAGAAACGACCTCAACTGAGAGACATTATCCGGAGCGGGAGCCTTTACAACTGCCTCTATCTTGTCAGGAGACTTATGAAGCCCCTCCCGGTCAATGACATGACCACAGTACGAGATCCGCTTCTGAAAGAACTCACATTTCTGCCGATTAACTCTAAGTCCATACTCTTTCAGTCTGTTGAGCACCAGTTCCAAGTTTGCGAGGTGTTCTTCATCACCATCTCCTGTAATCAGAATATCATCCAGGTAACATTGTGTGCCTGGAATTCCCTGTAATACCTGCTCCATGGCCCTCTGCCAAATTGCTGGAGCCGATGCCACTCCAAAAACCAGCCTATTATACCGGTACAAACCTCTATGCGTGTTGATCGTGAGGTACTGGCGTGACTCTTCTTCAACCTCCATCTGCAAGTACGCCTGTGCCAGGTCTATCTTGGTGAAGTGTTTCCCGCCAGACAACGAAGCAAAAATATCCTCAATCCGCGGAAGCGGATACTGCACCGTGTGAAGCACCGGATTAACGGTGATCTTGAAGTCTCCACAGATGCGAACCTTCCCTGGTTCTCCTGGCTTGTTGCTCGAAGGATGTTTCATAACGGGAACAATGGGCGTAGCCCACTCACTCCAATCTACCTTAGACAGTATACCTGAACGTTCTAGCGCTTCCAGTTCCGCTTCTACAGCAGGTCGTATTGCATAGGGTACCGGTCTGGCTTTGAAAAATTTTGGGTGTGCATGTTCATCAATCTTGATGTTTGCCGTAATTCCTCTCAGTGTTCCCAGTCCCTGCTGGAACACCTCTTTAGCATCATCCAATATTCTGGACAATTGTTTAGGTTTGACATCTGTTTCCCCGGAATCTACCGTTAGTGCCTTTAAGGAGTGCCAGTCCATATTCATTTTCCTAATCCACTCCCATCCCAGTAGTGGTGGACCTCCTTCAGGTAGCACATATAAGTCCATTACTTGGCTTTCTTTGCCCTTGTGGACCACTTTTACCTCTATCTTTCCGATGGGGTACACTCTTTGCCCCGTGTATGTTTTCAATATAACTCCGTATCCCGTAGGGGAATATGTTGGAATAACCTTTTGTAATCTTTCTTATTCATGACCGTCAATGCCGATCCAGTGTCCAATTCCATCTTTACTTGGACTCCTGCTATCTGAAGAGTGACCCAAATTGTCTGGAGATCTGCATCCTTACCAACGTTGTGTACTCTTAAGCTACCCAGTTCATTACTGCTGGCGTCTGAATCTGACTCCTGTTTGTTCAAACTGTTCTTTGTCACCTTGTGTACCTTTATGTATTTTCCTTGCGGTGACTTTTTGTTGCTGGTCTTCTTTCCTGACCGGCATACTTTAGCTATGTGGCCAAGCCTGCCACACGTTCTGCATTCTTGGTTTTTAAACCAACACTGGTTCTGATCGTGCGTTGTCTTTCCACAATGATAACATTTTACAGTACTCAAAACCAATTGATTTGTACTGAGTTCCGGTGACCGTAGCTGCATTATTGCCGTGCCTCTCGCTGCGGCTTCGTGTGATGCTGCCATAGTGACCGCTTTCTCAAGCATCAGCTCATTCTCCTCGAGCAGTCGCTTTTGTGTATCTTCTTTTAATAATCCACACACAAATTTATCTCTTAGCGCATCTGTTAGTCCCATTCCAAACTGACAGTACTTTGCTAGCTTACGCAATTCCATTAAATATTCAGCACTGCTTTCATCTTTCAGCTGCTTTCTGCTGTAAAATTTAAATCGTTCCGCTAGCATCAGCGGTGTGGGGTTTAGATGATTTCTCAGGACAGTAACAATCTCCTCGAACGTCTTCTCCGCCGGTTCTGATTGCACTTCAGAAGTACTTCATTAGCTGTAAAGTGCTTTAGGGCGTCCTGAGGTTGTGAAAAGCGCTCTATGAATGCAAGTTCTTTCTTCCTTTTTCTTTACATCACTGTCTGCCCTCTCATGCAGCAGACTTCAGTAGGAGCCCATTGCCTTTCTTAGTGTTCACTAATTTCATCTCATCTTATGGACAGCCCATAACCAAGGTAAGACTACCTGCTATATAATTTCCTGGCTTATCCTTTCCTGCTCTCTTGAGCAAGGGTGTAACATTTCCATGCCTCTCGTCCTTTGGCACAATTGTCATTTCCAAAGGTTTTTGCAAAATTATAATCAGTGCATCTGTCAGCTCCTCCACCACCTCCTCTAATGTACCATCTGGGCTGAAGACATTTCCTCTTTTCATCTGATTAATGTTTTAAATACGGGTTTCTTTATCTGTACTAGATTTCTTTCTATATGAAAAGGTGAGTTTGGATTGATGACCTCTTTCCTGTGGCTCTCAAGAAGAACTTAGACTGAGTTTGGTGTCTCAGCTTTCTCTTTAAGTGACTGTTAATGTGAAAGTAACAACTTTAAGCTTTAATGTTAACTTGGTTTTGTTAGTAGCACTCTCACCTGTGAGTCATAAAGTTGAGAGTTCAAGCTCCACTACAGCCTTCAACAAGTAGTCCAGGTTGACCCTCCAGTGCAACACCGAGGGAGTGCGACATTGGGCCAGAAATTCGCGGCCAGAAGCGTGAGTACGTTCGGGTTACTCACGCATCTGGCCGTTGGAAATGCCGGCGTTCAGCAGGAACAGCGCATGCGGGGAACGACGGCATTTCCAGACCCGAGATCTATTCACAGCGCGTGCGACTGCACAGGCAGCGCTTGCGCAGTGAACTTTGTGGATTTCAATGATGGATTCAGTGAGGGTAAGTCCTTAGAAGTTACACTTGAAAAAAGCAAGTGTAAAGTTGCTCATTGGCTGCGGAGGAAGATATATTTTATCGTGGAGCTTTTGAAATGCAATATTTTTGTTTGGGAAAGGGAGGGAAGTTATTTTAAGAAATTTTAAGTAAGTTTTAAAGTTTAAATTTTTTGTTTTTAAAGGGTTTTCAGAACGGTAGGTAGAAGGAGCAATTGTGGCTGTGTGAATGGAATGTGAGAATGAGTTATGTATGTATGTCCACATATATCCCTTTACATATATGTATGTATGTTTTATATTCCTTTACTAATGTGTATGAATGTATGTTTTTAATTGTGATTTTCCAATAAGTTACTTTCTCTGAAAGTCATAATTAAATAATACATTCATACACATAAGTAAAGGAAAATATACATAACACGCAAAGGAATATATACAGACATACATACTTTCAGAAGCTCCACGATAAGAAATATCTTCCTCCGCAGCCTCTGCAGCAACTGTACCCATGATTTTTTCATGTGTAAGTTGTAATGACTTGACCTCACTGAAAGCATTAATGAAAGCGGCGAATTATACTGCGCACGCGCTGCCTGTGCAGTCGCACGCGTTCTGCCTCTGAACACCTTCGTTCAGAGGACAGGAAATGCCGGTTTTCCCCACATGCACTGTGCATGCTGAAAACCGGCATTTCATCCGGCCAGATGCGTAAGTACCCCGACCGTACTAGCGCATTTGGAAGGGAATTACTGGGCCAACATATTACATGTCAATAAAATTAAAAATTTAACAATTGCACGACTTGCCCCCTCGCATCTGCGACTGAGGGTCCAAGGAGGTGCATTGCGCAATAGGTCATCATCGTACGTATCCTCACACTGTTCCCTTTGGGGAACTGTTTGAAGTGGTGGAAGGATTTATGGCCGTGATTAACGCTCATTCCGTGACCGTAACCATCTTTGAACCAGCCATTAGGGTGGTTAGTCCTATGGCGGGAGGGTTTTACGGGCTCCCACAACCCATCTGAGGAGGGGTGGGGGGGGCCACCAACACCCACGGACGCAAGTATCCCGCTGGATGTCCACCCAGAATTTAAAGTTGGAGCTCCGACTCCACTTGCCGGGACTGTCTGGAGTGGGGTTCAAAACCCTACTCCTTCTGGCCCAGCGGCGGGGATGCTTACTGCTACGCAAAAGGCCCACTCCGCACAAAAGGTGACACCCATATGTTTCCTGCGCCTTTTCCCTCCCCGTGACTGGAGCCCTATGCTGCCATTTTAAGTTGCTAATCGGATTGGGCCTTTGTCATAGCGGTAGGATCCCCGCCGCTGGGCCAGATCAGGGTAGGGTTTCGAACCCCGCTCCAGACAGTCCCGGCAAGTGGAGTCGGAGCTCCGACTCTAAATTCTGGGTTGACATCCAGTGGGATATTTGCGTCTGTGGGTGTGCGTGGCCCCCCTCCTTGTATAGCTTGTGGGAGCCCGTAAAACCCTCCCGCCATAGGACTAACCGCCCTAATGGCTGGTTCAAAGATGGTTACGGTCACGGAATGAGCGTTAACCATGGCCATAAATCCTTCCACCACTTCATACAGTTCCCCAAAGGGAACAGTGTGAAGACACGTATGATGACGACATTGCTAAATAAATAAATGGAATTTAAAAAATTCTTTTAGGGCTTTTAAAAGTCTTTAAATTGCTTTAATTCTCTTTAAAACTACTTCAGATTACTCAAAATAATGTAAACTTTTTAAAAAGTTTATAAAAGTTACCAAAATCTTCAAAAAACTTCCAAAAACCTATTTAAACTGCTGCTTTGCATGTAAAAATGCTTAGCAGCTTGCACTGCACGCTCCTGGCTTCGCGCTGGCTGCACTCCTGGGCGGCGTGACGTCACACGCTGCCCGGGAATCTTCTTTTTCAAACACCAAGTCCAGGCGTCCCTGGAGCTGATCTGCAGTAGCGCGGGGTAAGTGCAAATACGGGGCTTGCACGCGCTGCAAGCCCCGTTTAGGAATTTCTGGCCCATTGTGTAAGAATTATTTATGACATTCACACTTCCTACATTAGGTGTTAGGATAGGGTTCATAGACATAAAACCACACAGATACACTATCTCCCAGAGACCTTTTATTTAACCACTAACACACGGATGAAATAAGAACCCAACTCAGCCTGTCCTGGAGTCTTCAAGTGCCTGGTGGCTAAACCAATGCTCAGTTGAAGTCTTTTGAAATCTTTAGATGTTTTCTCTTTGTTTATCCTGGCCGGCTGCAGTAAAGAAACTCGGTCTTGTGTCAGTTCCTACAGTTTTTGTGTTCAGATTCATCATGTGGTATTCACGTGTATACCTCAATCATTGGCTCATTCAAGCATGGCTTTTCTCCTTGTTATTCATGATTGGTTCAAAGTTTAGTGGGGTTGCTCCACCATGCATGTCATTTGTTGCAGTTTAATGAGGGTCTTATCTCAATACGGTGCTGGTCGGTTCCACTGATTCCGTAGCAACCCAAGATTTGTCCTTGGCTACAACTGCTTCTTTTTCATGAGTAATGTCTGTTAAAAATGTTCCTCCATATTCTTTGTTCTCAGCTTTCATTTTAAAGTGGTACAGCCATCATTAAAAGTTCTCTTTCGTATTAAAGTTCTTCTTGTTGTCAAGGGATGTTTAAAATAGATTTTCCTTCAATTGTCAGTGGTGCTATCTTGTGGATGAGAAGTTAAACCGAGGCCCTGTCTGAATTTCCAAGTGTAAAGATCCAATGGCACTTTTCAAGGTTGAGCAAGGAACCCTTGTCCATATTTTATCCCTCAAGTAACACCACCAGAAACAGATTAACTGGTCCTTCGTCTCATTTGCTGTGCGTGGGGCCTTGCAGTGTGTGAATTAGCAGCCACCCAAACAGCCCAAAACAGTTAAAGTACAAAATGGCTGCTTCACTTGGTGGATCCATTTGAGTTATGGGAATTGAAACAGGAGCTGCGAAGATGTCGCACTGAGCAACTATTAACTGTGTCATCAGATGTTATGAGAGATAGGATTCTAACATCGAAAGATTTCCACATTGTTATTAGGCTGTTCTTTGTTTGGCCACATGGGGGCAACTGTGAGTTGCCTTGTTGATCTATCGGGATTTTAAAACCTTTGTGCTGAATTGCCCCATCCTTGTTATTTTGTGTGTGTGCATGTGCGCACATGTTAGAGAGTAATATTGCTGCAATGAGCTCAGGATTTTCAGAAAAGGATGGATAATGTCACTGAAAAATAAACTGTGAAGATGGACAATGTTTTCACTCCTGGGAAGTGGTACACAGTGTAATAATTAATAATATTAATAGTGCTTGCATTTCTTCAGCATCTCATGGCATCAAAACATCAAGGTGCTTGACAGAATTAATTGCTTTCGAAGGGCAGTGACTGTTGTTATCAAGGTAAATGTTGAGATTGAGAGCATCAAATGGTCACTGACCAGGAATGCTAACCTTCGAAGGCCCAGGACCATGAGCTTGGCACTGAAAAAGTTCACAGGTTTGTGGGAATAATCACGAGATTTACAAACTCAATAAACAAACTCTCAGGGACTAATATTGACATTGGATAAGATTCTGCTGTCAGTGGGAGTTAATAGCCTTGTACCAGTGTAAACCGCTGCTGCTGATGGTAAATTACCTCAATTACAAGAGAAGGAGGGACATCCAGCCCAGAGTCGACGAGCTTTGGGTGTAGATGTGATTTTGCTTAAACACCCAGCCTCCAATTAGTGCACCATGAAAATTCTAGATGGTCACGGGCAGTGCTTTGACTCTCAACTGCTGGTATTCTTCGATTGGTCTTGTTTGGGGAGAACTCCGAATATTGAGACCAGATTTTCAGGCGCAGTAGGGAAGAAAGTCATTCCTCTGGTGTTTAATTGCAATTGGTGGAGTGTTTTTTGTATTTATCCTCACTGAGACCTGTTCCTTTGAATGGATTTTTATGGAAGCATAAGCGACATTAAATATGGAAAAGCTTCCCTGATTACAGGATCCCAAAGATGCTTCAGATTCAGATTCAGATTCAGATTCAGATTAGATTTATTTGCAATATGTAACAAGTACAATGGAATGCTTGTTCCCCGTAGGGACGCGTCAGCTATACATACAGCGCCGCGTTCAGAGTCAATACAATGGCTTCCCGTGGCAGTGGGAGCACGATGTCCCTCAGCTGCTCCGTCCTCCTCTTCACCGCGGCCTCCTCCTCACTGTTGCCGGCTCCACGTGTGGTGGTCTGCTTCTCCCGCTCTGGTCACCATGCCCGGCTCCCCTCCTCCCATCCGGACTGCGAGTTACCCGAAATGGAGCTGCTGGCCGACGTGCTGCGCGTGTCGTGTGTCTGCTGCTGCTGTTCGTTGCGCTGCGCTCCTCTGCCCGACTCGCCGAACACATCGTCGGGATGTGAATGCTCCAATGCGGCCTCCTCTTCACCATCGCCGGCTCCACGCTCCACGGCCCGGGGCCTACTTTTCTCTCTTCACGGGTCGGCCTCTGGCCGCCATGCTCGGCTCCCCTCCTCCCAGTCGGAATTCCTTCCCGCCGAGGAGCTGCCGGCCGATGTGCTCCAGCGGGTCGGCTTGGCTGCTGCTGCTGCTCACCGCGCTGCGCTGCCTCTGCCCAAATCGCCGAGCACCTCGCTCCGGTTGCGGGAGCGAGCGGCGAGAGCTGGCCGCCCGAAACAGGGAGAGCGATCTCAGCACCGGACCGTCACGGCCGCCATCTTGACACAAATGTGCCTGATGTACATGAATGATGGTTAAATGATGGTAAAGGATATATAAGAACATAAGAAATAGGAGCAGGAGTAGGCCATACGGCCCCTCGAGCCTGCTCCTCCATTCAATAAAATCATGGCTGAACCTTTGCATCCACTCCACTTTCCTGCCTGATTCCCATATCCCTTGAGTGTAGAAATAAGAGGGGGGGCTGTTGGGGTTATTGTCTCTGGCCAGTCAGAAGTATCTGAGCTGCTCCAGGCCCCATGCGGTTTCGAATCGCTCCCCTTTTCTGGTTCTGACCGCCGGACTTATTCAGTAGCGATGTAGACAAAACGAGACTCATGGTTGGGTGCAAAGAAAACCAGCATTTATTGAAATAAAGAATAAATCGAAAATAATGATGAATACAACACACTTTTGCTTAATACAGCACTTTTGCTTAATACAGCACACCTTTGCTTAATACAGCACACCTTTGCTTAATACAGCACACCTTTGCTTAATACAGCACACCTTTGCTTATTACAGCACACCTTTGCTTAATACAGCACTTTTGCTTAATACAGCACACCTTTGCTTAATACAGCACACCTTTGCTTATTACAGCACACCTTTGCTTAATACAGCACTCCTTTGCTTATTACAGCACACCTTTGCTTAATACAGCACACCTTTGCTTAATACAGCACACCTTTGCTTAATACAGCACTCCTTTGCTTATTACAGCACACCTTTGCTTAATACAGCACACCTTTGCTTAATACAGCACTCCTTTGCTTATTACAGCACACCTTTGCTTAATACAGCACTCCTTTGCTTAATACAGCACACCTTTGCTTATTACAGCACACCTTTGCTTAATACAGCACTCCTTTGCTTAATACAGCACTCCTTTGCTTAATACAGCACTCCTTTGCTTAATACAGCACTCCTTTGCTTATTACAGCACACCTTTGCTTAATACAGCACTCCTTTGCTTAATACAGCACACCTTTGCTTAATACAGCACTCCTTTGCTTAATACAGCACACCTTTGCTTAATACAGCACTCCTTTGCTTATTACAGCACACCTTTGCTTAATACAGCACTCCTTTGCTTATTACAGCATACCTTTGCTTATTACAGCACACCTTTGCTTAATACAGCACTTTTACTTAATACAGCACACCTTTGCTTAATACAGCACACCTTTGCTTATTACAGCACACCTTTGCTTAATACAGCACTTTTGCTTAATACAGCACACCTTTGCTTAATACAGCACACCTTTGCTTATTACAGCACACCTTTGCTTAATACAGCACTTTTGCTTAATACAGCACACCTTTGCTTAATACAGCACACCTTTGCTTAATACAGCACACCTTTGCTTAATACAGCACACCTTTACTTAATACAGCACACCTTTGCTTAATACAGCACTTTTGCTTAATACAGCACACCTTTGCTTAATACAGCACACCTTTGCTTAATACAGCACACCTTTGCTTATTACAGCACACCTTTGCTTAATACGGCACTTTTGCTTAATACAGCACACCTTTGCTTAATACAGCACACCTTTACTTAATACAGCACACCTTTGCTTAATACAGCACTTTTGCTTAATACAGCACACCTTTGCTTAATACAGCACACCTTTGCTTATTACAGCACACCTTTGCTTATTACAGCACACCTTTGCTTATTACAGCATACTTTTGCTTAATACAGCACACCTTTGCTTAATACAGCACTTTTGCTTAATACAGCACACCTTTGCTTAATACAGCACTCCTTTGCTTATTACAGCATACCTTTGCTTATTACAGCACACCTTTGCTTAATACAGCACTTTTACTTAATACAGCACACCTTTGCTTATTACAGCACACCTTTGCTTATTACAGCACACCTTTGCTTAATACAGCACTCCTTTGCTTATTACAGCATACTTTTGCTTATTACAGCACACCTTTGTTTAATACAGCACTTTTACTTAATACAGCACACCTTTGCTTAATAGGGGAGGAGAAAACAGACACATCAAGGGAAAATTGACTAAAATTACAATTTAACAAAATTCCCCTTTAATTCCCACCCCTAATACCTATCTAGGTTGCCTTGTAATGAGCCAGAAAGTTTTATGCTCACCAGTGGACGCCTGCTCCGTGCCCCTGCGGTCTTAGATTCTTCACCGCCCCGAAGTAGAGATACCCCAGTAATTCAAAGTAACTGCTGGTATTCCACTTCTTTGGGTGGGCTGCTGAGTTGTTCTTCTTGCAGGCAGAGCACGGAGGCGAGGCGGCAGAGAGAGAGAGATGGCTTCCTGAGAGGCTATCTTTTATACCCCATTGGGAGCCATAATCTTCACGCCCAAATCCGGATGTATCTGGGCTATACAAAAGGGATCCAAACTGTCCCCATTGACTGTAATGGGTTTGAATGTATTACCCATTTCATTATGACTGGTATGCGCTTAATACAAAATGTCTCAGACATCCTTAAGTGTTCAGTCAACATCAACTCAAGTGGTTTGTAAACAAACCCATTGTCCTGTGGTCAGTCCAACTGCAATTGATTGGCAGCTTTAAGTACTTAAGCCTTTGAGTCAACATTGTAGAGCGTTCTGTAAACAAACAACCCCTTTGTCCTGTGGGTGAAACTTCCTAAACTGCAGTTGATTGACAGTTTCAAGTACTTCATGCATTTCCACAGGCTGGTGTTTTTCTTCAAATCCTTTGTAGATATACAAGCAGGCTGTCTTTTGTCTTCTGCCACGAGGTCTGACAGCCATTTTGATACCCTGGGTTTTTAAGGTATATTTCACCCAGGATTTCTTTAATCAAAAAAAATAATCTTCGGGGCTGTAGAAATTTTCGAAATTCTTGCGAAACCCTACAGTAGTCCCCATGAGTCCAAAAATCTATCTCTCTCAGCCTTGAATATACTCAACGACAGAGCTTCCACAGCCCTATGGGGCAGAGAATTACAAAGATTGACAACCCTTTGAGTGAAGAAATTCCTCCTCATCTCAGTCTTAAATGATTAAGCCTACCCTTTATCCTGAGACTATGCCCCCTAGTTCTAGACACTCCAGCCAGGGGAAACAACCCCTCAGCATCTACCCTGTTAATCCCCTTCAGAATCTTGTATGTTTCAATGAGATCACCTCTCATTCTTCTAAACGCCAGAGAATATAGGCCCATTCTACACAATTTCTCATAATAGGACAGCCCTCTCATCCCAGGAATCAATCTAGTGAACCTTAGTTGCACCGCCTCCAAGGCAAGTATATCCTTCCTTAGATAAGGAGACCAAAACTGTGCACAGTACTCCAGGTGTGGTCTCACCAAGGCCCTGTACAATTCTAGCAAGACTTTGTTACTCTTCTCCAAACCCCTTGCAATAATGGCCAACATGCCATTTGCCTTCCTTATTGCTTGCTGTACCTGCATGCTAGCTTTCTGTGTTTCTTGCACGAGGACACCCAAATCTCTCTGAACACCAACATTTGAAAGTTTCTCACCATTTAAAAATGTTCTGTTTTTCTATTCTTCCTACCATTCTAGAATCTCAGTAATTTTGGAAGATCTGCAGCCACCTCTTTTAGAACCCTAGGATGTGAGCCGTCAGGTTCAGGGGATTTGTCGGCTTTTAGCCCCATTAGTTTCTCCAGTACTTTTTCTCTACTTAAATTAAATAGGTTAAGTTCCTCACCCTCATTAGTCCTTTGGGTTCCCCACCATTTTTGGTATGTACTTAAAGATGAAATGCACATAGAGTGGCTTTGGCCCCATTACTTGGGCTCCAATTGGTTACGCTGATTTATGCCCATTTTAAATTTGGGCGTATGCTAATGAGATTGAGAGGAATCTTGGGCGTAACTTGACATCGGCAAAATGGGCACAGCATTGGGCGCATTTTCGGGTCTAAATTCCGGGTTGCGCCCGAGGGGGAAACTTCAGGCCCTGGATTAAAACATTTTCAGTCACCCCACAGTCATAACTTGTAGTCAAGTGCCCTTGAATTTGAAATTCTTTACTCTGGGGGAGTTCCTCAGGGGAAGAACTTTGCTAAGTTTACTATGTGTAATGGTTCTGTCTGTATGAATCTGTATTCTCTATGATCCATTAGCTTTTCCTGTGTCCGTGATATATTAGTTTTGCAGGTAATGAAATTTTCCCTCATGTCTGCTGGCTACAGCCTGTATGTCATTGAAGTGGAGTGACAGGGGTGAATTTCCTTAGAGCCTCTCACGCTCCACCGCCCTAAGTTTGGCAGAAATCCCATTTGTGCGCATAAATGGTGTTTCTCCTGAAGTTACGATGGCGGAGTGGGAGCAGCTCCGAGGACATTTACCCCACCTCAAACCCTAAATTTTGCACGGTGTTAAAAGTCAGTTCATATCCACTGAAAGCAAAAGGAACCAATGTTCACCTCGTCACTGAAATGTTCCCAGCAAGCAAGAAAACAGAAGCCAGGGGCAGCATCAAACAGGAAAGGCAAAGCCAGTAAAACATTGTGTGAAACATCAGTAAGTGTCCAGCAAAGCTTAATGCGACAGACAGTTGCTCCTCTAGTGAAATCTAATTTCCACCAGTCTGAGCACCAGCTGAACTATGGGGTTGGTGGTGGGGGGGGGGGGGGGGGAGGGGAGGAGGGGTGCACAGGAGGAAAGCTGCAAATGCTACTGTATGGGTGATAAAGCAATGGGGGGAAACGGGAGTTCTGTTTGACACCAGGGCAGAGAGTGAGAGTAAGAACATCACTAGAAGGAGGACCGAGGCTGGACACATCATAGATACGAAGAGCAACTGTTAGCTGCAATTGAGGGAGATCTGTAGTAAGCATTGTTGAAGAACTGAAAGAAAGAAGAGTTTGATTGCTCCTTTGAAAAGCTTGGGGGAGATCAAGGTGCAGCGACACTGCAAGCGGAATGAAAATTGGACGCATTAAGCAACCAATGAATTTAAAGTGGATGAGATATGGACAAATTAATTAATGTGGAGAAGGGACATAGTGGAAGATATAGCAGGGCCATTGAGAGCCCCAAAATTGACGGAGGAAGAGTTGGAGGATGAGTCATTGACTACAGCACAGTCAGAGTGGGCTATTTACATGTCAGATGCCATCAACAAAATTCAACAGCTGCCTTGAAATGTACCTTTCAAAAGTCTGAGAATAAAGAAATCCAGCGCAGATCGCTGACAGATCTGTTTGCGTTTGGTTTCCTTTTGCATTTCAACCTGTGGGATTACAATTTGCTTAAAAAATATTAAAAGTAAATGTTCAAATTTTCAAATGTGGAAAAATGGTCAAAATGTTGAAATGTGACTAGCATAAATTCAAAGCTAAGACTACTAATTACATTTTTGTGTAGACATCAAATTATACAGAATCAAAAATCTATTTGCAATTAAAATGCTAACTTTTTATTATACTTAAACCAAAACAGCAAAACATCGTGAGATTCTCATGGAGTCCTTTGTCAGAGCCTTATAACTTTATCTTTGAAATCCATAATGTGGGTGTTTTGTGCTCTATGAAGTTGCATCTTGTGTAGTGAGTTGACAAATAGTTCAAATCAGTTAACTAAAAATGAGCAGATATAGCAAGGCTGTTATACCTATCATGTCACAAGCGCTAACTTTGAGACAGCCATGGTTTTACTGGCAGATACCCCTGGTGGGGCAACAATTAAAGATAAATTTTCAATGGGGTTCCCCAAGCGTCCAGCATAACCTCGACAGGCATTGGCAGATACACTGTAGAGGTGACACAATCGGTCATTTACGCTGTTTCTTTGGGGTGCCCGCTGATCTTCGACCAAATTTACAAGAGCAGATCAGAAGAACCCTCCCCCCACTGAAATTCCAGGCAAACATCTCTGTCTCTTTTTCAGACTGGTAAAGTTTACACATTGTCTGAAGATTTAATCAAACTGATTTTGTTCTCATAGGAGGCTGTCAGCAAATAATTAATTTAACCGGAGGCGTGACATCCTTTGAAGCTAGCACCTTACCTCCAGACAAGGCCTCACTCTAAACACACACAAAGCAGAAAGCAGTTAACAGATCCCAATTTCAATTTGCAATCATTATGCAATTCCCCACATTTGCCAAGAACTAAAGCCCAAAAGGACAAAGAAAATATTAGCAGAAACTGTAGCAAGGAATTCCATTCTAAAAAATAACAGAATCCTAGTCTTGCTGCACTTTAACTGAAAAGGTAAGACAGCAACTTGACATCGGAAAGACTTCATTTTCCATAACAGTAGCCATGTATAAAGAGTGGATGAGGCCACATTTAGAACATTAGGGTATATATTCCAATCATACGTTGTTCTGATTGGTGCCCATGTTAAAAAAAAGTGCAGAGCGTTTTGGTAAAGACAACTTTAAATGTTTCTCCAGGGACATCACAGGATGAGATTCGAGCATCTTACCCGCAAGCGGATGTTGATGTCCTAGAGAGGGTTCACAGGAGAGCACAGAGATAATCTGGGACTTCGAGTAAACTACAATGGTTGCAACTGTATCAAGCAGCTTCACCTTCACACTGAGGCTAGACTGGTAATGGCTGATTTACACTTGGCAAAATTGGCGTAGGCTTACCGCCCCGTTAATCCCGACGATTGGCCAGCCACCATTTTGAAATGGGCCTACCACTTGTAGTCTGAAACTACTGCTTGAAACAAGCGATGGGCCTCTATGACACCATTATTGGGGAGAACTGTGCAGGGCCTGTGCTGTGCGCTCTCCAATCTGATCCACAGACAGCAGAGCCCAAGAAGCAAAGAAAAGTTAAGTTTGAAATTTGTTTTGTGGAATTGCGGGATAAGGAAGAGCAGGAGTCCTCCTTCAGACCACATAAAAAATAATTGGGGCCTCTGCCACCCTGGGACCCTCCTCTCACCCCCCACCCGCCTCCCCTGCAATCTTAGAACCCTCCCCACTCCCCTGCAGCCAAGTACACCCCTGGGCTTTGTAAAGTCTGTGGGTTGTACTGTTAATAACGACACAGACTCCAGGAGTAACAAACAAACGGGTCTTTACTATTCGAAGGTCAGGGCGAATCTGCCCCAGCAATCCTGCCACAACACTTATATACTGGTGTGGTCACTGTCGGTATTACAGTATACAGAAGCCAAACAAGTAGTGCCACACCTAAAGTAGTTCTCTTAAAGGTGAACGGTTACATACAATAGTTTCCTTAAAGGTAGACAGGTACATACACTACAATCCCCCCTTTTTAGCTTATTACTTACAGAGTCCCATTAACATACATATCTTCAACTTCATATAAAACACTTTACAGATATAATCTCGGTGGGAAACAGTCCACAAAGTCAGTCTCTGCGGGAACAGTTCACAGATTCAGTCTCCGATCTTGACTTGGTCCGAACAACATCTCTTTGGTGTAGCCGGTTCACATGGATAGTGTGACTCCTCCATAGCCTTTTCCTTGATGTAACAGCTTGAACTTTTGTCCTGTTGAACCGGCAGTGCCGACTTTTATAACCAACTGGCTGTCTTGATAATTTCCCACTTTTCAACTAATTTAGCTCCTTTCGTAGGTCCCCTCCTGAGCTGGTAGAAGTGATAATATTTTAGATAGTTATTGTCTTCTGCCTCTTCTTTTTCTTTTCTGCCTTTTTGAGACTCTCGGGGCTCCTTTCTCGGCTGCCAGCTGTAGCGCCACCAACTCTCTATGTTCCTTAGACCTTAAGTGTTTCATCCTGATTTCAGCACTTTGGGAGTTTTCCTCACAACTTGGGCAGACCACATCCTCGTAATATTCAGTGTCACTCAACAGGTCATGGTAATATTCGGGTTCGTCCTGAGTTAGGCCAGCGAGAGGGCCTTCTACTTCCTCCTTACCCATCTGGACGTTAGCTGACTGTGGTTCCTTCCCTAGACATCTTTCTTGAAAAGACTTCTTCATGCATTCATCTTCATCCTGCTCTTCCTGGGTTTCCTGCAAATCCTTCACTAATGACCTCATTTGTGATTTCAATACTTCCCCTTCCCTCGGGGATTGATTGATCGGGCTATTCAATCCTTCTACTGGAGCAGCTGTTTCAACATTCTGTTGTTCACATAGACGCGATTCAGCGTACTTTTGGCATCCCAGTAAAGTCTGTTTTGCAACCTCAGCTATTTCCCAAACTTTTGAGAGCTCCGAACTCCTTCCCGTTGAAGATTGAAGCTCGTGTTCAGATTGTTCCCATTGCAGAGTCTTTTCCCTCAGCATATGAAGGAGTTGGCTGACCGTTAACTCTTCCATGGGAACACTGTGGATCAGAGTCTTCTCCATTTCATCCACCTTTTCCTCCAATGCTTCCACCTTCTGTTCCTCTTGTACTTTGGCTTTCAGTGCTCGGAAAAGTTGCGCCCTGATGCTCTCTAGCTCATGTTCAGGGACCATTCTTACAGTCTCTGTGTTTCTTACAGTTTCCTTTTCTTCCACTGAAAGGATTCCCAGTTGAATCTGTTCTTCAAGTTGTTGAACCTCGGACATTGCCGCCTCATATTTGTCTTGGGTTTCCTTCAATATTTTTATGAGTTCTTGGACATCTTGTCTTTCATGTTCTGCCATGTCTTTCACCTCTAATTTCTCATCTATGGATGGAACTTCTATCGATGAGTCTGTCTTGGCCTTGAGCTCATCAAGAATTTCCTGCAGCCTTTGGACTTCTTGCTCATGTTCAACCTTTAGTTGTTCATATGCTTCTACTGAAACTAGCTTTTCGGAGGTTGCCGAGTTAACCCCCTCCAGAATTGTAGCCTGGGCCTGTTCATACTGTTCTTTCAACTTCTCACACTCTGCTTGTAAGGAGTCGTAGAGAAGAACTGGAATAAAATCCTGGCTTCCTGAAGATTCCTCTTCATTTGCTTCTTTCGCAATTTCCTGTTGGAGTTCAGCCAAGGCTGCTATGCTATCTGCCTCTCGAAGTCTCACTGCCATCAAATCTTCTTTATTCTTGCAGTCTATCTCAGCCATTTTCCGATTACTTTCATTTAACTGAGTGAGTAGTCCCTTATTCTGGGCTGAGAGATATTGCACCTTCTCATGTAGACCATAGCACTCCTTCTCTGCTCAACATAGCTGGTTACTGCTGATTTGGTTCTGTGTTTCAAGTTCCAACATCCTTTGCTTAGCTTCTTTCAGTTTCGCCCCTATAAGCTCCTCTTGCAACATGGCCACATTATTCACATCAGGTAAAGAAGCGTTTCTCTTTTCCATGTCCAAGATTTTTTTCTGCATATCTTTAAGTGCACACTGCGATTCAGCTTCTCTTAACCTTGCTTGCACTAGCTCCGTCTCCAATTGCAGAACAAAATCCTCAGTGTAGCGTGGTTTGCCTTTATGCTGTATCTCTAGATCATGCAAATATTCTAACTCCTGAACATCATAAGGGAGATGTGATCGGTAATTGGTCACGATGGCTCTATGGTCGCTCTTTGCTTGAGCTAGCTGCCTCTGCTGTCTTTCCAGGTTCTCCCACTCGGTGTCCCAGAACTTTTCCATTGTTTTCATCTCTTGTACGAGACGGTAACTCAACTGTTCTAATTGTTGTCGTACTTTGAAATAAGTTTGAGTCCGAGTTCGGTGTTCTTCCGTCGTGGATAAGTCCTTAACTTGAACAGGCTCAGAATTCTCTGTCAAACTGGAGTTCTGCTCTGAAGCTTTATTCTTCTCGGTAGCATAAGCCTTTATGCATGTCTTCGTTTTCTCCACCATAGTCGGCAAGTTCATTTTAGCCTTGTCTTCCATATTTGAGTTGGTCTTATCGTCATCCGTTTCAGAATCTGAGCTGATAGCTTGCACCGAGTCCTCACTCATTATGACTTTTAGATAGTGCCATTCCATGTCTATTTTCTTGATCCACTCTCGTCCTAGAAGTGGTGGTCCTCCCTCAGATAATACGTACAAGTTCATTCTTGGGTGTTCTTTACCCCTGTCTCTCACCTTGACTCTTATCTTCCCCATGGGGTATACCTTATGCCCCGTGTATGTCTGTAATACGAACTTGGTATTCCTTAAGGGTATGTGAGAGAATAGCCGGTGGTAGTCCCTTCGATTGATGACTGATAGAGCTGATCCAGTGTCCAACTCCATTCTTACTTGGACTCCAGCTATTCTTAGCATGACCCAGATAGTTTGTAGAT
Source organism: Somniosus microcephalus (assembly GCF_052327205.1). Lineage (NCBI taxonomy): Eukaryota > Metazoa > Chordata > Chondrichthyes > Squaliformes > Somniosidae > Somniosus > Somniosus microcephalus. The sequence continues at coordinate 195,008,054 of NC_140990.1, read as the reverse complement.
CAGCTTCCCTCCCCACATTGTGAATTCTCAGACTACCCAGCTCCTGGTTGTTTGGGTCTGAGTCTGAATTCTGTTCGTCTGAACTCTTCTCAGCCACCTTGTGTACCTTGCTGTACTTTTCTTGTGGTGGCTTCCTTTGGTTGTTGGTCTTCTTCCCTGACCGGCATACCTTTGCGATGTGACCCAGTTTGCCACATTTCCTACATTCTTGGTTCTTAAACCAGCATTGATTCTGGTCGTGCGTTGTCTTCCCACAACGATAGCATTTTGTTGTATTCGAGGTAATTTGGTCCACCCCGAGTGCCGCCGCCTTCAGCTGCATTTCAGCCATTCCTTTCGCTGCGGCTTCGTGCGATGCAGCTATAAGAACAGCCCTGTCTAGTGTGAGGTCGTTCTCTTCCAGTAGTCGCTTTTGCGTCCCTTCTTTGGACAATCCACATACGAACTTGTCTCGCAGTGCCTCTGTCAGATTCCCTCCGAACTGGCAGCATTTCGCTAGCCTACGCAGTTCGACCAAATATTCCGCGTTGCTTTCGTCTTTCCGTTGCGTTCTTGCATAGAATTTGAATAGTTCAGCCAACATCAACGGTGTGGGGTTCAAGTGGTCCTTCAGAACAGCCACAATCCCTTCGAAAGTCTGATCCGCCGGTTTAGCTGGTGCTAGTAGATGCTTCAAGAGCCCGTATGTCTTTGCGCCCATCGAGTTTAGCAATGTTATCGCTTTGTCGTCTTCCTCTATTTTGTTGGCTTCACAATAGATCTCGATGCATTCCATGTACGTGGCTCAGTCTTCTATCTCAGAATTAAAATCGTTAATATTCCCTTGCTTAGGCATCTTCCTTTCCTTGGGAGCAGCACAAGTATTTCTTTAAATTCTTATTTATTATTTATTTATTTCTAAGATGGCGGTTTTTCCCGCGAAAATGGCGGTTTCCCGCTCTTTCCTTCTCTCCCCGCCCCTTCAATGGCGGTCTCCCGCGTCTGTCGTCTTCTCCGCCTAATGGCGGCTTCCCGCGTTTCTTCCCTGGTGGGAGGGGTACGCTTTCCCCACAGCGGACAGGTTCAGCCGCTGGGCTGGCTTCCGCACAGCTCCCCTTACTCGGCTCTGTCTTTCTCTCCCGCTCGCACGGCTCTACCGGCGCTGGGTACCCCGTTCACGGAGAACAGTTCAGCCGCTGGACTGGCTCTCGCGCAGTCTCTCTCCCCTTGCTCGGCTCTGTCTCTCTCTCCCGCACGTTCGGTTCCACCGGCTCTGGGTACCCCGTTGGTGGAGAACAGTTCAGCCGCTGGACTGGCTCTCGCGCAGCCTCCTTTGGTCGGCTCTGCCTCTCCCACACGCCCGGCTCCCATTCGCCTCCCAGCCCTCATGCAGTCTGGTGCTTCCCTCCCCGGCTGCGGCTGAGTTTCTCTCTTCCCGCGCCTGCTCCCGGTCTCAGCGCTTCGTGGCTTCGGTCGCTGCCCGGCTTTTCCCGCCGATCGCGGTCTGGCTATCTCACGACGCCGTTGGACCCGCCTTCCTGACCAGCTCTGCTCCCCCTCGACCGTGGTCGAGTGCACAGCCCTTATCCTCCGGATTTCGTTACACTTTCCCCTACTCACAGTCTCCGCGGCCGCCTTGTTTCCTGCTGATCGGCTCACTCCGCACCGTGGTAGAAGGGTAGTCAGTGCCTGTTGCTGCTGGAAGCTTTTGTTGCTAAGTCTTCTTCCTTTCTATTGCTGCAGCCTCGTGTTTTCTCCCAGCATAACGACGAGGGCGGTTGCCTCTCTTCGACGCTCTTTAGTTGCTTTGGTAGTCTTGCCGCAGGGTACGATCGGACTCGTCGCCACTGTAAAGTCTGTGGGTTGTACTGTTAATAACGACACAGACTTCAGGAGTAACAAACAAACAGGTCTTTACTATTCGAAGGTCAGGGCGAATCTGCCCCAGCAATCCTGCCACAACACTTATATACTGGTGTGGTCACTGTCGGTATTACAGTATACAGAAGCCAAACAAGTAGTGCCACACCTAAAGTAGTTCTCTTAAAGGTGAACGGTTACATACAATAGTTTCCTTAAAGGTAGACGGGTACATACACTACAGGCTTATATTTCAAAAATTGACAAACCTTGACCAAGATTTCTTATTGATTCTATCTCATTTCTCTTTATCTCTTTCCATTTTAATGCCAAGCATCTGCCATGTCTACCTCGTTTAGCATCTCATCCAAAAGACGGCGTCTCCGATAGGGCAGCACTCACTCAGTACTGCACTGGAGTGACAGCTGAGATTATGTGCTCGAGTCTCTGGAGTACATCTTGAACTCACAACTTTCTGACTCAGAGGCGAGAGTGCTACTGAGCCTTGGCTGACTCTTACAGGTTTTCAGTCAGCTCACCAGCACACATGACTGGGACATGGCAACAGCAGCAGTTGCTGAATTCATTGCTCCAGTGAATTGCTAAGTGAATTAAACTTGCGCCAGTGTCTGACTAGTTCAAATTCATAAAGTATGTCTCAACTCCCAACTCAGAAGAGCACCTGTCTAGCAGTAAACAAATGAAGCATGAACTGTATTGGCTACCAACAATAAGATCACCAACACCTCAGCTGCCCGTGCTTGCAAACATCGCACCACCACACCTACACCGTGAATATGCAGTCTCCAGAGAATACAACCGCTACACCAGCAAAGACACGCCAATCCAAGCTGACTTGAACAACCTACCACCAACCTGTCTCAAATCGAGAAGTCCCATTTTGGGCCATCGTCAAAGCTCTTCATCCATCTCCCCTCAGCATGATGACCGATGGCGAAGTACTTGGAAGAACTGCGACATACGGAACAGATTCCTTATGGAGGACCCCACAATACAACCTGAAGGATCAAATCTTCCTTGCAAACAGTGGACAACCATCAACTGCCTCAGAACTGGTCATGGTAGATGCTACCACCTTCTCCATAGATGGAAGATTAAAGCATCCCCATCATGCAACTGTGGAGCTCCTAATCAGACCCTGGAGCACATCATTGAGCACTGCCCTCAGAGGAAATTCACAGGCAGCCTACAAGATACCCACGCTGTTACACTGGAAGCTTTGGCCTGGATATCTGACTTAGATATTGACATTTGAATTGCTTTGCTACTACCATATGAAAGAAGAAGAAAAAGACCATTTAAAAATTAGCTCTCAAGAGAAGAGAGCCCAAATTACAACAAAATATAATGTACGTTAGCAGTACAATTTAGCAAGTGCAAAACAGAGGCAACAATTATCATTGAAACTACTGCCCTCATAGAAGAGATGGAAGAGAACCTCAGACATCTACAGCTCCACAGTCAAGTTGTTCTGCAAGCTTTCAAATAGCAGTGGCATTGTCTCCTTCATCACTAAAACAGATTATCTGGTCATTATCACATTGCTGTTTGTGGGACCTTGCTGTGAGCAGATTAGCTGCCGCGTTTCCCACGGTACAACAGTGACTACACTTTAAAAGTACTTCATTGGCTGTGAAGCGCTTTGGGCCATCTTGAGGTCTTGAAAGGTGCTATAGCAATGCAAGTTCTTTCTTTTATATCTGCTGCTTGGAGCCGACAGAATAAAGAGCTAATGAAGAGAAGCTCCAGGCTTTTACATCTGCACAGCCAACGCTGCTCTATAATGTCCCTATCGGTGTAGATATTTAGCGCAGGAGTCTCAGGCATTTTATTTATATTCCTTGGGGGAAAAATTTGGTATCGTCCCATTTTGGGCGCAATTATCGGCCGGGCTCAAAGTTTAGCGCCTGGCGCTAATTATTGCCTCTGACTACAAACTTGGCTTCTATCGCCCCTGGAGGTGATTGGAGCACTAAATTAGGCGGTATACACCTCTCTGAAGGTGCTAACGCTGAGGAGCGAGGCGCTACCTCGGAGCGCTGGGGAAGCTCATGTGATGTCCGTCAGCAATAGAACACAGTCACGCTGGCGCTGGCCAGTTCTTAAAGGGGAGTGTCGACCTTGCTCTCCATCCACACCCTGCTCATTGCAGCCTTGAATCTCGGCCTGGAGAGACCTGTACATCAATTCTACTGGAAAGAACAATGGAGAGGCCCAGGGAAAAAGCTCAGAGTGCAGCCCCCATGGTCTCTTCTAAATCGATGCAAGGAAGGTCAAATCAAAATGAACCTGCAAAGTGCTGCTCAGTACCCAAAACTCCTTCACACAGCGTAGAATCTCTCTAGAAGTCTCCCTCTCTCTCTCAGGATGCATGGTGCAAAAATGTCGCTGACAAAAATGGCAGGAAGTGGTCGCCTTTAAATAGCGCTCCCCCAGTCCCTACCTGACTGCAAAATGCTCCCCTCAACCTGTCGTCGCTAGTGGCAGGTGGTGAGACAGGGGGCGCCACTGAATATCCAGTCCAGGGTGTTACCAGGGCGTTGCACGCTTGACTGACGTCATGATTTGTGGGCGCAGGAGATTGTGGCATTAGTGTTTAACACCACTGCAAAATGTCTGGCCAATTTCGTGAGCGGCGCAAACATTGCCGCGCCCGGACACTAGTTGCTTTGCGCCCCATTAGCGCCATCTTAGGGCACTAACGCGAGGCACAAAACAACCAAATTTTTCCCCCCTTATGTTTTCTTGTCTCTAACACATGATTCCTCCAGCCTTAAATTGTTCCCCATTTAATCAGGAGACTGACCATGTTCCTGCACTGAACTGTGTCCAAGGTCAGGAGTCATACTTTCAAGAATATTCATTGTTCTCTTCTGTCCACAGACTATGGCTCCACTTTAACACATCACTTTGTCAAGTGCTAACCAATAGAATTGAGTACGAGGTGACCCAGGGTTTGAAAGCTGCACTTTGGTGAAGAAAAAGCATTGATACACTGTGACTTGCCCACCTCCCAAAACCCAGCTTCAGTAGCGAAATCCCCAGTTCACCAGCAGCTGCCAGTAGACTGAGGAAACTTGTCACAAGTGTATGACGGGCTGGTTTGAGCGCTGTGTCTGTCTGAACTCCCATCTGATCAGTGAAGTGAGAAACAACATTTGGAAGAACATCAGGAAATATTCTCTTTATATTTTGAAATTGATCCACAGAACACAAGATGACACAATACACAGCAAAGGACAGACATTGACAAATTATAGAATCTCCCAGTTGAAGTAAAATGTAGTCAGGAACCCCAGGTCCCCCCTAATATATGAACAAGTAAAGTACAATTGATCACATCTTCTTTAATCTGAATGAGGTCTTCTTGTGTTCACACCAAGCTCGGCCTTTCAGAAGTTTCATTCATGGTTAGTGTCGGGCTCTTGAATCGTCATTGTGTTCCTGTAGTGAACAGAATCAACAGAAATCGCATTTTCAGATGGACTGAGTTCAATTGGAGTTCAATGTTTTATTGTTGTTGTAAGATTCGCAGGTTCCCCCAAACCAAGAAGATGACCCCAAAGAAGAGATTTTTGGACTGTTTAAAGAATATTGGGCCTAAAAGGGGCTTAAAGTCAAAACCACAGGATTTTGGTTATTTTTAAAAAAGGCATGTCCGGGCCTGCGAACGGCTGCGACAAAGGGATTGGGTTGGGCCTCTGTAAAACAAGCAGTTTGAGTGTTGGCATGAGCCAAACTGTCTGGGAATGTTCTGGGCTGTCTCAGTCATTTTACATAATGACAATAGGCCTACGGAAGAGCAGTTCCCACCCAAAATTACAGAGCCATCCAAAGTATGGATAATGCAGAACATGTCACTGACCAACAAAAGGGGCCCTGACCCCAGCAGGAAAAGACAAAACTTACTAATCAGACCAAAGATTAAACAGTCATTTAAAGCCAATTTAGGTTTCGATGGACCATCCCGAAACTAGTTCACACCAACTTAAATCAATTAAGATAGATAGGACCAGCTCGAAACCCGTTAAAGAATTTGAAAACTATTAATGTTAACGAGCCCGCCAAAAATGACAATGGGCCAGAGAAGATTTGGCGGGCAGATAAGCAAGGTCTCAAACGGTATAATTGGGGCCTGCTTTTTCAGTTGAGAATGGAAGGAAAAGAGAGAGGAATCAGTTCGCTCGGTCAAGGAGTTCGGTTCGGAGAGAAGAAGAAAGGAACTTCAAAATCTACGTCAAGTCACAAGAGTATCCGAGCCAGGAGAAGACATCATCGAACGCCTTGCGGCAACCAAAGGCCCCAAGAAACAAAACCAACCAAAAATATTACCAGCAACTAGGTAATATTGGGCCACCGCGACCGACAAGAAACCAACCTGGAAGAAACCGAAGATTCGCAAATTTGTTTCCACTCTACAAACAAACCCCAGGTAAGATTTTGATGAAAAGACTCTGGACCCTATTTCTGACCAAAAGAAATTGGGTACTTACCCGATAGATCCAATACGCACCCGACCGCATCAGCGGACATGCAGAGACAGAAACAGCAATGCAGGTGAAGTCTTCTACCGCGTCGGGGTACGGCAGGCCCCAACCGCCACACCTAGAGAACCCCAAAATCGCAAACCTCTACAACTGTCAAAAGAAGTCTTTTGGTGAGCATTATCCCTGGTCCTCTGGAGTCTAATTTAGTTAGTGTAGTGGATTGGGAGGGGTGAAGTATTTTGCCTATTGTTATTCTCCCTCGTATATTCCGAAGTGTCCCCCCCTTTTAGAGTGATAAGATTATTGTGTTGTGTATATTTTCTTGTCTCAAATAAAATCCAAGTTCTTTTCACAAACTCAGTTGTCTGCTGCAATTTCATTACAACCCCCAAATAAGTCCAAGGTCTAGAACCAAGGGAGTGGGAGTGATTCGAACCACTCACGAGTCAGAGGCAAAGCTGACCACACACACCACCCCTTACATGTTGATAATCATGATCAAGAAAGCAATTATCTGACACAAAGTCCCAGTTTATACTTACGTTTGAAGACTCCTCGAGCGATGATTCTTTTGACTTGCTTTACACCTGTATTAAAATATTAATATTTATCTGTTTAGTACAGGGGATTAATGAGACACTTTGTATATTCCTCAAGTTTTAGAATCATCTGTAAACAAAAGATTTTAATGATTTTAGATTAAAAAAATTAGGAATGTTTACTCCTTAAATTCGCAGTTGTGATTCAATGACTCAGCATTAGAGTGGAGAAATCCTCACCAAACATCTCCTGTTCTGCAGTGCAGCAATAATCAATACAGCCCAAGTACAGTGGGAGTGTGGAGTCAATGGTTAAACTAATGGAGGGTGAGATTATTGAACGTTTAGGGCTAGAAGTTCTTTATAGCCAAGGAATGGGCGGTGTCAGTAGAAAAGTTGTCGAATTAGCACCAGGAGCAAATGCTTTAGACGGCATGCAAATTTCGTCCTCAATGCTCAATAAAATGATTGGAGTCCTAAATCAAGTCTTAAAACCCAAGCTCATTGGCGTTACCCTTAAAGGGTGGACCAATATCGGGTGCAGTCTAATCACAACTCATCATTGTCACAGGCTTTTTTCACAACTTAAAGGGGATGTTCATTGTTGCAGCAGAACATCAGCATTGCTGGCTATGCAGCTGTCTCAGCAAGCAGAAGCAGAACAAGGAGAAGGAGCCAGAGGGCTGAACTAGGTGTGCTCATGGCAGGCCCACGCCCCAGGGAGAGAGCCTGCAGATTCTCCAATGAAGCATTGGAGGCATTGGTTTTTGCTGTGGAGAGACGGAGGGCGGTGCTCTACCCGGCAAGTGGCAGGAGGCCCTCGCCACAAGTCTTCCGCACCATGTGGAGGGAGGTAGTGCAGCAGGTCTCGGGCAGCACTGTGGGCCCCAGGATCCACACACTGTGCAGGAAGAAATTTAATGACCTCACTCGGGTGGTCAAGGTGAGTGAAGGCTTCAACAAATGCTACATACCACCATCTGTACCATAATCTTCACACACTGCCCAAAGCACCACAGCCCCAGCACTCAACCACCAACAATCTCTACCTAGCAACACTCACACCCACGTCTCACACCTTACACACAATGACAGCTATTCAACTATGGCAGGCACAAGGGTCATTAGTTATTAGAATTCATGTGACATGTTTATAGATAAATTTATTAATGGTCTTTGGAATATTTTATGGTCTCTCTCATTTCACCTTTGTGCCAAGGAGGACGCTGTGATACGCCATGAGACAGGGATTGTATAATGGGGATGTGGTGAACTACAGGGATCTGGGGTTTCATTCATGTGAATCAGAGTCTGATGAGTCGGTCACGGACAACCCGTACAGAAGGTCGATTGTCTCGCTGCCACCTCCCTCCTGTTCCTCCACCTCCTCTTTCTCTTCCTCCTCATCCTCCTCCTCACCCTACTCTGTCTTGTCCTCCTCCTGAGGTGGTCTGGCAATCCCTGCTGGCAAGGGCTGCGCCTTCATGATGGCCAAGTTGTGGAGCATGCAGCAGACCACCACAAAATGGGACACCCGCTCTGGTGAGTACTGGATGGCTCCTCCCGAACGGTCAAGGTAGCGGAATCATTGCTTCAATAAGCCAATGGTCCTGGTGGCAGCATGGCTCTCATTATATGAGCATTGGGCACAAGTGTTGGGGTTGCGGAGGGGAGTCATGAGCCAGGTGGAGAGCGGATAGCCCTTGTCTCCGAGCAGCCACCCTCGAGCTTGATGTGGTAGCTGGAAGAGTGCTGGCACACTGGTCTGGTGCAGGATGAAGGCATCATGGCTGCTGCCAGGATAGCGGGCATTCACATTGAGGATTCGCTGTCTGTGGTCGCGCACCAACTGCACTTTAAGTGAATGGTAGCCTTTGCGGTTATGGAAGATTTCAGGATTGTTATGCGGTGCCCGCAAAGCCATGTGGGTGCAGTCGATGGCATCCTGCACCATGGGGAAGCCCACTATCCTGGCAAAGCTACATGCACGCTTGTGCTGCTTCTCTCTGGTGGTCGGGAAGCTAATGTAGTCCTAGCTCCTGCTGTGGAGAGCCTCAGTGTCCTCCCGGATGCAGCAATGGATGGCAAACTGTGAGATGTTAGCTATGTCTCCTGTTGCAGATGGGAAGGATCCACTGGTGAAGAAATTGAGGGCCACAGTGACCTTGACTGCCACTGAGAGCCGTGGTCACCCTGGTATGGGGCTGGAGGTCTGCTTGCAGGAGGTGGCGGAGTTCTGTGACCACCTCCTTGGTGAAGTGAAGCCTTCTAAGACATTGCTTCTTGTTTAATTGAAGGTAGAAGAAGTGCTCTCAGAATACCCTTGGAGGTTAAGGCCCCCTGGTGAGAGCCCTAATGGCCCTCCTCATTTCTCTGTGCACATGTATCCATCTTTCTCAATGCCTATTCTCCCTATGCTGGCCTGGTGGGAGAGGTGGCATGCCAGTACAGCTCCCATTAATGTTACCAAGTGTAGCAGTTTGATTCATTGAAGAATAAATGCAGCTAATTTTAGTTGCCACAAGACTCCTGATACAAAAGAACCTTGAAATTACTGAATGAAATTGTTCAAGTATGTGAAATTCACAAGAAACCACTGAAACTGCACTAACCTGACAGCTGTGAGTGTTTACTGATGATCCCTTCAAACAATGCCCCTGGAGCCGGCTTCCTGGTGCTTCACGCCAGCTCTCCCTGTTGCTGTTTATTCCAGGCGCTAAGGTAAGTGGTGAGAATCGATTTAGCAGATCGGGTGGTCACTGAGCATTGTGCACTCACTGACATCACGATCCACCTGGCATTGACATTCCCGGTAATACCTCTTACCGGCGGCACTACAGGGTGAGGCAGGATTTGACATGCAGCGCTGAATTTGCCTCGCCCCGGCTATACTGCTCTAGCACCCCATTAGCGCCATATGCTGGCGTTAATGGGAGGTGCTAAGGGGACATTTTCCCTCCCACTGTCCCTATTGTGTTCTTAGAATCACAGAGTCATAGAATGGTTATAGCACAGATGGAGGCCATTTGGCCCATCGAGCCTGTGCCGGATCTCTGCAAGAGCAGTTCAGCTAGTCTCACTCCCTCACCCTTTCCCCGTAGCCCTGCAATTTTTTCTCCTTCAGGTACTTATCCAATTCCCTTTTGAAAGCCACGATTGTGTCTGCCTCCACCACCCTTTCAGGCAGCGCATTCCAGATCCTAACCACTCACTGCGTGAAAAAGTTTTCCTCATGTTGCCTTTGGTTCTTTTGCCAATCACCTCTGCTTCTTGACTCTTCCGCCAATGGGAACAGTCTATCTCTATCTATTCTGTCTAGACCCCTCATGATTTTGAACTCCTCTATCAAATCTCCTCTCAACCTTCTCTGTTCTAAGGAGGACTGTTGTGTTTTGAGTTTTGCTTCTATTAAGTTTGTCCCAGTTCCCGGGTGTTACCTGAAGGGGGTGCTGGGGGGCTCGGTTTTACTTTGTCTTTCACTTTCAGTTTCGGGTTCTGCCATGCAGACAATGTGCTGTAATGTCCACCCATTTACTCAGTAAATAGTAAAAGGTACATTCCGTCTCCTCTATTCATTACTGTTCGGTCAAGATGCAACACTGATGACGAGGCGGCTGTTGAACTCTCTAGAAGGACGGATATAGACATGCGAACCTACAGCCGTGATATTGGAAATTGCGACGAGCGGGCCACTCAGCTAGCAACATCAACGGCATTTTGATAGTTGGCTAGCTGTGACGTAGATGGCGGACAGAGTATTGTGCGGGCCAGGCAACTACCGTGAGTGTAGCTACCGTAACTCTGGCCGGAGGAGAAAAAAAAAAAATTTTTTTAAAGAAAAAAGTCCATGGATCTTAAAGGGACAGTGCACATTAAAACTATGATGACCTTGGGACGTATTGAAGAGTTCTCTGGGGATAAGGACAGTTCATGGGAGGAATACGCAGAAAGACTGGGGTGTTTCTTTGAGGCCAATAATATTGACAAAGAAGAGAAGAAGCGCTCAGTGTTTTGCTAAGTGTATGCAGAGCTGCTACTTACTCCGTCCTGCGTTCATTGGTGGCTACTCGTAAACCTAGTGAGGTGGATTATGCTGATTTGATTCAGAAGCTGCAGAAACATTTTAACCCAAAACCCTCAGAGATTGTGCAGCGTTTCCATTTTCACAATTGTAAACAACAGCCTGGACAATCTATTTCAAGTTACATTGCTGAGTTGAGGAAACACTCGTTACATTGTAATTTTGGTGACCAGTTAGACAATATGCTCCGTGATCGGATTGTGTGTGGAGTGCTGGACTCGGCATTGCAGAGACAGCTGTTAGCGGAGAAGGCCCTGACATTTCGACTGGCTGAGGAGAAGGCTTTAGCAGCAGAGGCTGCATCGATGAACACACGTATGCTCCGTACAGAGGCAGCACCATCTCAGGCCGCCGAGGAGGTGCACAAGACCACACACGCAGCTGCTGCTGCGAGAGACATGGAGGCAACTAAAGAGACAGGAAGAAAATGTTTCCACTGTGGGGCTCTCCATGGTTCCACTACATGCAAATTTGTGTCAGCGGTATGTCATTTCTGTAAGAAAAGAGGACACATAGCTCGTGTCTGCATGAAAAAAGCTCAGGCTACTGCAGCAGAGTCAACACAAGCATCGCAGACACACACCCTGACACTGGGGGACAACGATGAGTACACAGTGTATACCACGGAAGCTGAGCAGCTACCCCACGGACGGTGGGGATACACGGCAAATGTGATCATGAATGGGGCACCACTCTGCATGGAGGTGGATTCAGGCTCAACGTGTTCGTTGATAAGTGAAGCGACTTACAATAGGCGATGGCTCAGGTCAGTGGCGTGCTACGGCAGTGGTCCCAAGCTCAACTCCAGGTGCTGGGTATGATTCATGTGGAAGTTAAGTATCAGGCAGTCAAGGACACACTTCCACTTTATGTGGTGGCAGGGCAGGGCACAAGCCTGCTGGGCAGAGATTGGTTTGAGCCCCTCGGTATTGAAGTGACAGGAGTACACATGGTACAGCGACAGCCCATCATGCCTATTTTGGAGAACTATGAAGAAGTTTTTGGTGCGTTCGGGGCCTGTCGGGGACCGCCAGTCTCAATCGAAGTGGACCCAGTGGTAGCACCTAAGTTCTTCAAGACGCGACCAGTTCCTTTTGCGTTGCGCAAGAAGGTGGATGAGGCCCTGGATAAGCTGGTGAACCAAGGGGTTCTCTTGCCAGTGAAGAACTCCCGTTGGGCCACCCCTATCGTGCCCATTGCAAAGAAGGATGGGGGCCTGCGAATCTGTGGAGATTACAGATGTACGGTTAATACTGCTGTGTTACCAGATGTGTATCCCTTACCAACAGTTACAGAGCTGTTTTCAACACTGGCTGGAGGCACTCTGTTCACCAAGCTGGATCTCAAGCAAGCATACCAGCAACTGGTCCTGGATGAAGAGTCAGCCGAGCTGTTGACAATCAACACCCACAGAGGACTTTTCCGAGCCACAAGGCTGCAGTTTGGGGTGTCTACGGCTGTGGCAATCTTTCAGAGGTTCATGGACACCCTGTTGGCTGGTGTTCCGGGAGTTCTGCCTTACTTGGATGACATACTGATTACAGGCAAGACACAGAAAGCCCATGATGAGCGGCTGCAGGAAGTACTACGCCGGCTGGCTGAGGTAGGACTACGCCTTCAGAAGGAGAAATGTGTGTTCGCTGCCAATGGGGTGGAGTTCTTGGGATTCCGAGTGGACAAAGACGGCGTGCATCCGACTACGGAGAAGGTGGAGGCTATCAGGAGCGCTCCCACCCCCAAGAACAAGACCGAACTGCAGGCATTCCTCGGACTGTTAAACTTCTACAGTTGTTTTCTCAAGGGCAAAGCCACAATCTTAGAGCCACTGCACAGGCTGTTAGACCAAGCAACAGTGTGAAACTGGACCTCAGCTCATGAAACAGCCTACAGACAGGCAAAGGAACTGCTACAAGCAGATAAGGTTCTGGCACACTATGATGAAAACAAGCCATTGGTGTTGGTGTGTGATGCCTCACCATACGGGCTGGGAGCTCTGTTGGGTCACATAGAGCCAGATGGCCGGGAAGCGCCTATCAGTTTTGCCTCAAGAACAGTCTCAACAACAGAACGTAATTACGCCCAGATTGACAAGGAGGCCCTAGCCATCATATTTGGGGTAAAGAAGTTCAGCCAGTACCTGTTAGGGAGACAGTTCATCATCTACACAGACCACAAGCCACTCTTGGGGCTCCTGCATCACTCCAAGCCCATGCCCCAGATCATATCACCGCGAATGCTTTGGTGGAGTCTGATGTTGGGGGCCTACAGTTATGAACTTTCCTACAGGCCTGGGAAGATGCTGGCTAATGCTGATGCTCTGAGTCGCTTGCCTTTGAACCGGCCAATGGCTGAGACGCCACCACCCCTGGAGGTGCTGCTACTGGAGGAGGTTCCGGAGGCCCCACTCCATGCCCAGTGGATTGGCAGCCTCACACAGAAAGATCCAGTCTTATCATGGGTGCTACGCTGGCTACTGCATGGCTGGCCCTCCGAGGTCCAGGAGGAGCATTTCAAGCCCTTCGTTCAGAGGCGCCATGAAATGTCTGCACACAAGAACTGCATGCTCTGGGGAAGCCGTGTGGTGGTTCCTGCCGCCGCAAGAGAGGAGGTGCTGAAAATGCTGCATGACTCACACCCTGGGATTGTGCACATGAAGGCGTAGGCGAGAAGCTACGTCTGGTGGCCGGGGTTGGACCGAGACGTGGAGGAGGTGGTAAAGAGCTGTGGGACATGTCAGCCCATCCAAGGCTCCCCTTCACCCCTGGGAGTGGACCACTCGTAAATGGTCAAGACTCCACATTGACTTTGCAGGGCCATTTCAGGGGAAGGTCTTTTTGATAGTGGTGGATTCTCATTCGAAATGGCTGGAGGTGGCTATCATGAGCTCCATGACATCCAGTGCAGTGACCAATGCGTTGCGTTTGCTGTTTGCCACACATGGGGTCCCCGACGTGCTGGTTTCGGACAATGGAGCAGCCTTCATGTCAGCGGAGTTCAAGGCTTTTGCAGGCAGAAATTGGATCTGCCATGTGACCACAGCGCCCTATCACCCCTCCTCTAATGGGCAGGCAGAGAGGATGGTGCAAACCACAGAAGAGGCACTGGTGAGGATATCGGTGGGGGACTGGCAAACCAGATTGGCCAGGTTCCTGTTATCACAGCATACCACACCAAACTCAGCAACGGGGAAGAGTCCTGCTGAGATGCTGATGGGTCGCCGGCTGGCGACTGCACTGGACCGGCTACACCCGGACTACAGGGATGAGATGCACACAAAGCAAGAAGAGCTGGCTAAGAAGCACCAGGGCACCGGCAGGCAGTTCGAGCCGTCAGAGACTGTGTTTGCCCGTTGCTATGCAGGAGGAGACAAATGGATGCCTGCCGTGGTGGAGCAGGCCACGGGTCCCCTGTCGTACAGCGTCCGTACACCTGATGGCCAGCTACACAGACGTCACGTAGACCAGCTACGGGGTTGTACTCCGGTGAGAGTAACAGTGACGTCACAGGCTAGGCCATTGTCTCCGCCACCTCTGCCAGGCAGTGACGGCCTGCTTCCTGCAACAACGACGGAAGCCACATCGACAGAAGGTGTCACGGAGTCATCAGCCACGAGGAAGGTTTTCCTGCAGCTAGCAGTGGTACCCCGACTATGCCTGTCCAGCGGCGCTCAAGTCGAGTTAGATTCCGTCCCAGATGCCTGGAGGACTAAGGGGTTTTATCTGGGGGAAAGGAGTGTTGTGTTTTGAGTTTTGCTTCAATTAAGTTTGTCCCAGTTCCCGGGTGTTACCTGAAGGGGGTGCTGGGGGCTCGGTTTTACTTTGTCTTTCACTTTCAGTTTCGGGTTCTGCCATGCAGACAATGTGCTGTAATGTCCACCCATTTACTCAGTAAATAGTAAAAGGTACATTCCGTCTCCTCTATTCATTACTGTTCGGTCAAGATGCAATAAGAACAACCCCAGCTTCTCTAGTCTATCCACGTAAGTGAAATCCCTCATCCCTGGAATCATTCTCATAAATCTTTTCTGTACTCTTTCTAAGGCTTTCATATCCTGCCTAAAGTGCGGCGCCCAGAATTGGGCACAATATTCCAGTTGAGGCCGAACCAGTATTTTATAAAAGTTCATCATAACTTCCTTGCTTTTGTACTTTATGCCTCTATTTATGAAGCCCAGGATCCCGTATGCTTTATAAACTGCTTTTTCAACCTGCCCTGCCACCTTCAATGATTTGTGCACATATACCCCCAGGTCTCTTTGTTCATGCATCCCCTTTAGGATTGTACCCTTTAGTTTATATTGCCTTTCCTCGTTCTTCCTACCAAAATGTATCACTTTGCACTTTTCTATGTTAAATTTCATCTGCCATAGTCTGTCCATTTCACTAGCCTGTCTATGTCTTCCTGAAATCTATCAATATCCTCCTCACTGTTCACTATACTTCCAAATTTTGTGTCATCTGCAAATTTTGAAATTGTGCCCTGTACTCCCAAGTCCAAGTCATTTATGTATATCAAGAAAAGCAGTGGTCCTAGTACCAACCCCTGGGGAACACCACTGTATACCTTCCTCCAGTCCGAAAAACAACCGTTCACCACTACTCTCTGTTTCCTGTCACTTAGCTAATTTTGTATCCATGCTGCCACTGTCCCTTTTATTCCATGGGCTTCAACTTTGCTGGCAAGCCTATTATGTGGTACTTTATCAAACGCCTTTTCGAAATCCATATACACCACGTCAACAGCATTGCCCTCATCAACCCTCCCTGTTACCTCATCAAAAATCTCTATCAAATTAGTTAAACACAATTTGCTTTTAACAAATCTGTGCTGGCTTTCCTTAATTAATCCACACCTGTCCAAGTGGACTGTTAACTTTGTCGCTGATTATTGTTTCTAAAAGCTTCCCCACTACCGAGGTTAAATTGACTGGCCTGTAGATGCTGGGTTTATCCTTATGCCCTTTTGTGAGCAAGGGTGTAACATTTGCAATTCTCCAGTCCTCTGGCACCACCTCTGTATCTAAGGAGGATTGGAAGATTTACCCAGAAGAACCAACAATTGGTGCCTGGTAGATGGTGAAAATGTAGGCAACTGTTCATATGATGCCATTATATTTATCTATTCTGATGTAATCTTCACTGGAGAATAAAATCATCTGTACTTAGGTTCATCTTAAATCCCTCTGACTTGGGATGGAGAATATTCAACCAGTTTCAAGTATTCGTATCCCCTCTGTAATGTCCGTGTGTGATTGAGACACGGACTGCAGAAGTTGGTTATAACAGGTGTTTACTGAATGGAGACAAAACTGGAACGACGAGACAAAGTTACTACACAGGCTTATATACAGGGGTGGTCACTACTGGTACTGCAGTATACAGGGGCTGCAGAATATAGTTCCTTCTTCAAGGTACATACACTACAATTCCTCCCCTTTTAGCTAAACAGTACATAACATTCGATTAATAATTAAATAACATATTTACAATTACAGTTGCTATATACATTAGCTGAAGTTAATCAATTATAAATTCAGTCTTTGAGGAGGCTTCCTGATTCTGTCCGGATAACACCTCTTTGGGGTACCAGGTTCTTCTGGCAAAGTTGATTCGGGATCAACGTCGTTGTTTGGTTCGTCTGCTTCCAATATCACCGATTCTGAGGTAGATGCAATTGGTACTTCGGTTTCATCACCAGGTGTATAGGATCGTGGTGTAGATTTGACGTTTTCCAGTGACTCTAGAATCTGGTCAGCATGGCGTCTTACAATACTCTCTCCAACGTCCACGGTATACATTAGAGGTCCTTGTCATGTGCAGATCGTTCCTGGCTGCCATTTCTCTGTACGGTAGTCCCGGGCCAAAACTGGTTGACCTATCTTGAAACTTCTGGTTGGCCTTTCATTCATATTCTGAAACTGCCTGTTCTCCACATCTCTTCTGATGTTTGGCTTAACCAAATCCAAGCGGCATCTTAGTCTTCGATTGAAGAACATCATGGCTGGAGTTTGGTTGGTAACCGCATGTGTCGCATTCCGGTAGGCAAACAAGAAGTTATCCACCTTGTGTTGTAGGCGTATGTCTTCATTAAGCATTGCCTTGATAGCCTTCTTGAATGTTTGAATGAACCTCTCAGCCAATCCATTGGTGGCTGGATGATATGGGACGGATGTGTAATGCTTAACACCATTGTTCTTTAAGAACCTCCGGAACTCTTCAGACACAAACTGTGGTCCATTGTCGGAGCAAATCTGTTCAGGCAGCCCATTTCTGGCGAATATGGTTCATAAGACTGTGATAGTTTTTTCTGTGGTGGTTGAGGACATTTTTATTACCTCTGGCCACTTTGAATGTGCATCCACCACAATTAAAAACATCGAGTCCATAAATGGACCAGCAAAATCAATGTGTACCCTTTGCCATGGGGATGAGGGCCACTCCCATGGATGTAGAGGGGCTTGTGGTGGGGCGTTTTGGACCTTCTGGCATCCTGTACAGCTCTTGATCATCTCTTCGATTTCTCTATCGATTCCCGGCCACCACACAAACGCTCTGGCTAAGTTCTTCATTTTTACCCCTCCCAGATGACCCTCATGAAGCTCATTGAGCACGCTATCCTTCAATTTGGGTGGAATTACTACTCTGGATCCACACATCAAGGTTCCTCGGCACACTGACAGCTGTTCTCTTCTCGGCGAGAATGCTGGCAACAGTGGTTCGCCATGTGCTGGCCATCCCTTCACCGTTAAATCATAGACCCTGGAGAGTGTCGGGTCATTTTGTGTTTCCTTTTCTATGTTTGCATTCGTCACAGGTAGACTTTCGACTATGGTCGAGTGGAATATCTCCACAGGATCCACTGCAGGTGCTTCTTCCATCATCGGCAACGGTAGGCGCGACAATCCATCAGCATTCCCATGCTGTTTAGTTCCTTTGTACTCGATGTCATATTGGTGTGCCCCTAGGAAAAGGGACCACCTCTGTAGCCGTTGTGCTGTCATTATCGGGACGCCCTTCCTAGGGTTGAAAATGGAGACAAGAGGTTGATGATCAGTTAGTAGAGTAAATTTCTGTCCGTGCAGGTAGTGATTGAACTTCTTCACCCCCCACACCAGGCTGAGGGCCTCTCTGTCAATCTGGGCGTAGTTACGCTCGGCTGCAGTTAACGAGCGTGACGCAAAAGCTATCAGCCTCTCTGAACCATCAAGGGATTTATGTGACAGTACCGCTCCAACGCCGTAGGGAGATGCATCACATGCCAGTCTTATCGGTAGTGATGGGTTGTAGTGAGCCAATACTTCTCTTGAAGTGATCAGGCCTTTACACTTCTGAAAGGCCCACTTACATTCATCGCTCCATTTCCATGCTACTCCAGTTTGTAGCAGGGCGTTCAGTGGGTGCAGAATTGTGGACAAATTCAGCAAAAACTTATGGTAGTAATTCACCAATCCGAGGAATGACCTCAGTTGCGACACATTTTCAGGCGCTGGAGCCTTAACTACCGCTTCAATTTTGTCAGGGAACTTATGTAACCCCTCTTCATCAATCACGTGGCCACAATACGATAATTGATTCTTAAAAAACTCGCACTTGGGGCAATTGGCTCGTAGCCCATGTTCTCTTAGTCTAGTGAGCACCTGCTCTAAGTTGGCAAGGTGTTCATTGTCATTTTCACCTGTCATTAGGATGTCGTCAAAGTAACACTGAGTCCCCAGAATCCCTTGAAGGACTTGTTCCATTGCTCTTTGCCATATAGCCGGAGCTGATGCTACTCCGAATACCAGTCGATTATACTGGTAAAGACCTTTGTGAGTGTTTATCACAGAATCACAGAAACCCCACAGTGCAGATAGAGGCCATTTCGGCCCATCGAGCCTGCACCGACACATATCCCACCCGATCCCCGTAACCCCTACACCAACACATATCCCACCCTATCCCCACGTATTTAATCCCCCTAACACTAAGGGTCAATTTTATCATAGCCAATCAACCTAACCCGCACATCTTTGGACTGTGGGAGGAAACCGGTGCAACCGGAGGAAACCCACGCAAACACGGGGAGAATGTGCAAACTCCACACAGACAGTCACCCGAGGCCGGATTTGAACCCGGGTCCCTGGCGCTGTGAGGCAACAGTGCTAACCACTATGCCACCGTGCTGATATATCGTGAGATGTTTCCTAGAGGATTCTTCAACCTCCATCTGCAAATATGCTTGCGCTAGGTCAATTTTTGTAAAACTTTTCCCTCCAGATAGTGAGGCGAAAATATCTTCTATCCTCAGAAGAGGATACTGTACTGTGTGAAGGATTGGGTTCACAGTCACCTTGAAGTCCCCACAGATGCGAACCTTCCTTGGCTCCTCAGACTTATTGTTTAATGTTTTCTTCATGACAGGAATGATGGGTGTCGCCCACTCGCTCCAGTCTACCTTAGATAACACGCCTGCATTCTCCAGATTCTCCAGCTCTGCCTCGACGGCTGGGCGAATTGCGTACGGTACCGGTCTTGCTTTGAAAAACTTGGGAATTGCATTCTCTTCTATTTTTATCGAGGCGGTTACACCTTTAAGAGTTCCCAGTCCTTGTTGAAATACCTCTTTAGCGTTAGCTAAGATTTTTGACAATCGGCCAGGTGTGACATCGTCATCCTTTTTACCAGCCACAGTCAGTGCCTGAATGGAGTGCCAGTCTAAACTTATCTTTCTGATCCATTCACGTCCCAATAACGGTGGTCCACCATCTTGCAATATGTACAGATACAATTTCTGTATTTCCTTGCCGTTGTATTTGTAGTGTATGTGTTTTAAGTCAGAAATACTTTTTACAGCTCCTGTATACTGTAGTACCGGCAGTAACCACACCGGTATATAAGCTGTGCGCATGCCTCTGTACTCCAGTCTAGAGATGACCCTCCTCCAGTAAAGACCTGTTGTTTGTTATATACAGCATCCATGTAATTCTTTATTCACTGAACCACGGATCTAACAGTGGTGACGAGTGTTGATGCGAATCTACCTGCAAAATTAAACAAAAAAAACAAAAAAATAGTCGAGTCCAGGAACACGGGCGTCGACCGCGAGCAACCGCCCAGCAGTCAGGCAGAGATCCAACTTTGCTGGGGAGGCTGTGGAGAGCCGGGCTTGGTTCCCCAGCCACAACGAGCAGTAAGAGACCGACGACAGGTCCAGAGCAGACCCTTCCCGAGCAGTGGCGGCTGGAGCCGACCGACGGCAGAGAGAGAGAGCCGGGCAGCGTCGACGGGGTAAGAAAGAGGGTGAAGAGAGCAGGGCGCAGCCGGGGATTGATCACCGAGTGTCGTCGAGGAAAATACTGCAAACCGGAGAGAGAGAGGGTAAGAAACAGCCGGATTCTAGACTGAGCGGCGTCGACAAATATCAAGAGAAGAATGCGCAGAGCACAGCCAGGGATCACGGGCTGATCAGGGTCCGCGGGGCGAAGCAAGGGGAGACGCCATTGAGCCGCGGAGAAGCAGGGAGAGCGTGGGAGACGCCATTGAGCCACGGAGAAGAAGGAAGAGCGCGGGAGACGCCATTTTGCGAAGCCGCAGCGGAGAAGACGGGCGAACGTGGGAAGAAAGGAAAGCGCGGGAGACGCCATTTTGTGCCAGCGGAGAAGAAGGGGAAGCGCGGGAGGCACCATTGGGGATAGTTAACGCACAACCAAGGATGCCGAAGAGTGGCAGTATCTCTACGTTCGACAATGAAGTCAAAGATTGGGTGACATATGTGGAACGTATTGAGGTGTACTGCAGGGCGAATGAAGTGCCAGATGCTAATAAAGCACTGGTTCTGTTAAATTCCATGGGTGCAAAAACTTATGGGTTACTGCGAAATCTAATAACCGCAGAGAAGCCGGTAAACAAGGATTTTGGAAGCATAGTAGAAATCCTACAGGACCACTTAAGCCCCACACCGCTGCTGATAGCAGAACGATTTAAGTTCCATAAAAGGAACCAACACAAAGACGAAAGCAATGCTGAGTACCTAACGGAACTGCGCAAGCTATCGAAATACTGCCAGTTTGGAGCGGGACTAGCAGACACGTTAAGGGATAAGTTTGTGTGTGGGCTACAAAGTGAAGGAACCCAGAAACGGCTTCTGTCAGAAAAGGACCTTACGCTGGACAAAGCTTTCAATATGGCAGTATCACATGAAGCAGCCGCAAGGGGCGCTGCAGAGATACAACGGAGACCGCAAGAATACAGCACCAACGAAATGACCTATGGAACAGGGAAGTGCTATCGCTGCGGCAGAACAACACATGACCAGAAAGATTGTTGGTTCAAGGACCAAGTGTGCAGACAGTGTGGGAAAGCAGGACACATAGCAAGAGTCTGCAGGTCTGGGAAGAAAACCAACAGTAAGAAATCCCCACTGGAGAAGTACAAAAAGGTACACCAGGTGATGGACAGTGGTTCAGACAAACAGAAAAGTGACACAGACTCCGGAAGCAAGGAGCTGGGTTGTCTGAAACTACATAATGTAACCAAAATAGAGGATCACCAGACTATCTGGGTTACACTCAAGATAGACGGAGTTCAAGTGGAAATGGAATTGGACACAGGGTCAGCTCTAATAGTCATAAATCAAAGAGACTACAAGCGGCTATTTTCACACATACCCTTGAAAGCTACAGAGATTGTCTTGAAGACGTATATGGGGCAAAAAGTCTACCCCAAAGGAAAAATAAGGGTGAAAGTGACATATAAAGGTCAGGAAATACCTAAAATGGATATATATGCATTGCCAAATGGAGGACCACCACTGCTAGGACGTGAGTGGATCCGGAAGATACATTTAGATTGGCATTCCATACAGGCACTGAAGGTGGAGGCCAAAAAGGATGACGACATCACACCTGGACGACTGTCAAAAATGCTAACTGACGCAAAAGAAGTGTTCCAGGAGGGACTAGGAACACTAAAAGGAATAACAGCAACAATTAAAATAGAGGATAATGCAAGCCCAAAGTTTCTGAAGGCCAGACCAGTGCCTTATGCGATCAGACCAGCGGTTGAAGCAGAGCTGGAAGGGTTGGAACATTCAGGAGTACTGTCCAAAGTGGACTGGAGTGAGTGAGCTACACCCATCGTCCCTGTAATGAAGAGGTCGTTGAGTAATACGCCTGGGGAACCAAAGAAGGTCCGCATCTGTGGGGATTTTAAGGTGACAGTGAACCCAGTCCTTCACACGGTGCAATATCCGCTTCCACGAATTGAGGATATTTTCGCCTCGCTATCTGGTGGTAAACGCTTCACCAAAATTGATCTAGCCCAGGCGTACTTGCAAATGGAGGTAGAAGAAGCTTCGAAATATTACCTTACGATCAACAACCATAAAGGTCTCTATCAATACAACCGGCTGGTGTTTGGAGTAGCCTCGGCTCCGGCTATCTGGCAAAGGGCGATGGATCAGGTCCTGCAAGGGATTCCAGGGACCCAGTGTTATTTGGACGACATCTTGGTCACGGGCGAAAATGACGGTGATCACCTCGCTAACTTGGAGAATGTGCTCGCCAGATTAAAGGAATATGGGCTACGAGCTAATCACCACAAGTGCGAGTTTTTCCAGAAACAGATCTCGTATTGCGGCCACGTCATCGATGAAGAGGGGTTACATAAGTCCCCTGACAAGATTGAGGCAGTAGTCAAGGCTCCAGCACCAGAAAATGTGTCACAACTGAGGTCGTTCCTCGGGCTGGTAAACTATTACCACAAGTTCTTACCAAATTTGTCTACGGTACTACATCCGCTGAACACCCTACTGCAAACAGGGGTACCATGGGAGTGGGATGACGAACATAGACGAGCTTTCCAGAAGTGTAAAGAATTGATCACATCAAAAGAGGTGTTGGCCCATTTCAACCCAGCACTACCAATTCGTTTGGCATGTGATGCATCACCCTATGGCATTGGAGCGGTGCTGTCGCACAAATTCCCAGACGGGTTGGAGAGGCCAGTGGCCTTTGCTTCTCGGTCACTAACCTCAGCCGAGCGCAACTACACCCAGATTGACAGGGAGGCCCTCAGCCTAGTATGGGGAGTAAAAAAATTCAACCATTATCTGCATGGGCAGAAGTTCACCTTGCTGACTGACCACCAACCACTTGTCTCCATCTTTAATCCTAAGAAGGGCGTGCCAGTAATTACTGCACAGCGGTTAGAAAGATGGTCCCTGTTTCTAGGGGCGAATCAATATGAAATAGAATATAAAGGCACGAAACAGCATGGGAACGCTGATGGGCTATCGTGCCTGCCACTGCCTACGGTGGAGGAAGCACCAGCAGTGGACCCTATCGAGATATTTTATTTGTCGATAATTGAACGATTGCCAGTAACAAATGCGGATATGGAGAAGGAGACCCGCAATGATCCGATGCTGTCACGGGTATATGAATTGACGGTGAGGGGATGACCAACACATGGCGACTCACTGTTGCCAGCATTCTCATCCAGAAGAGAACAGCTGTCAGTATGCCAGGGGACAGTGATGTGTGGATCCAGAGTGGTGATTCCACCCAAGTTAAGGGAGAGAGTGCTAAAGGAGCTACATGAAGGTCATCTGGGGGGGAGTGTGATGCGCTATCAATTACTCATAAAAGACGGAGAGTTAGGAGAGTAACTAAAGGCTTTTATTAACAAAGAACAGAGCATGCCTCTCGTGGTTGACTGGGTTCCAAGAAGGCAGGGGGCTGCAGGTCAATCACCTTTATACCTGGGCCTGTGGGTGGAGCCAGCCGAGACATGTTGAGGCATGCATAGGTACAACAGTGTGCAGCAACAACAACAACAGTGAATAACAATAACAGTGGTTTACCACATTCACCCCTTGTTTAAAATTGAGTCCGGTGGGGTGAAGTGTACTAAAGGTTCGTGTAAGTAAGTCTATCAGGTGGCCTTGTATGCCGTTCTGATCATTGTGGTGGCGGCGGTGATGGTGCAGCATCCAACGTTGAATCTGGCATCTCATTGAGTGGTTGGGTGGTCAATGACGGGTCCTGGGGCTGCGGCATGCCGTCTAGTGGGGTTGGGTTGTGGGTAGTGGTGGATGGCAATGGTAGTGTTTCAGGGGCACCCAAAGGTGCGAGATCTCGTGTGGGGGCTGTGTCCTCCCGCCCGTCCGGGTACGCTACGTAAGCGTACTGGGGGTAGGCGTGGGTAGTGGTGGGTGGCGAGGGAGGTGTTTCGGGAGCACCCGAAGGTGCGAAGTCTCGTATGGAGACTGTGTCCTCCCGCCCGTCCGGGTACACCACGTAAGCATACTGAGGGTTGGCATGGAGGAGGCTCACCCTCTCGACCAGGGGGTCAGTCTTATGGGACCTCACGTGCTTCCGCAGTAGGACGGGTCCTGGAGAAGTCAGCCATGTCGGTAACGAGATCCCCGATGTGGACTTCCTGGGGAAGGAGAACATTCTCTCGTGAGGGGTAGCATTGGTGGCTGTACAGAGCAGTGACCGAATGGAATGGAGCACCGCCGGGAGGACATCCTGCCAGCGAGAGGTCGGAAGGCCCTTAGATTTCAAGTTTAAAAGGACTGCCTTCCAGACCGTCGCATTCTCCCTTTCCACCTGGCCATTCCCCCGGGGGTTGTAGCTGGTGGTCCTGCTTGTAGCGATACCTCTCGAGAGCAGGTACTGCCGGAGTTCGTCGCTCATAAAGGATGAGCCCCTGTCGCTATGAATATAGCTACGGAAACCGAACAAGGCGAAGAGGTCATTCAGACATTTAATGACCGTGGTACTGGTCATGTCTGAGCAAGGGATGGCAAACGGGAAACGGGAGTACTCATCAATTATGTTGAGGAAGTACACATTGCGGTCGGAGGAGGGGAGGGGCCCTTTAAAATCGACGCTCAGCCGTTCAAAGGGGCGCGTGGCTTTGATCAGGCTTGCTCTGTCTGGCCTATAAAAATGCGGTTTGCACTCGGCACAGATTTGGCAGTTCCTGGTCATGGTCCTGACCTCCTCGATGGAGTAGGGCAGGTTACGGGATTTGATGAAGTGAAAAAACCTGGTGACCCCCGGGTGGCAGAGGTCATTGTGGAGGGTCTTCAGTCTATCGACCTGCGCGTTGGCGCATGTACCACGTGATAGGGCATCTGGGGGCTCATTGAGTTTCCCGGGCCGGTACAAGATATCGTAATTGTAGGTGGAGAGTTCGATTCTCCACCTCAAGATCTTGTCGTTCTTGATTTTGCCCCTCTGCTTATTATTAAACATAAAAGCTACTGAACGCTGGTCAGTGAGCAGGGTAAATCGTTTTCCGGCCAGGTAATGCCCCCAATGTCGCACAGCTTCCACAATGGCCTGGGCCTCCTTTTCGACAGAGGAGTGTCGAATCTCGGGGCCTTAGAGGGTCCTTGAGATAAAGGCCACGGGTCTCCCCGCCTGGTTAAGGGTTGCAGCTAGGGCAAAGTCGGATGCGTCGCTCTCCACTTGGAAAGGGATGGACTCATCCACTGCATGCATTGTGGCCTTCGCAATATCTCCTTTTATGAGAGTGAAGGCTGCAGAGGCCTCTGCTGTCAGGGGGAAGGAGGTGGACTTGATGAGGGGTCTGGCTTTGTCCGCATAGTTGGGCACCCACTGAGCATAGTACGAGAAAAACCCTAGGCATCTCTTCAGTGCCTTTTGGCAGTGGGGGAGGGGGAGCTCCATAAGGGGGCGCATCCTGTCGGGGTTGGGGCCGATGACTCCGTTCTCCACTACACAGCCAAGAATGGCAAGGCGCTTGGTACGAAACATACATTTGTCCTTGTTGTATGTTCGGTTCAGCCGCTGGGCCGTACGGAGGAATTTCTCTAGATTAACATCATGGTCCTGCTGGTCGCGGCCGCAGATGGTGACGTTGTCTAGATAGGGGAAAGTGGCCTGGAGCGCGTTCTGGTCAACCATCCGGTCCATCTCCCGTTGGAAGACTGAAACCCCGTTGGTGACGCCGAAGGGAACTCTGAGGAAGTGGTAGAGATGACCGTCAGCTTCAAAAGCTGTGTACTGGCGGTCCTCAGCCCTGATGGGGAGCTGGTGGTATGCCGACTTCAGATCAATCGTCGAGAACACCCGGTATTGTGCTATCTGATTGACCATGTCAGATATGCGGGGGAGTGGGTATGCATCTAGCTGGGTGTAGCGATTGATTGTCTGGCTGTAGTCAATAACTAGGCGCTGTTTTTCGCCAGTCTTCACTACCAGCACTTGTGCTCGCCATGGGCTGGTGCTACTTTCAATAATCCCTTCCTTCAGGAGTCTTGCAACCTCGGATTTAATGAAGCTCCTATCCCCGGCACTGTAACGCCTGCTTTTGGTAGCGATGGGCTTACAGTCGCGGGTGAGGTTAGCGAACAAGGAGGGGGGGGGACTTTAAGGGTGGAGAGGCTGCAAATGGTGCGCGGCGGGCAATTTAAAAGCTGCTGGCTGCAGACTGTGAGTGGGGGGAGGGGTCCGTCTCACGCTAATGTGACACTCTTAAGGTGGCACTGAAAATCCAACCCCAGTAGAACGGCAGCGCAAAGATGGGGCAGGACCAGGAGTTTAAAATTTTTGTATTCTGTGCCCCTTACTGAATGGGTCACTACACAGTAGCCACCGACATCCGCTGACTGGGCTTTGGAAGCCAAAGAGATCCGATGTCGCGTCGGCAGGACCGGGAGAGAGTAACTGCGCACCGTGTCGGGGTGGATAA
This sequence comes from Somniosus microcephalus, assembly GCF_052327205.1. Lineage (NCBI taxonomy): Eukaryota > Metazoa > Chordata > Chondrichthyes > Squaliformes > Somniosidae > Somniosus > Somniosus microcephalus. The sequence goes on along the minus strand of NC_140990.1, from coordinate 194,981,383 downwards.
AGCTTTCCGTGCTCCCGCTGTCAAAAAGGCAGGTAGTGGCGCGGCCGTTTACCGTAATGTCCATCATGGACCTGGACAGTTGATGAGGGAGAGATTGGTCCAGCGTCACGGAGGCCAGCGTATGGTCGAGCGAGTCGATGTGGTCGTCAGATGAGGCGGTGGTTGAGTCCGGGTCCCCCGTGGTTGAAGTTGGAGACGTCCGAGATGGCGGACAAAATGGCGGCGCCCATGGTCCCGATCCCCACGCAGCTGGGGGAGCCCAAGATGGCAGACAAGATGGCTGCCCCCACGGTTCGCACGCGGCGCTGCTGGCGTTAGCGGTTTTACCTTTGCAGGCACTGACATAGTGTCCTTTCTTCCCGCAGCCGGAGCAGGTAGCGTTTCTCGCCGGGCAGCGTGCTCTGGGGTGTTTTGCCTGGCCACAAAAATAACATTTCTGTGCCTTGGACATCGCAGCAGCAGTTGAAGGTGGCGGTCCCATGACCCAAGGTTGTGGCGTCCACGTTGCGGAGCGGTTAGGGGAGAAGGCGTCCGTATTCCTGTGGGCCGCGTCGAGCGAGAGCGTGAGGGACACTGCCTTTCTCAGGTCCATTTCTCCCTTTTCCAACAGTCTCTGCCGGGAGTAGTCGGACCTTAGACCCGCAACAAAAGCATCTCGGATCAGTCCCTCCGTGTGTGCTGCGGCTTGTACTTCTTTGCAATCGCAGTCTCGGCCGAGTATCCGTAGTGCCCGTAGGAAGGCCTCCACCGATTCCCCGGGCTGCTGTCTGCGGGATCTTAAGAGGTGCCTGGCATAGACCGTATTTACCGGGCGTGCGTATTGCCCTTTTAGCAGATCGATAGCCGCCGCGTAGGTCGTCGTGTCCTGGATTATTGTATAAACTTGGTGGCTCACCTTTGAGGCCAGGATTTCCAACTTGTTTTCGTCCAGGGTCACAGTCGAGGCTTGCAGGTAGGCCTCGAAGCAACGCAGCCAATGCACGAATTTGGTAGCCAAACCCGCTTCTTGGGGGTCTAGGTACAGGCATGTTGGTCTGAGGGCTCGCAGCAGCTCCTGCTGCTCAGCGTTTGGTGCAGCAGCCTGCTGTTCAGCGTTTGGTGCAGCAGCCTGCTGTTCAGCGTTTGGTGCAGCAGCCTGCTGTTCAGCATTTGTCGACATTTTGTTTGTGCTAATAAAATTGATGCGCTATCAATTACTCATAAAAGACGGAGAGTTAGGAGAGTAACTAAAGGCTTTTATTAGCAAAGAACAGAGCATGCCTCTTGTGGTTGACTGGGTTCCAAGAAGGCAGGGGGCTGCAGGTCAATCACCTTTATACCTGGGCCTGTGGGTGGAGCCAGCCGAGACATGTTGAGGCATGCATAGGTACAACAGTGTGCAGCAACAACAACAACAGTGAATAACAATAACAGTGGTTTACCACAGAGTGAAAATGAAAAGCCTTGCTAGGGCTTATGTGTGGTGGCCGAGAATCGATCAACAAATCGAAGACCTAACTAAGAGCTGCTTAGGATGCCAGAAGGTCCAAAATGCACCACCACATGCCCCTCTACACCCATGGGAGTGGCCCTTCTCTCCATGGCAACGGGTGCACATTGATTTCATTGGTCCATTCATGGACTCAATGTTCTTAATAGCAGTGGATGCTCATTCAAAGTGTCCTGAGGTGATAAAGATGTCTTCAACCATTACAGAGAAAACGATTGCAGTCCTATGGACCATATTTGCCAGAAACGGTTTGCCAGAGCAGATCTGCTCTGATAATGGACCACAGTTTGTGTCCGACGAGTTCCAAAAATTTATGAGAAGGAATGGGGTAAGGCATTACACATCCGCCCCGTATCATCCAGCCACAAATGGATTGGCTGAGAGGTTCGCACAAACCTTTAAGAAGGCGATAAAGGCCATGTGCGATGAGGAAATTCCACTAAAGCATAAGATGGACAATTTCTTATTAGCCTACCGAAACGCGACACATGCAGTTACCAACCAGACCCCGGCCATGATGTTCTTTAACCGAAGGTTGAGATCTCGTCTGGACTTGCTCAGACCAAATGTGCGAAGAAATGTTGAGGACAAACAATTCCAGCACATCAACGAGAAGCCGACAAGGAGCTTCAATGTAGGGCAACCAGTCTTGGCCCGTGGCTATCGAACAGAGAAGGGGCAACCCGGAATGAAATGTACAAGGCAGGGGCCATTAATGTACACAGTGGATGTCGGGGAGAACATTGTGAGATGCCACGACGATCAAATCTTAGCGTCACAGGAAGGCGTCAACCCCATGTCTCGAGTACCTGGGGATGAACCCGACACACCGGTAGCATCTACTTCAGACCCAGTAGCAGTGGAACCCGATGAACTACCCGATGAAAAGGGGTCAGAATCGCCTCTGCACCAAGAACAAGAACTTCCGGAAAGGCGCTATCCCAAAAGGGTCAGGAAGCCGCCCCAAAGATTGAATCTATAAATGGACTTTTTGTTATTGAATGTACATGTAAAAATGTAATTGTTATTTGAATATTAAGGGGGTATTATTAATCTAAAAAGGGAGGAATTGTAGTGTATGTGCTTTAAGTCAGAACTACTTTTTACAGCTCCTGTATACTGTAGTACCGGCAGTAACCACACCAGTATATAAGCTGTGCGCATGCCTCTGTACTCCAGTCTAGAGATGGCCCTCCTCCAGTAAAGACCTGTTGTTTGTTATATACAGCATCCGTGTAATTTTTTATCCACTGAACCACGGATCTAACAGTATTCGACAGGCACCCTTATTTTCCCTCTGGGGTATACTTTCTGCCCTGTATATGTCTTCAAGACAATGGATGTGTCTTTCAAGGGTATGTGTGAGAATAGCCGCTCGTAGTCTCGTCGATTCATGACGGTCAGGGCTGATCCTGTATCCAATTCCATTTTGACTTGGGACCCTGCTATCGTAAGGGTGACCCAAATGGTTCAGTGATCCTCTTTTGCAATTACATTGTGTAGTTTGAGACAGCTTAGTCTCTTGTTCCCGGATTCACTATCGCTCTTCTGGTCTTCGGAACTACTGTCCGTCATCTTTTGTACTTTCCTGTACTGTTCCTTCGTAGTCTTTTTGTTGTCATTAGTCTTCTTCCCGGACCTGCAAACTCGTGCAATGTGTCCCATCTTTCCGCATTGCCTGCATGTTTTGTCCTTGGACCAGCAGTCCTTCTGGTCATGGGTTGTTCTGCCGCAGCGATAACATTTTGCAAATCCCCGTGTCATTTCATGGGTGCCGTATTCCTGTGGCTTTTGCTGTATTTCCGCAGCTCCCCTTGCTGCTGCTTCGTATGATACTGCCACGCTGAAAGCCTTATCTAGCGTCAGCTCTTTCTCTGAGAGTAACCTCTTCTGGGTTCCTTCACTCAGGAGTCCACAGACAAATTTGTCCCGTAAGGTATCTGCCAGTCCTGCTCCGAACTGGCAGTGCTTTGATAGCTTGCATAGTTCCGTAAGGTAATCAGCATTGCTCTCATCTTTATGCTGATTTCTCTTGTGGAATTTAAATCTTTCTGCTATCAGCAGCGGTGTAGGATTTAGGTGTTCCTGTAGGATTTCAACAATTTCGTTAAAACTCTTCGCCATCAGTTTGACTGGAGTGATCAGGTTCCGCAATAGGCCATAAGTTCTTGCGCCCATTAAGTTTAGTGGTACCGATGCCTTTTTCTCATCGGCTACTTCATTTGCCTTGCAATATACTTCGACTCTTTCCACATACGTGGTCCAGTCTTCTATTGCATTATCGAAGGCAGTGATATTGCCAGTCTTCGGCATCTTGGAGATCTAAGGTGGCGCCTCCCGCGCTTTGCCTTCTTCCCCGATTGAACAAAATGGCACCTCCCGCGCTTTGCCTTCTTCCCCGCTGGATTAAGATGGCGCCTCCCGCACTTTCTGCCTTTTCCGCTGCTGCCAGCGCTGTTGCTGGCATTTTTATGCCTTGATGGCGACGCCCGATGGTCTTAGCGCGCTTCCCCCCGCGCTGCTGCCAACGCCGCTCTCCGCGGTCCCCGTGGCAAACTGCAGTTCCTTGCGGCTTTCTGCGCTTCTAATTTCTTTTTCTTTTATTTTAATTACTGTTCCCGTCGTCAGAGCAGACCCTATGGGACACTTCCCTCCCTCTTCTCGGGTCTGTACGCTGCCCGGCTTCGTAGCACCGGCCGCGCCCTGTGTGCTCCACCCTCTCTCTCTCTCTCCTCTTCCCGACAACGCTGCTCGGCCCCGTTGAAAAGCCACCCGATCGAGCTCTAGCCCGCCGCAGCCCAGGAAGGATCACCAGCCCGATTAGCTGGAACACCATAGACTGGATAACCAAGCCCAGCTCTTGACAGCCTCTCCTGCAAATCTTCGAATTCGATGAATCAGAGGGCGGTTGCCCACGGTCGATGCCCGTTTCTTCTGTTTGTTTTTTTTTCTTTTTGGATTTCTTCCTTCTGGCTTCGACCTCTAATAACTTCGCTTCAGGGATGGATCCCCGTGAGGTGGTGCAGAACTGTAGGTAAGTTTGGATCTGTTCGTCGCTAATGTAATGTCCGTGTGTAATTGAGACACGGACTGCAGAAGTTGGTTATAACAGGTGTTTACTGAATGGAGACAAAACTGGAACTACTATACAAAGTTACTGTACAGGCTTATATACAGGGGTGGTCACTACTGGTACTGCAGTATACAGGGGCTGCAGAATATAGTTCCTTCTTCAAGGTACATACACTACACCCTCCTCTACTGTCTGTGGTTCAGTATTGAATTCAATAAATGCACATTACTGCCACAGATTCCATTCTGACCAGATAATACCAGGTGTCAACAATTTATTGTTGTTAATAATCTTCAGGCAAAAACTCCTGGTTTATACTTACCTTTGTAGACTCCTTGACGGGGGGTTCTTTTGTTTTCACCTGTATTAAAATATTAATATTTATATGTTTATTACGAGAGTGGATGTGATGTTTTGTAAATAATTAGTTTTATCATCATCCCAAAATGAAAGATCTCAATGATATTAAATGAGAAATGAGGAAATGTTAACTCTTTAAATTTCAGCGATGAGATGCAATGGCTCAGTGTTGGGTGGTGAAGGCCTCATCAAGCATCTGGATCTTCTATGAAACAACAATAATGGCCCAGAAATTTGGGTCGGGGGCTTCCCATGGGTGTAAGCCCCTGACCTGCACTTACCTTGCGCGCCGGCCGTTGTGCTGTGGGCCCCCGTGGGATTCCGATCCTGGGCCTGCTCCAGCTGCCGGCGCGCAGTGCTTGCATATCCCAGGGGCGCAGTTAGTTTGATGCATCCCCTGGGATCACGTGGGCCATGGGGAGCCAATCAGAGCAGGGAATGCTCCATTCATAAGCTTGACAGGAAGACTTGTCAAAACTTAGAAACACTACAGCCCCAAAATATCACTACATCTTCAAATAATTTTTTTTTTAAATCACATTTTTTAAATAAGCTATAAATTACATGAAATAACTATTTTAAACAATAATTTAACTTTTGAAAAAAATAATTTTATTTGCTAACAGGGCTAAAAATAAACTTACCTTTCTTTAAAGTATTTAAAAATAATAAACCTGTGGAAAAAATGTTTTTATTTTCATTAATTCACCACTTACCTTGTAAAAAGCAGGCCTTACGCCTGCTTTTTAAATGTGTAACTTCTGGAGACTTACCCTCCCGGGAAAACCTGTAAAAAAAACGTTTGTTCGATGCGCACGCGCAGCCTCTCCTGTGCACGCGTTCGACCTCTGAACCCCTGCTTTCAGGGGAACGGAAGTGCCGGTTTCCCGTGCATGTGCAGTGCATGCAGGAAACCGGCACTTCCATTGGGCTTACGGGTGAATACCCCGTGCGTACTCACCCGTGGAGACCCAAATTTCTGCCCCAATGAATGCAGCACTGGTACAGTGGGGCCAATGGGTAAAGGATTAAAGTAATAAAATGGATTCTATTGTCTTAACTCCACGACAATAAGGAGCAATTATTTTCTTTAAAAACATTAAGAGATAATGACCTAGAAATTGGTCTCGGGCGGTGGCACAAAATGGGCGGTATCGGATCGACTGCCTGTTATTCACAGCGCCTGATATTCAGTTCTATTGACTACAACAGGATATGGATGCATGGTGAAGGTACAAAAAAGATTCACAAGGATGTTCCAGAACAGAGAGGATATACTTGTCAGGAAAGACTGAACAGGCTTTCATTAATGTCTAACGTATAGATTGAAGTTTCAAGAAAACTTAGAGCAAAATTACCTCACAGGAACTTGATATCCACACTAACACAGATAAGATCCCAGCATGCTGTATGAGAAGACCACACTGGAACCTTTCAGTCCCTTTCACTCTGTTGCACTCACCTCGTACTAAAACAATCAGCGGTGTGACAAACCCCTGATATACATTTTCAATATTACCTCAGTTTTAGCGGCTGTAGGTTTAAACACCAGGTACCCTGGTCATCTCAGTCCATCTGCCAGATTAGAGATGAGTTTGGGCATTAATTTTCATGAATCTAATTTCATGGACCTCAAACCAGTTCAAACTTGTACATTTTATGGTGCTGGCTTATCACAGCACCTACTGCCTGAGCAGTCTGAAAATAAACTATTGAGAGATATCACAGCACCATATCCCTGACAACAGAGGTCATTCAGTTCCACATGCGTAGGAACTGCACCAGGGATTTGTTTTGGACTGGGGTCTTGTTGACAGTTGTGGAGAATTCCGTGCTTGAGGTTTCCTGCTTTCCTTGCATCAGGGGACCATGTGCAAGTTATGTGGGGGAGGGGAAGCTGAAGGCCAAGAGTGAAGAATGTAGAAAACTTGGGAGAAGATAAACATTGGTGTGCTGGTCAATATTTATCTCTCATCAAGATAATTGAAAACAGATTACCTGGTCACTTACTCATTGCTGTTTGTTGGACCTTGCTGTACTAATATTGGCTGCTGCGTTTCCCGACATTTCAACAGTGGCCACACTTCAAAAACAGAAATTAATTAGCTCTGGGACATCTGGAGGTCGTGAAAGGGCTATATTAATGCAGACTCTTTTCATACATTGCTTCAGTAAGAGAAGAACAGCGATCAGCTTCAGTACTGGAAATTTCCTGAGGGCATCTCCCGATCAGCCTCCATAACCTCGGTGGAAGATCATTTAACTGTTTCCAAACCTTTCTGATTGTGTTTGTGTTTGATTGTGTAGTGGTTATTGTTGGTTCAATAATGGTTGTTGTGATAATATGTCATTTTGATGACTGGCTACATCAAATATACTGACATTTTACCAAGTATTACAATGTATTTACAGCACAGAAACAGGCCATTCAGCCCAACAGGTCCAATCCCATATTTATGCTCCACATGAGACTCCTCCCACCGCTCTTCATCTCAACCTATCGGCATATCCTGAGAGATATGAATGGACAGTAGATTATGAAAGACACCTACAGATACATTACTTTTGTTTTTATCTCCAACAACTTATTATGCAGACAGCAAATACCTAAAACAAATTTGACCTGGCTACTGGCTGGCTATTTGTGTCTTTTAGGTAGTTTTATCATGTAATACATTTCCTATCTGAAGACTTTCTCATTCTCTGTACCCATATATATCAGTGTGATCCTCACACTATTTGGAGAGCTACTCACTGAGCTCCCTACAACATACATCCCTCCTTCTCACATTAAGTCCTACAGCGGGGAAAAATTTCAGACTCAAAATACAGAAAGCTCATTGAATCCAGGTTTCAACAGTTTATTCTTGTTGATAATCATCTGACTAAACTCCCAGTTTATATGATGACTCCTCAAGTGATGTCTCTTTTGATTTGGTTTTGACCTGTATTAAAATATTGATATTTATATGTTTAGGACAGGAGACCAATAAGACATTTTGTAAATAACCTCAAGTGTTAGAAAGGTTATTGCCCTGATTTGTATAATTGTGAGGTTACCTCAGTACTGACTTCACTTGACTCTAATCATTCACTGTTGCTGTCAACCACCTTCAACCCTCAACACGCCATGTAATATATGTGGGTAGAACAAATGAGGGACAGTGACATGATTAGTTGCTAGTCCATGTGCTTGTTTATTAGGCCAGAGTGAACTGAGCATGCTCATACAAAACCACGTGCGAACACATTTCACTGCTTTCCCCCTTAAAAAAAAGTGTATATATTCTTTTCTCAAATATAACAAAACTATGCTCTTATTTTTCTCAGTATTACATGTACCACATAACAAAGACTCTTAGCTTTTTTCTTTTAAATGAACTACAAATCCAGTTTGATAACAGGTTTGCGGAGCATTCTTGATCTCCTTACAAAAGGTTTTGGTGTTGAACCAATTTTTGGGCTGTTTTCTTTTGATTCTGAACTCAAAGATAATCCTGTTTCTTTCTCAGACTTGTTTGAACCTGGTACTTTAGTTACTGACGTCTGAACTGAGTCAACCTCATGTATGAGTTCATGATCAAGTGGTTCACGATCATGTCTTGGTGCATCTCTAGCAGAGATCCTTTGATCTACATGAACACTTTGGATTTTGTCACCAATTTCAACCATATATATCTTGGTTCCACCAACCTCTACTATGGTTCCTACATCCCACCTGTGTGAACTTGACTTGCCAGGGGGACTGAGAACACGAATGCACTCGTTTGGTTTGAAACTGCATTCTTTCTGATTGGTGCCATAATGACGCTTCTGACTCAACTGTTTCTGTTCAACTCTTGAAGCCAAATTCAGTTGAACAAGACTCAATTGTGTTCTCAATCTCCTCTTTATAAAGAGTTCTGTACTTCAGTAAGAAATTTGCCAAACGTTGCTTCATGCTGAGTCCCGAACAACCCTGCAGCATTGCTTGTTGAGAGCTTCTTTCGCTATTCTGACTGATCTTTTGGCTGCTCCGTTTGAAGCTGGGTGATATGGTGGAACGAGAGTGTGTTTGATACTGTTCTATTTCATGAATTCTTGGAACAGAGCAGAACGGAACTGAGGGCCATTGTAAGAAACAATCTCTTCAGGTAAGCTGTGACATGCGAAGATAGACCTCAACTCATCTATGGTACGTTCAGTTATAGCATTTGAAGCCATGTGTTTCACTTCAATCCACTTTGAGTGACTATGTACAAGTACCAGGAAATAATCATTTACTTTCTTACAGAAGTCTACAAGTACTCTCTGAACATATGGTCTACTTGGCCATGACCAGGGTTGTAGTGGAGTTTTTGGTGGTTTGTTTCTGTAATTTTGGCAAACGTTGCATTTGCTGACAAGTGATTCAAAATCACTGTCCAATCCAGGCCAGCAAACAAAGCTTCTTGCAATTGATTTCGTATTGATGATCCCTGGATGTTCAGTATGAAGTTTGGCCAGAATTCTATCTCTCAAAGAAATAGGTACCACCACGTCGTTTCTCCACTTGATACAAGCTTGCTCACAAGACAATTCAGTATGATGGTTATGGAATGGTTTCATATCTGTGCCCATACACTGCTCAGTCCATCCATTCAAGATGTTTTCATAAGCTCTTTTCAGTACTGAGTCCTTTTGAGTCTCATCTGCAATCTTAGTTGCAGTCACAGGAAAGTCTTTGTCAACCGCACCTAGTGTGAAGATCACACCTTCACTCTCAATACATGTGGCAAACTGGACAAGGCATCTGCAATTGTGTTTTGCTTTGAAGTGCGATATTCAATCGTGTCGTCATATTGTGACAACAACACTGCCCAACGTTGCATTCTCGTTGCGGCCATTGCAGAGATGGCAGATTGGTGCTCCAATATTGCTGGGAGTGGTTTGTGATCAGTTATCAGGGTAAACTTTCTGCTGATCAGGAACTGTTGGAATTTCTTGATTCCAAAGGCTAAGGCGAGTGCTTCCTTTTCAATTTGCGCGTAGTTTCTTTCCCTGTTTGTGAGGGCTCATGATGTGAACACGATTGGTTTCTCTTGGCCGTCATGCATTACGTGTCTTTTGACAGCTCCCACACCATAGCTGGAAGCATCACACGCTAACTTAAGCTCACACTCTGTGTCGTAGTGCATAAGTAGAGCATCGCTAGAGAGGCTTCTCTTACAAGTGTCGTAAGCTTCCTGTTGCGCTTTCGTCCACTTCCACTGGACATCCTTCTTGAGGAGCTTGTGCAATGGAGCTAACATGGTCGCTAACTCAGGTAAGAAACGTGCGTAGTACTGGACCATTCCAAGGAAAGATCTTAACTCAGACATGTTATGTGGTTTTGGAGCATTGATGACAGCATTAACCTTTTCCTTCACTGGTTGCAAGCCATTTGCATCAACTTTCAGACCAAGGTACACACAACCTCGGGCTGCACAAAAGTACATTTGCTCCTTTTCAATTTGACGTTGTGGGCATGCAACCTTTGAAGCATTATATCTAACACTTCTAGATTTTCTTCCTCACCACTTGTTGCATAAGCCATTTGGAACTCCTTGCAAAATCTTATCCATCGTAGCCTGGAAGATTTTGGGGAAGGACTTTACATCATACGGTAACTTGATGTATGAGTACAGTCCCTTGTGTGTGTTGATGGTGAGATACTGTTGACTCTCTTTGTCAACATTCAGCTGAGCATAAGCGTGCGATAGGTCAAGCTTGGAGAAGATCTTTGACCCAGCGAGGGCTGCATACAAATCTTGTGATGCAGATAACAGGTACTTCTCATCGTCATCTGCTTGGTTGATAGTAACTTTGTAGTCACCGCACAAGCGTACAGTTTTGTCTGCTTTGGGCACTATCACAATCGGGGTAGCCCATTCACTTTTGTCAGTTTTTACTAGCACTCCGTTCTCTCTGAGCTTTGCTAACTCTTCCTCCACCTGACTTTTCAATGCATAGGGGACTGGCCTTGCCTTACAATAGACAGGCTTCGTGTAGTGGCGCTTCATAATTTCCAAACATGCAGCCACTGAACTTTGAGGCTTTTAACAACGAATAGACGCGTGTCGAAATAAAACGTTCCAAAACGTAACTTTGTCTTTAAACAGTTTACTGTAACACCATACAAACAGAATTACAAAGCAAAACACGTTTAAACGAACACGGTCAAAAACTGTATTGCTCCAGCCATCAAAGCCTTTACCTTCTCTCTAGCCTCGTGGAGCTTGAACTGTAAAATGGCTGGATACCATGTGACAAGCTTAAGGACTGTACCATTGTAGCAAGAATAAAGGGGGTATCTCAGACTATACTACTGGAACAAGAAAATAGGGGGTTTCTCAATACAATAAGTCAGTCAGGTAAATTAACTGTATTATACTATTTAACCAATATTTTAAAGTATTTTATTTCTTAAACTTTCATGACTCTTACACTTCGCATTGGACTTGATGCGGATATGGGCATCATACCCAGCGATGCCCTCATAACTGTCTGTGAACATGCTTTCATACTTGTTCAGCATTGTGTCGAGTCGCTTGTTTGAAGACATTTTTCCAGTCTAGTTTTAACTTTCTCAACCAGTCTTTGCCCATGAGAGTCGACCTGTTGTTGTAGCTCGGTACAATAATAGGCAGCTTTACTAAGTGGCCATTGTATTGAACTGTGGATTCCATGTCTCTAGAATTTCTCAAGAGTAAGTTTTTAACTCTACGGTACTCTTTGTAAGTGGTGCTTGATCAAACTTACTCTCATATGTGTCCTTATTTATGATAGAGCAGTCCGCCGCTCTGTTGACACACATATCAATATATTGCTCTTTGATCAAACGTTTTGTACGGAAGTCTTTCTCAGAACTGCTTGCGTTGCTGTTAGTGGCATACATACTGTAGGTGCCTTGCTCTTCAGCATCAGGTGTGTTCACTTCAAGATTGTGAACTTCTCCCATTTGTTGTCGCTACTTTGCATTGCCACTAGAATGGTTCTTACTTCCTGATTTAGATTTAGCTTTGCAAGCTGTTGAAATATGGCCTTGGGCAGTGAAAACACTTCACAATTCTGTATTGGCAGGACTGTGGTGAGTGGTTTCCATTGCAGTGATAACAATTTTTTTAAATATTCATTCATGGGATGTGGGCATCACTGGCATAGTCTGCATTTATTGTCCAGCCCTAACTGCCCTTGAGAAAGTTGTGGTGAGCCACATTCTTGACAACTGAGTGAATTGCTAGGCCATTTCAGAGGGGCAGTTAAGAGTCAACCACATTGCTGTAGGTCTAGGAGTCACATATAGGCCAGACTGGGTAAGGACAGCAAATTTCCTTCCCTAAAGGGCATTAATGAATCAGATGGGTTTTTCCCAACGATCCGGTAGCTTCATGGTCACCATCACCATTACTGACAATAGCTTTTTATTCCAGATTTATTTAATTAACTGAATTTAAATTCCCCAGCTGCCGTGGTGGAATTTGAACTCATGTCTCGCGGATCATTAGTCCAGGCCTCTGGATTACTAGTCCAGTAGCATAACCACTATGCCAGAATTCGCTGAACTGCTCTCACCAACATTCTTTTGACTCAGTCTCACAGTTTTAGGTTTGGCGGTGGCTTTGTGACTTTAGACCTCAGCTGCACTAGTCACTTGAGCTGGATGGATTTCCCGAGCATTCTTAGATGCCATCTCCATAGACAGGGCAATTTTGCATGCTAGAGCAAACATTAGGTTTGGAGTGTTCAGTAACTTGGACTGTGTGTATTCATCCACCAGTCCACACACAAACTTATCGCGAACGCACGGTCTAAAAATGTGCTGAAGTTACAACACAAAGACAGGTTCTTAAAAGCTACAATGTACTCACTGACGGTTTCACTTTGTTCTTGGTTTCTGGTACCAAACTTATAGCTCACTGATGTTTCTAACAGCTTTGGGTCGAAATGGTGCTCAAGTTTCACGACAATATCTTCAACTGACACATCCTTCACTTTCCCTGGTGCAAGTAGGTTTGTCAAAGTTCCATAGACATCTGGCCCAACCTTTGTTAGAAAAATTGCTTATTTCTGTTCACGCATTACTTTATTTTGAACTTGAACATTGTCATCTGCACCTCCCGTCTCAATAATGTTATTGGCCCGAAAAACATCTCCATCCGCTCAATTTACGAACTGAATGGTTTGTGAGCTTGGTCATACATGCCGAGGCTGCCGATGAATCCACTAGGTGCGGCCATGATTGCCCCGAACCTGTTGAACAGTGACTCAGTACACTACCTGTGTACATGTACGAATCAACACCGCTGTTGCTGTGTATACATACATGCAAAGCAAAGCACAGACGATTCAGCATGAGCATTAATGGTAAAACATCGCAAACATTCAGTTTAGGTGTCACAAATTCACCTTAAACTTGTCCACTCGAAGGCTGAATACTGTGTCCTTCCATGATCCCTAAAAATGACTTTGAGATCCCATCCTCATCACCAAAATGTAATATATGTGAGTAGAGCAAATGGGGAATAGTAACACGGTGAGTTGCTAATCCATGTGCTTGTTTGTTAGGCCACACAGAACTGAGCATGCTCATACCAAACCATTGTGATATTACACTACACTCCACATCAATGTCAAACATCGAAACATAGAAACATAGAAGATAGGAGCAGGAGTAGGCCATTTGGCCCCTCGAGCCTGCTCTGCCATTCAATGCGATCATGGCTGATCATCCAAGTTCAGTACCCGGTACCTGCTTTCTCCCCGTATCCCTTGATCCCTTTAGCCTTAAGAAATATATCCAACTCCTTCTTTAATATATTTAATGAATTGGCTTCTACTGCCTTCTGTGGTATAGAATTCCACAGGTTCACCACTCTCTGGGTGAAGAAATTCCTCCTCATTTCTGTCCTAAATGGCCTACCCCTTATCCTTAGACTGTGACCCCTGGTTCTGGACTCCCCGACCATCGGGAACATCCTTCCTGTATCTAGTCTGTCCAGTCCTGCCAGAATTTTATAAGTTTCAATGAGATCCCCTCTCATTCTTCTAAACTCCAGCGAGTACAAGCCCAATCGACCCAATCTCTCCTCATACGTCATTCCTGCCATCCCAGGTATCAGCCTGGTGAATCTTCACTGAACTCGTCCATGGCAAGAATATCCTTCCTCAGATAAGGCGACCAAAACTGCACACAATACTCAAGATGTGGTCTCACCAAGGCCCTGTACAACTGTAGCAAGACATCGTCGTTCCTGTACTCAAACCCTCTTGCTATGAAGGCCAACATAGCATTTGCCTTCTTAACCGCCTGCTGCACCTGCATGCTTACTTTCAGCAATAACAACAGAAAATGCTGGAAATACTCAGCAGGCCAGGCAGCATCCGTGGAGAGAGAAACAAAGTTAACATTTCAGGTCTGGGACCCTTCATCAGAACTGGAAAAAGCTGGAGATGTAATAGATATTAAGCAGGTGCAGAGAAAGGGGGGGGTGGTTAGGAGGGGAGGAAGGAAAGGAAGGAATAGAAAGAATACCCTGTGCTTTTGTAAGAGGCAGGAAAGATAAAATGTTGCAAATGGGAATGTCAAAAATCATACTGCATGAAAAATGGGGGCAGGGATAATTATCTGAAATTGTTAAACTCAATGTTGAGTCCGGCAGGCTGCAAAGTGCCCAATCGAAAGATGAGGTGCTGTTCCTCGAGCTTACGTTGAGCTTCATTGCAGCAATGCAATAGCCCGATGACAGAGAGATCAGAGTGGGAGGGAAGCGGTGAATTAAAGTGACAGGCGACCGGAAGCTCAGGGTCACCCTTACAGACTGAACGGAGGTGTTCCGCAAAGCGGTCACCCAATCTGCGTTTGGTCTCCCCAATGTAGAGGAGACCACATCGTGAGCAGCGAATACAGTATATTAAATTGCAAGAAGTACACGTAAATCGCTGTTTCACCTGGAAGGGGTGTTTGGGGCCCTGGACAGTGGGAAGGGAGGAGGTAAACGGGCATGTGTTGCATCTCCTGCGCTTGCACGGGAAGGTGCCAGGTGAAGGAGAAGGGCTGTTGGGGGTGATTGAGGAGTGGACCAGGGTGTCGCGGAGGGAGCGGTCCCTTCGGAATGCTGAAAGGGGAGGTGAGGGGAAGATGTGTTTGGTGGTGGGATCACGTTGGAGGTGGCGGAAATGGCGGAGGATGATCCGTTGAATGTGAAGGCTGGTGGGGTGAAAGGTGAGGACAAGGGGAACCCTATCGTGGTTCTGGGAGGGAGGGGCAGGGGTGAGGGCAGAAGTGCGGGAAATAGAACGGATACAGTCAAGGGCCGTGTCAACCACGGTAGAGGGGAATCCTCGGTTGAGGAAAAAGGAAGACATGTCGGAAGCACTAGTATGGAAGGTGGCATCGTCAGAACAGACGCGGCGAAGACAGAGAAACTGGGAGAATGGAATAGCGTCCTTATTTTGCTATTGCTTACTTTCAGCGACTGGTGCACAAGGACACCCAGGTCTCATTGCACTTCCCCTTCTGCCAATCTATTGCCATTCAGATAATAATCTGCCTTCCTGTTTTTGACACTAAAGTGGATAACCTCACATTTATCCACATTATATTGCATCTGCCATGCTTCTGCCCAATCACCCAACCTGTCCAAATCATCCTGTAGCTTTTTGGCATCCTCCTCACAGCACACACGTCCACCAAGCTTTGAGTCATCTGCAAATTTGGAGATATTACATCTGGTTCCCTTGTCTAGATCATTAATATATATTGTGAATAGCTGGGGTCCAAGGACCAGTCCCTGCTGTACCCCACTAGTCACTGCCTGCCACTCGGAAAAAGACCCGTTTATTCCAACTCTTTGCTTTCTATCTGCCAACCAGTTCTCTATCCAAGTCAATACCATGCCCCTAATCCCATGTGCCTTAACTTTACACACTAATCTCTTATGTGGGGCCTTATCGAAAGCCTTCTGAAAGTCCAAATACACCACATCCACTGGTTCTCCCTTATCTATTTTACCAGTTACATCCTCAAAAAATTCCATTAGATTAGTCAAGCATGATTTACCTTTTGTAAATCCAAGTTGACTTTGTCCGATCCTGTCACTGTTTTCCAAGTGATCTGCTATTACATCTTTTATAATGGACTCTAGCATTTTCCCCACTACCGATGTCAGGCTTACTGGTCTGTAATTCCCTGTTTTCTCTCTACCACCTTTCTTGAATAGTGGGGTAACATTAGCTACCCTCCAATCCATGGGTACTTTTCCAGATTCCATTGAATGTTGGAAGATGATCAACAATGCATCTACTATTTCTGGGGCCACTTCCTTAAATACCCTAGGATGTAGATTATCAGGCCCTGGGGATTTATCGGCCTTCAATCCCATCAATTTCCCTAACACCATTTCCCTACAAATACTGATTTCATTCAGTTCCTCCCTTTCATCAGACCCTATGTTCCCCGACATTTCTGGGAGGTTATTTGTGTCCTCCTTTGTGAAGACAGAACCAAAATATGTATTTAATTGGTCTGCCATTTCTTTGTTCCCCATTATAAATTCCCCTGATTCTGACTGCAAGAAACTGGAAAGTACTGAAGTACAAAAGGATCTGGGGGTCCTGGTGCACGAAACTCAAAAGGTTAGTATGCAGGTGCAGCAAGTGATTAAGAAGGCCAATGGAATGTTGGCTTTCATTGCTAGGGGGATAGAATATAAAAATAGGGAGGTATTGCTTCAGTTGTACAAGGTATTGGTGAGACCGCACCTGGGATACTGCGTACAGTTTTGGTGTCCATACTTAAGAAAGGACATACTTGCTCTTGAGTCAGTACAAAGAAGGTTCACTCGGTTAATCCCGGGGATGAGGGGATGGACATATGAGGAGAGGTTGAGTAGATTGGGACTCTACTCATTGGAGTTCAGAAGAATGAGAGGCGATCTTATTGAAACATATAAGATTGTGAAGGGGTTGGATTGGGTGGATGCGGGGAAGATGTTCCCGATGATGGGTGAAACTAGAACTAGGGGGCATAGTTTTAGAATAAGGGGCTGCTCTTTCAAAACTGAGATGAGGAGGAACTACTTCACTCAAAGGGTGGTAGGTCCATGGAATATGCTGCCCCAAAAAGCTGTAGAAGCTACATCATTACATAAATTTAAAACAGAAATAGACAGTTTCCTAGAAGTAAAGGGAATTAAAGGTTACGGGAGTGGGCAGGAAATTGGACATGAGTCTAGGTTCGGATCGGTCATGGCCCTGTGGGTAGCGGAGCGGGCACAGGGGCCGTGTAGCCTGATCCTGCTCCTATTTCGTGTGTCTAATTCTGTTAGATTCAGGAGATGGTTCTGGGATAGTGGATTGGCGGTTAGGATCAGATCAGCCATGATCTTATTGAATGGCGGAGCAGGCTCGAGGGGCCGATTGGCCTACTCCTGCTCCTATTTCTTATGTTCTTATGTTCTTATGTACTCTTGACTTCACCAATCTTTTTCTCTTCACATATCTATAAAAGCTTTTACAGTCAGTTTTTATGTTCCCTGCAAGCTTACTCTCATATTCTATTTTCCCTTTCTTAATTAATCCCTTTGTCCTCCTTTGTTGAATCCTAAACGCTCCCAATCCTCTGGATTACTGCTTTTTCTGGCCAATTTATATGTCCTCTCCTTGGATCTTATGCTATCCCTAATTTCCCTCGTTAGCCACGGTTGAGTCACCTTTTTTGTTTTATTTTTATGCCAAACTGGGATGAACAAATTCTGTAGTTCATCCATGCAGTCTTTGAATGTTTGCCATTGCCTATCCACCGTTAACCCTTTGAGTGACATTCCCCAATCAATGCTGCTACCTAATTCGTGCCTCAGACCATCATAGTTTCCTTTATTTAAATTCAGGACCCTAGTCTCTGAGTCAACTACTTCGTTCTCCATCTTAATGAAGAATTCGATGATATTATGATCGCTCCGACCCAAGGGGTCTCGTACAACAAGATTGCTACTTAATCCTTTCTCGTTACATAATACCCAGTCGAAGATGGCCTGATCTCTGGTTGGTTCTTCAACATATTGGTCCAGGAAACCATGCCGTAAACACTCCAGGAATTCCTCCTCCACAGTATTATTACTGATTTGGTTAGCCCAATCTATATGTAGATTAAAGTCACCCATGATGACTGCTGTGCCCTTTTTGCACGCTTCTCTAATTTCCCTTTTAATGCCATCCCCAACCTCTGCCTTACTGTTTGGAGGTCTAAATACCATTCCAATAATGTTTTCTACCCCTTGGTATTTCTCAGTTCTACCCATACAGATTCCACATCATCAGAGGTAATATCCTTCCTTACAATTGTGTTAATCCCTTCTTTAACCAGTAATGGTACCCCACCTCCCTTTCCTTTTTGCCTATCTTTCCTGAGTATTGAATACCCCTGGATGTTGAGTTCCCAGCCTTCGCCACCCTTCAGCCATGTTTCCATAATCGCAATCGAATCATATTCGTTTACCTCTATTTGCACACAACGACCACACCAGCAAAATATTTAACACGGCTTTTGCAAAAAACGTTGTCCTGTCAAAATAACGTAGAATTTATTAAAATTATTGATGACTGTAAGCTCAGCACAGACACAGGAAAATTCTATGATATAACTTAGTACTCACGGCCCTTTCTATGATATAACTCAGCATACATGGCCCTTTCCATGATATAACTCAGTACCCATGGCTCTTTCTATGATATAACTCAGTACTCAGGGCCCTTTCTATGATATAACTCAGTACTCACGGCCCTTTCTTTGATTTAACTCAGTACTCAAGTCCCTTTCTATGATATAACTTAGTACACACGGCCCTTTCTATGATATAATTTAGTACTCACGGCCCTTTCTATGATATAACTCAGCACTCACTGCCCTTTCTATGATATAACTCAGTACTCAGGGCCCTTTCTATGATATAACTCAGTACTCACGGCCCTTTCTTTGATTTAACTCAGTACTCACGTCCCTTTCTATGATATAACTCAGCATTCATGGCCCTTTCTATGATATAACTCAATATTCACAGCCCTTTCTATGATATAACTCAGTACTCTGGACTTATGGACATTTTACATGCAGATAGTACCCTCTGGTGGTGGTTATTATGTTAGCAGTGTTTGTATGCAGCAGAGGTCATTTGACCTTTCTACCTTTCTTCCTGTTTGACCCAGGAAGTAGAATTCCAGGAAGAACCTGACGTGAGTAATGGAGAATTCCATGAGGGATTCGCAATCCAGTGTAATCTGATCTCATATGTTAGGCCAGGCGCAATATCTGTGAGTATCTTTGTCTGTTAGCATGATAGCAACTTTGTCAGTGTAGTATTTTGACAATACTATGTTTATAAAAGGTTAATATTTGGTAGTTACAGAAGTTAGTCCAAATGTTAGTTAGTTATACAATTAGTCTATTCTACTGTTGTAAATATGTTTATATCTTATGTAATATCGAATGTATAGTACTCAGTTTATGTACAAAACATACTTTGTCTTTGTTTACAGTTTCACAAATTTGTTCAAGTAAAGCTTCAAACAGCGAAATGGCTTCACGAGGAATTATTTGAATGAGTGTTTAACTTGCTGGATAGCTAGATAGGAGCACGTCTAGCGAGGCCAGTACAGTGAAAAGATAGCAATACGGCTAGCTGTGAAGAGTGGAGCAGTAGGAACTCAGAGTGAGCCTTAACCTCGTAGACCACACCTACCTCATATCAACATGTCCGAAGATAATAACGAAAATGCTTTGCAGCGAGGAGAAGACCTTAAAGAGGCAGATGAAACTGTAGAATGTGACAATCGGTCTATAAGCTCTGGTTACTTCAGATCGCAAGCTAGTTCACGGTCATCAGGCGGTTCTAGAGTAAGCGTGGCCATCGCCAGAGCACGGGCTAAGCTAGTAGCAGCTCAAGCCAGAGCTGCGCATGTGAACAGTGAAATAGAAATAAAAGTAAGACAGGCCCATCTCCAAGCTGAACCCCAAGCCGAACAGGCCCAACTCCAAGCTGAACAGGCCCGACTCCAAGCTGAATCCCAAGCCGAACAGGCCCGACTCCAAGCTGAACAGGCCCGACTCCAAGCTGAACGCCAGGCTGAACAGACCAGTCTCCAAGCCACATTAGACGCTCTGCAGCAACAAAAAGAGATAGATGCTGCATTAGCTGAGACACAAGTATTCGAGGCAATTTTGGAGGGAGCTTATCCCGAGAGAGCTTACAAACCATTAATTCCCGTTTCACGGCAAAGTCGACGACAGCGCACCATAGATTAAGTGAGCGACCAAGCCAACATACAGTTTACAAAGAAAGGGATGAAGGCCCGCACATCTCTACAGACGCAAGCACTTCATATAACATGCCCCAAGTTGCCAACCAAGGTCAAAGTAGACAGCGTGCCTCAAGCTGCAGAGTCTCCCCCAGCAGGACGGAAGACACGGTGCAGAGGAATAGAATGCTGGATAGAGAAAGTCAGCAGCGAACCCCCTCTCACTTCCTTGAGACCCCCAACAGAACCCCTATTCAGGGCAACCCTGGCACAGGTCCCAGTACCTACGACCTTGCCAAATACCTTGCACGCACCCAGCTGGTGACTACAGGGTTAACCAAGTTTGATGACAGGCCGGAGAATTATCGGGCTTGGAAGTCCTGCTTCCACGATGCCATATCGGGCTTAGACCTGTCGGCAGGAGAAGAGCTCGGCCTCCTTATCAAATGGCTTGGCCCAGAGTCCGCCGGACAGGCATGCAGGATAAAAGCGGCCAATGTGGGACATCTGCCAGCGGGGTTGAAGACAGCGTGGGCGAGGCTGGAAGAAAGCTACGGCTCACCTGAAGCCATTGAAAGGGCTCTCTTTGACAGGTTGGAGAACTTTCCGAGGTTGACGAGTAAGGAACCCCAGAAGCTCCGCGACCTTGGAGATCTGCTGTCGGAACTCGAAGCCGCAAAGCAGGACGGCTACCTACCCGATCTATCATACTTAGACACTTCCAGAGGGGTAAGTTGAGAAGCTTCCATCTAACCTGCAGCAGAAGTGGATAATGTTTGGATCAAAGTTCAAGCTAAAGCACAACCTGGCCTTCCCACCATTCTCTGCATTTGCCAAATTCATCCGTAAAGAAGCCAAAGCCAGGAACGACCCCAGTTTCAACCTCTTCTCCTCCCACCCAGCACTTGCCAGAAGAGACAAGTTTGACAGACATGGAAAGACACCAATATCTGTCCACAAAATGCAAGTGTCCTCAACTGAGAACACAAAGATTCAGAAGAAACCTGGGGATATGAGCAAACAATGCCCTATCCACAACAAGCTCCATCCTTTAAAGAAGTGCAGAGGCTTCAGGGAGATGTCCCTGGAAGATTGGAAGCAGTATCTTAAAGAGAACTCTATATGTTTCAAGTGTTACTCTTCCACAAGCCACCTCGCCAAGAACTGTAAGCTAGATGCAAAATGCACAGAATGTGAAACTGATCGGCACATTTCAGCACTCCACCCAGGCCCAGCTCCTTGGAAATCAGAGTCGCCTTCTCCTGCCTCAGAGCATGGCGGGGAGAGAGAGGGAGCTGCCGGTCCGGAGATTACATCCAGGTGCACCGAGGTGTGTGGAGAAGGAGTGAGCGCAAGAGCATGCTCCAAATATGCCTCGTTAATGTGTACCCTGTAGGACGTCGCCAAGAATCTGAGAAGATGCATGCCATACTAGAGGAACAAAGCAATCGTTCTCTAGCAAAATCCGAGTTCTTCAACATTTTCAAGGTCAAAGGAAGTCCGTCGCCTTACATGCTGAAGACGTGTGCTGGACTTTCAGAGACAGCTGGCAGGAGGGCTTGCGGTTATGTTGTTGAGTCAGCCGACAGGAAGATTAGCCTCCCCCTTCCAACACTCATTGAATGTAATCAAGTCCCCGACAACCGTTCTGAAAGTTCCACTCCGAATGCAGCTCGTCATCGCCGTCATCTGAGACGCATTGCAGACAAGATAGCTCCTCTACTCCAGGAAGGCCAAGAGTGTTGGTACCTCCTTTCCTTCAGAGTCTATCACCACAAAAAGCCGGAACAGATCCGCGTGGTGTTTGACTTCAGTGCACCATATCAGGGAGTCTCTCTCAATGACGTACTCCTCACGGGGCCCGATCTTAACAACAGCCTCTTGGGAGTACTCATGAGATTCAGGAAAGAGCCCGTCGCCATCACTGCCGATATCCAGCACATGTTTCATTGCTTTGTGGTGAGAGAAGACCACAGAGACTTCCTCCGCTGTGAGGGTGCCGGTTAGTTCCCTCAGTAACCCCTAGCTGGCACCTTCACTTGTTTGTTTCCCTTCGCTAAATTGTTACTAGTTTACTTAACTACCTTTTATCAGGTTTATTGGTTTCACCTGTTTTTGCTTGTATTTAAGTTCTGTGGTTTCTTCCCTCTGTGCTCAGTCTTGACAAGCCATTTGCCTAGTGGTAGCTTGTCTTGAGCTCCTATGTTTGTAACTGTTTACCTGTGTGATTCTAGTAAAGTACTTTTATTTAAGACTGCATACCTGCTTCTCGCCTCGTCTGTCTGCACTTGGGTCCAGAACCAGCCTCGCCCTGACAGCAAGACTGAGCCAGTATGGACCCAGCAGTGATGGAGGAACTTCGTTCTATTCTCTCCCATCAAGGTGCTTTCCTCGGCCGCCTTGAGCAACTTCTCCAAAGTATTTCGGACAAGGTAGATACGTGGACACAGAACATTCAACACCCAGCTGCTGTGGCTTCTACTCAGGTTGTTCCTCCTCAGTCAGTTCCTTTGGGTGCTACCGCACCGGTCGCCGATCTCCAGACTCACCGAGAGCCTCGCCTACCCGCGGCAGAGCGCTATGATGGTCATCCGGACAAGTGTCGCGGCTTCTTGACCCAGTGCTTCCTAGTTTTTGAACTCCAACCCTCCATGTTCCTATCACCCCACTCTAAGGTAGCGTTCATCATATCACTACTCCCGCAAGTTGGCTCCCCGGTTCATCGGACCTTTTAAGATTTTGGAAAAAGTAAACACTGTGGCCTACCGGCTCCTCCTTCCTCAGTCAATGAAGATACATCCCACGTTCCACATCTCTCACCTCAAGCCAGTACTTACCAGTCCCTTGGTTCCTGCTTCCAAACCTCCCCCCCCCGCCCCGCATGATTGACGGTCAGCAAGCCTAAACTGTCCGTCGCCTCCTTGATAGTCGCTGGGTTAGGAGGAGCATTCAATAGCTGGTCAACTGGGAGGGTTATGGTCCTAAAGAGCGTTCCTGGGTTCCGGCCCGGGATATTTAGGATCCTGAACTCATCAGGGATTTTCGCCGTCACCACCCTGGTCATCCAGGAGGAACGTCAGGAGCTGTTCCTAGGGGAGGGGGTCCTGTGAGGGTGCCGGTTAGTTCCCTCAGTAACCATTAGATGGCACCTTCACTTGTTTGTTTCCCTTTGCTAAATTGTTACTAGTTTACTTAACTGCCTTTTATCAGGTTTATTGGTTTCACCTGTTTTTGCTTGTATTTAAGTTCTGTGGTTTCTTCCCTCTGTGCTCAGTCTTGACAAGCTGTTTTCCTAGTGGTAGCTTGTCTTGAGCTCCTATGTTTGTAACTGTTTACCTGTGTGATTCTAGTAAAGTACTTTTATTTAAGACTGCATACCTGCTTCTCGCCTCGTCTGTCTGCACTTGGGTCCAGAACCAGCCTCGCCCTGACACACCGCTTCCTGTGGTATCGGAACAATGACCCCAACAGAGACATTGTGGACTACAGAATGCGTGTCCATATCTTCAGGAATAGCCTGTCCCCTGCTGTCACCATATACGGACTGAGGAAGGCTGCCAAGGAAGAAGACGACGACTTTGGCAGTGATGTGAGAGGGTTCATCGAACGAGAGTTCTATGTCGACGATGCACTGAAGTCATTCCCGATCGAAGCAGAGGCCATCAGTACCCTCGGACAAGCTCAGGAACTACTTGCACTATCCAACCTCAGGCTGCACAAGATAACCTCTAACAGACCAGCGGTGATGGAGGCATTCCCCCCTGAAAATCGTGCTGAGGACGCCAAGGATCTAGGCCTCTCCAATGATGACCTCCCCCTACAGCGTAGCCTAGGAGTGTCTTGGAACATAGCAACAGACACGTTCACGTTCCATGTCTTAGATGCCAAGAAACCCTTCATACTTAGAGGAGTGCTCTCTACAGTCAACAGCCTATACGATCCTCTCGGCTTCTTAGCCCCTGTCACCATACAAGGCAGGCTGCTCCTCAGGGAACTCTCCACACACACTGAACAGTGGGATTCACCTCTCCCTGAAGAGATGGAAGCAGAGTGGGACAGATGGAGAGACTCACTCCAAGACTTACAGGAGACCCGAATACCTCGCTGCTATACATCTTTCTCTCCCTTAAATGCCCAATTCAAAGAGCTTTGTGTCTTTGCAGATGCATCCACTAAGGCCATTGCAAGTGTGGCTTATCTGAAGGTCACCACTCAAGATGGACAAATCAAAATCGGCTTCGTCTTTGATAGGGGCAAGTTGGCGCCCCAGCCAGACCTCACCATACCCAGATTGGAACTGTGCGCAGCAGAACGCAACCTACCCCCTCACAGCAGTCTACGGAAGCTGCATCCCATCGTCGACACCGACGGACTGTCTCTGAGGTGGTTCTTCTTTTGTCGCCAGAGGAGTCCAGTGACAAGTAGATTTCGGACTATGTGGAGTCATTAACGACCCCAGACGGGGAGTGTTCTGGACTTATGGACATTATGGACATTTTACATGCAGATAGCACCCTCTGGTGGTGGTTATTATGTTAGCAGTGTTTGTATGCAGCAGAGGTCATTTGACCTTTCTACCTTTCTTCCTGTTTACCCCAGGAAGTAGAATTCCAGGAAGAACCTGACTTGAGTAATGGAGAATTCCATGAGGGATTCGCAATCCAGTGTAATCTGATTTCATATGTTAGCCCAGGCACAATATCTGTGAGTATCTTTGTCTGTTAGTATGATAGCAACTTTGTCAGTGTAGTATTTTGACAATACTATGTTTATAAAAGGTTAATATTTGGTCGTTACAGAAGTTAGTCCAAATGTTAGTTAGTTATACAATTAGTCTATTCTACTGTTGTAAATATGTTTATATCTTATGTAATATCAAATGTATAGTACTCAGTTTATGTACAAAATATACTTTGTCTTTGTTTACAGTTTCACAAATTTGTTCAAGTAAAGCTTCAAACAGCGAAACAGCTTCACGAGGAATTATTTAACTTGCTGGATAACTAGATAGGAGCACTTCTAGCGAGGCCAGTGCACACTGTCCTTTCTATAATATAACGCAGTGCACACAGCCCTTTCTATGACATAACACAGTACTCACGGCCCTTTCTATGATATAACTCAGTACTCACGGTCCTTTTGATGACATAACAGTACTCATGGCCCTTTCTATGATATAACTCAGTACTCACGGCCCTTTCTATGATATATCTCAGTACCCACGGCCCTTTCGTTGATTTAACTCAGTACTCACATCCCGTTCTATGATATAACTCAGTACACATGGTCCTATCTGTGATATAACTCCGTACTCACGTCCCTTCCTATGATATAACTCAGTACTCACTGCCTTTTCTATGATATAACTCAGTACTCATGGCCCTTTCTTTGATTTAACTCAGTACACATGGCCCTTTCTATGATATAACTCAGTATTCACGGCACTTTCTATGATATAACTCAGTATTCCCGGCCCTTTCTATGATATAACACAGTACACACGGCCCTTAGTATACACGGCCCTTTCTATGATATAACTCAGTATTCACAGTCCTTTCTATGATATAACAGTACTCACGGCCCTTTCTATGATATAACTCAGCACTCACATCCCTTTCTATTATATAACTCAGTACCCATGGCCCTTTCTGTGATATAACTCAGTACTCACGTCCCTTTCTATGATATAACTCAGTACACACAGCCCTTTCTGTGATATAACTCAGTACTCACGTCCCTTTCTATGATATAACTCAGTACTCACGGCCCTTTCTATGATATAACCCAGTACACTCAGCCCTTTCTATGATATAACTCAGTGCACACGGTCCTTTCTATGATATAACTCAGTACTCATGGCCCTTTCGCTGATATAACTCAGTACACACGGTACTTTTGTAGCATTTCGCAATAATTTCAAAATTTCCTACAGCTCCGAGGATTAATTTTTGATTAAAGAATCCCTGGGTGATATGGCTTTAAAATTCCAGGGATCAAAATGGCTGTCAGACCGCATGGCCGAAGACAAAAGGACTTGGAAAGAGCAGCCTTGGTCTGTGGAAAAAGGTTCCAATCTGCCAATCAAAGGGGAGTTCCCACCCCCCTGCAGCAGACAATCGATGTGTTTACAGAAACTGATACAATGTTTACAAACCACTTAGGCTGCGTTTTCAGCCTGACCACAAAAGACAATGGCTTTGTTTACATTAGCCTCCAAAGCTGTTTACTCAACAATCACAGAAAGACATGTTTTTTTCAAACCAAGTCAGCTCCATTGAAACCCATCATGATGAATGGAAATACATTCAAAGCCAATCACAGATAATTGAATAGACATTTAAACTGAAAAAAGGAACAGTTTAAATGAATGGGTAATCCATCCAAACCCATCCCAGACAAGTGGACAGTTTGGATCTCTATTGTTTAGCCCAGATACATCCGGATCTGGGCGGGAAGGTTTCGGCCCCAAAATGGGGTATAAAAGATAGCTTCTCAGAAGCATCTCTCTCTCTGTGGCCTCGCCTCCATGCTCTCTACAACGTGGGCGTCTGCCTGAAGAAGTGGAACACCAGCAGTTTACTTTTAAAATACTGGGGTGTTTTTACTTTGGGGCAGTGAAGATCAAAGATCGCAGAGCACGGAGCAGGCATTTTCTCATCGGTGAGCATATATTTTTCTGGCCCTTTACAAGGCAACTCAGAATAAGTATAGGGGTGGGAATTTAAGTGGGAATTTTGTCAGAACTGTGATTTTAGTCAATTTTCCCTCGTTGTGTCCGTTCTCTCCTCCCTTATTTAAGTAAGACAGTGTTGCACTGAGCAGAGAAGTACTCCAGTGGACACTGAGCAGCTGTGTTTAAAAGTACTGTATTTTTATAAAAGGATTGTTGCACTGAGCAGAGAAGTGCTTCAGTGGACACTGAGAATAGCTGTATTTGAAAGTGCTGCATTTTTAATAAAGGAGTGTTGCACTAAGCAGAGAAGTGCTCCAGTGGACACTGAGCAGCTGTGTTTAAAAGTGCTGTATTTTTAATAAAGGAGTGTTGCACTGAGCAGAGAAGTGCTCCAGTGGACACTGAGCAGCTGTGTTTAAAAGTGCTGTATTTTTATAAAAGGAGTGTTGCACTGAGCAGAGAAGTGCTTCAGTGGACACTGAGAATAGCTATATTTGAAAGTGCTGTATTTTTTTAATAAAGGAGTGTTGCACTGAGCAGAGGAAGTGCTTCAGTGGACACTGAGAATAGCTGTATTTAAGAGTGCTGTATTTTTACTAAAGGAGTGTTGCACTGAGCAGAGAAGTGCTCCAGTGGATGTTGTGTAGCTGTTTTTAAAGTACTGTATTTAAAGGAGTGTTGCACTGATCAAGGAGTGCTCTAGTGGACACTAAGTGTACTGCGTTAAGCAAAAGTGCTGTACCAGGCATAGGTGTGGTGTGATCATTTATTTTTAATTGTTTCTTTCTTTTGTTTCAATAAATACTGATTTTTTTTTGCACCCAAATCACGAGTCACATTTTTTTCTGTCTACATCGCTACCGAATATGTCCAGCGGTCAGAACCAGGAATAGGGGAGTGCTTCAAAACTGCACGGGGGTCCCTGGAGCAGCTCAGAGGCTTCTGACTGGCCAGAGACAAATAACCCCAACCCCGCTGTTAATTCCTACAAAATGGCAACTGTGGCAGGACCGTCGCCAATGGTGTGCAATGTGGCAGACAGTGGTTTGGGTCTAGAAAGAGCAGCAGTTATTGGTTTTCTTTTTATCCCACTGGTTTGTTTGTGGTTAGGTTCCCGCAGGCTTGGGGAGGTTACCCGCAGGCTTAGGGAAGCCAGAGCAGAGAGTTGGGATAGGGAAAGGGAGCACCTGGTAGTTCAATTTAGTGAGGGCAAAGCCACACGAGGCACGAGTCAGAGTACCTGAAGTGCCTAGTTGCAGAGGCCAAGAGCAATATGATGAGGGTGCGGGAGGAGAACGCTCACCTCATACAAGAATTAAAAGAGCAGGAGGAAACGGATAGGGAAGTAAAGGCAGCATATAAGCTGGCCTGCGAGCAAGGGTTTGAGGAAGCAGATCATGGACCCAGTAGGGCAGAGCTAGAAAGCCTGAAGATGGCATTAAGGAGGGCCAATGGGATGATATGTCTGATCAGCCCGAAGGCATGCCCGAGCTTTCAGGAGCTCTGGCAGCAAAGGGGTGTGGAGGATGAGGTGGTAGAGACAGAATTCCCCCCCACCCTGGGTCAAGTCACTATTGGAGGCAGTGCGGTCTCTTCTGACTGGCCAGGGGAGCCTAGTGACCCCATCTGCCCCATCCCACTCCCAGCAATGGCTAGAGTCAGCACAGCCTGTTGACCTGTGTCCCCACGAAAATGCTGAGGGGAGCAGGCCCTATGTTGAGATGGGGGTGGAGATGGTGCAGGGGAGATATTCGGTGGAGACTGGAGCCTCCAGCATGGTGGTCCACTCACCCCAGCCTAACAAGGTCCCATTTAGCTTAATGGGACCCACAGGGAAACAGGCAGCTGGGAGTGAACCTGAGAATAGTAATCCCCAGCCCACAGCAGGTCCAAGTTCACAGGCTGCACAGGCAGGCGCTGTGGCTTGTGTGGGGGGAGGAGCCATTCATGATTTTGAACAGGATTACTGGCAGGCAGCCAGTTATATCAAACAGTGCGGTTTGTTTAAGCAGGGGGCAGGGGAACAGGCAGCTGGGATTGTAGCAGCTCCCCAGCACCTGGCCCGAGTGATTCCCCCTCTCTTGTGGGACTCCGGGGAGGAGCCTGAACCAGGCTTTAGACCTGAAGGGGAAGGCTCTCAGCCACCGGCAGTCAGTGGGAAGGGATTGCCTATCCCCAGCCCTGGTTTGGGAAGGGAAGGACCCAAAGGAGGAGGTCCCCAGCCAGCAGGGAGTGTGACCTGAGCTGAGGGCCTGCTCGCCAGGGTAGCCCCACCGGCAGCACTTCCTAGGAGATCTCTTTGGGTACCCCAGCCCAAGAAAGTATGGTCACCCACTGTCCAGTGGAGTAGGGCGGATCTCCCGAGTCAGGGAGAGGCCAAAGAGCAGAGGTTCCCAAGCAGCAGCCATAAGCTGCAAGGGACCAGAAGCTGGAATCAGTCCAGCCATGCCGCAGGGAGCAGCCTGTGGCAGCACAACCAGGGACTGAGCTGGCCGCCCGGTGATGGACGGCGCTTGTATATAGTTTTGGTCAGTTAATGTGTGATTAAAGAATTAAGGTAGAACGTGTTATTAAGGTAGAACGTGTGAAGTTTTGTTTTTATATTGAAATTAATATTAGTGTACAAGTTTTGAGTGCGGTACGGTTCCAGAATTGTATTGTGGATCAAGGTCACGGGACCTGATTATACTTCCCCGAGCCAGGGGACCTGGCGAGATGTTTTCTTTGTCCTTTTTCAGAATTCCGGAAAGCACAGGGGACCAGTGTGTCGTGGGATTCAAGAGAGGAAGCACCCCTAGTCCACGAAGGAAGGGGTCTGCAGGAAACAGATGCACACAACATTTAAAAATTGCTGCTGGAAATACAATTTAAGACCAAGAATTTACTGAACTTGTTAATTATTTTATTGCTTGTTTGGAGTTAAAGGAAGCTCGTTTGTCTTCCTCTGTTTTTTTAGCAGATATGTTGGCTGGGAGACAGCCCCTTTAAAGATGTTGTATCATGTTAAAATTATGTTACCAGCAGTGCAAGGGTGTAGGACCCCCTCCATGCTTGACTTATTGTGAATATAAGTGGTGCAGGGGCATTGGACCCCCTCCGTGTATTGATTATTTAATTAATTTTGGGTTTTCTGTCAACAGATGCCTGCCATACTATGATTCTCTCTGGGCAGGGGAGATGGAGGTGTTATGCTCCTCTTGCTCTATGTGGGAATTCAGGGACACTGCCGGTGTCCCTGATGACCACGTGTGCCAGAAATGCATCGAGCTGTGGCTACTAGCAGACCGCATTGCGGCGCTGGAGCTGTGGATGGATGGGCTTTGGAGCATTCACGATGCTGAGAGGGTCGTGGGTAACACGTTTGTTGAGGTGGTCACACCGCGGGCAAGGGCTGCACAGGCAGAAGGGAAATGGGTGACCATCAGGCAGAGCAGTAGAGGCAGGCTGGTAGTGCAGGGGACCCCGGTGGCCATCCCCCTCTCCAACAGGTATACCGATTTGGATACTGTTGATGGGGAGGACTTACCAGAGGAAGGCAGCAGCAACCAACTTCCCGGCACCAGGGGTGCTTCTGTTGCTCAGGAAGGGAGGAAAAAGAGTGGGAGAGCAATAGTGGTAGGGGATTCTATCGTAAGGGGAACAGATAGGCATTTCTGTGGCTGTAGACGTGACTCCAGGATGGTTTGTTGCCTCCCTGGTGCCAGGGTTAAGGATGTCACTGAACGGCTGCAGGGCATTCTGAAGGGGGAGGGTGAACAGTCAGAGGTCGTGGTTCACATTGGGACCAATGACATGGGTAGGAAGAGGGATGAGGTCCTGCAGCAAGAATTAAGGAGCTAGGTAGCAGATTAAAGAGCAGGACCTCAAAGGTTGTAATTTCTGGATTACTCCCGGTGCCACGTGCTAGTGAATACAGGAATAGGAGGATAGAGCAGATGAATGTGTGGCTAATGAGTTGGTGCAGGAGGGAGGGATTTAGTTTCCTGGATCACTGGGCCTGCTTCTGGGGAAGGTGGGACTCGTACAAGTCAGACGGGTTGCACCTGAACCAGAGCGGGACAAATATCCTTGCGGGGAGGTTTGCAAGCGCTGTTCGGGGGGGTTTAAACTAAAATGGCAGGGGGTTGGGAACCTGAGCAGGGAGACAGAGGAAACGGAAACAGGGATAAAAGCAAAAGATAGGAAGGAGAAAAACAAAAGTGGCAGTCAGAGAAATCAATGGTTTAAATCAAACGTGCCCACAGTAAATAATAATTCTAATAGGTCTAAGAGCGTTAAAAAAACAAGCCTGAAGGCTTTGTGTCCTAATGCGAGGAGCATTTGTAATAAGGTGGGCGAATTGGCTGCGCAAATAGAGGTAAACGAATATGATTTGGTTGGGATTACGGAAACATGCCTCAAGGATGGCCAAGACTGGGAACTCAACATCCAGGGGTATTCGATATTCAGGAAAGATAGGCAAAAAGGAAAGGGAGGTGGGGTAGCATTATTGGTTAAAGAAGGGATTAATACAATTGTAATGAAGGATATTAGCTCTGATGATGTGGAATCTGTATGGGTAGTATTGAGAAATACTAAGGGGAAAAAAATATTAGTGGGAGTGGTATATAGACCTCCCAACAGTAAGGCGGAGGTTGGGGGTGGCATGAAAAGGGAAATTAAAGAAGCGTGCATTAAGGGCACAGCAGTCATCATGGGTGACTTTAATCTACATATAGATTGGGCCAACCAAATTAGTAACAATACTGTGGCGGAGGAATTCCTGGAGTGTTTACGGGATGGTTTCCTGGACCAATATGTCGAGGAACCAACCAGAGGTCAGGCCATCTTAGACTGGGTATTATGTAACGAGAAAGGATTAATTAGCAATCTTGTTATACGAGGCCCCTTGGGTCTGAGCGATCATAATATGATCGAATTCTTCATTAAGATGGAGAATGAAGTAGTTGACAGAGAGATTAGGGTCCTCAATTTAAATAAAGGAAACTACGATGGTCTGAGGAGCAAGTTGGGTAGGATTGATTGGGGAATGGCACTCAAAGGGTTGACGGTGGATAGGCAATGGCAAACATTCAAAGACCGAATGGATGAGCTACAGAATTTGTTCATCCCAGTTTGGCATAAAAATAAAACAAAAAAGGTGACTCAATCATGGCTAACAAGGGAAATTAGGGATAGCATAAGATCCAAGGAGACGACATATAAATTGGCCAGAAAAAGCAATCATCCTGAGGATTGGGAGCAGTTTAGGATTCAACAAAGGAGGACAAAGGGATTAATTAAGAAAGGGAAAATAGAATATGAGAGTAAGCTTGCAGGGAACATAAAAACTGACTGTAAAAGCTTTTATAGATATGTGAAGAGAAAAAGATTGGTGAAGTCAAGCATAGGTCCCTTACAGTCAGAATCAGGGGAATTTATAATGGGAAACAAAGAAATGGCAGACCAACTAAATTCATACTTTGGTTCTGTCTTCACAAAGGAGGACACAAATAACCTCCCAGAGATGCCGGGGAACATAGGGCCTGATGAAAGGGTGGAACTGAAAGAAATCAGTATTTGTAGGAAATGGTGTTAGGAAGATTGATCGGACTGAAGGCCGATAAATCCCCAGGGCCTGATAATCTACATCCTAGTGTACTTAAGGAAGTGGCCCTAGAAGTAATAGATGCATTGCTGATCATCTTCCAGAACTTGATAGACTCTGGAACAGTACCCAGCGATTGGAGGGTAGCTAATGTTACCCCACTATTCAAAAAAGGTGGTAGAGAAAAAGTGGGGAATTATAGACCGGTAAGCCTGACATCGGTATTGGGGAAAATGCTAGAATCTATTATAAAAGCTGTAATAGCAGAGCACTTGCTAAGCAGTGACAGGATCGGACAAAGCCAACATGGATTTACAAAAGGTAAATCATGCTTGACTAATCTACTGGAATTTTTTGAGGATGTAACTGGTAAAATAGATAAGGGAGAACCAGTGGATGTGGTGTATTTGGACTTTTAGAAGGCTTTCAATAAGGTCCCACATAAGAGCTTAGCGTGCAAAATTAAGGCACATGGGATTGGGGGCTAGGTATTGACTTGGATAGAGAACTGGTTGGCGGACAGAAGGCAGAGAGTTGGAATAAACGGGTCGTTTTCCGAGTGGCAGGCAGTGACTAGTGGGGTACCGCAAGGATCGGTCCTAAGACCCCAGCTGTTCACAATATATATTAATGATCTGGACGAGGGAATTGGATGTAATATCTCCAAATTTGCAGACGACACAAAGCTGGGTGGGAGGGTAAGCTGTGAGGATGATGTCGAGAAACTCCAGTTCAATTTGGACAGATTGGGTGATTGGGCAGAAACATGGCAAATGCACTATAATGTGGATAAATGTGAGGTTATCCACTTTGGTGGCAAAAACAGGAAGGCAGATTATTATTTGAATGGCAATAGACTGGGAGAAGGGGAAGTGCAAAGAGACCTGGGTGTTCTTGTGCACCAGTCGCTGAAGATAAGCATGCAGGTGCAGCAGGCGGTTAAGAAGACAAATGGTATGTTGGCCTTCGTAGCAAGAGGGTTCGAGTACAGGAACAAGGATGTCTTGCTACAGCTGTACAGGGCCTTGGTGAGACCGCACCTTGAGTATTGTGTGCAGTTTTGGTCGCCTTACCTGAGGAAGGACATTCTTGCCATGGAAGGAGTACAGCGAAGATTCACTAGGCTGATACCTGGGATGGCAGGAATGGCGTATGAGGAGAGATTGTGTCGATTAGGCTTATACTCACTGGAGTTTAGAAGATTGAGAGGGGATCTCATCGAAACGTATAAAATTCTGTCTGGCCTGGACAGACTAGATGCAGGAAGGATGTTTATGATGGCCGGGGAGTCCAGAACCAGGGGTCATAGTTTAAGGATAAGGTGTAAGCCATTTAGGACTGAAATGAGGAGGAATTTCTTCACCCAGAGAGTGGTGAACCTATGGAATTCTCTGCCACAGAGGGCGGTGGAGGCCAGTTCATTAAATATATTCAAAAAGGAGTTGGATATATTTCTTAAGGCTAAAGGGATCAAGGGATATGGAGAGAAGGCAGGGACAGGGTACTGAATTTGGATGATCAGCCATGACCTCATTGAATGGCGGAGCGGGCTCGAAGGGCCGAATGGCCTACTCCTGCTCCTATCTTCTATGTTTCTATCTATGTTTCTATGTGTCGGGGGATCAAACATAGATTTAGTTAAGTATAAGGGAAGGTTGTTTGTGGGAGGTCAGAAATTATTGCTCACTTTTGGCAAGGATACTACAAGCAAGTTTTAGTATCCGAGGGGGGACTGTAGGATTTCGCAATAATTTCAAAATTTCCTACAGCTCCGAGGATTAATTTTTGATTAAAGAATCCCTGGGTGATATGCCTTTAAAATTCCAGGGATCAAAATGGCCGTCAGACCGCATGGCCGAAGACAAAAGGACTTGGAAAGAGCAGCCTGGGTCTGTGGAAAAAGGTTCCAATCTGCCAATCAAAGGGGAGTTCCCACCCACCTGCAGCAGTCAATCGATGTGTTTACAGAAACTGATACTATGTTTACAAGCCACTTAGGCTGCGGTTTCAGCCTGACCACAAAGGACAATGGCTTTGTTTACACTAGCCTCCAAAGCTGTTTACTCAGCAATCACAGAAAGACATGTTTTTTTCAAACCAAGACAGCTCCATTCAAACCCATCATGATGAATGGAAATACATTCAAAGCCAATCACAGACAATTGAAGAGACATTTAAACTGAGAAAAGGAACAGTTTAAATGAATGGGTAATCCATCCAAACCCATCCCAGACAAGTGGACAGTTTGGATCTCTTTTGTTTAGCCCAGATACATCCGGATCTGGGCGGGAAGGTTTCGGCCCCAAAATGGGGTATAAAAGATAGTTTCTCAGAAGCATCTCTCTCTCTGTGGCCTTGCCTCTGTGCTCTCTACAATGTGGGAGTCTGCCTGAAGAAGTGGAACACTAGCAGTTTACTTTTAAAATACTGGGGTGTTTTTACTTTGGGGCAGTGAAGATCAAAGATCGCAGAGCACGGAGCAGGCATTTTCTCATCGGTGAGCATATATTTTTCTGGCCCTTTACAAGGCAACTTAGAATAGGTATAGGGCTGGGAATTTAAGTGGGAATTTTGTCAGAACTGTGATTTTAGTCAATTTTCCGTCATTGTGTCCGTTCTCTCCTCCCCTATTTAAGTAAGACAGTGTTGCACTGAGCAGAGAAGTACTCCAGTGGACACTGAGCAGCTGTGTTTAAAAGTACTGTATTTTTATAAAAGGAGTGTTGCACTGAGCAGAGAAGTGCTTCAGGGACACTGAGAATAGCTGTATTTGAAAGTGCTGTATTTTTAATAAAGGAGTGTTGCACTGAGCAGAGAAGTGCTCCAGTGGACACTGAGCAGCTGTGTTTAAAAGTGCTGTATTTTTATAAAAGGAGTGTTGCACTGAGCAGAGAAGCACTTCAGTGGACACTGAGAATAGCTGTATTTGAAAGTGCTGTATTTTTTTTAATAAAGGAGTGTTGCACTGAGCAGAGGAAGTGCTTCAGTGGACACTGAGAATAGCTGTATTTTAGAGTGCTGTATTTTTGCTAAAGGAGTGTTGCACTGAGCAGAGAAGTGCTCCAGTGGACGCTGTGTAGCTGTTTTTAAAGTACTGTATTTAAAGGAGTGTTGCACTGAGCAAGGAGTGCTCTAGTGGACAATAAGTGTACTGCATCAAGCAAAGGTGCTGTACCAGGCATAGGTGTGATGTATCATTTATTTTAAATTGTTTCTTTCTTTTGTTTCAATAAATACTGATTTTTTTTTGCACCCAAACCACGAGTCACGTTTTTTTCTGTCTACATCGCTACCGAATAAGTCCGGCGGTCAGAACCAGGAATAGGGGAGCGCTTCGAAACCGCACGGGGGTCCCTGGTGCAGCTCAGAGGCTTTTGACTGGTCAGAGACAAATAACCCCAACCCCGTTTTAATTCCGACACTTTCTATGATATAATAGTACTCAAGGCCCTTTCTATCATATAACTCAGTACTCACGGCCCTTTCTATGATATAACTCATTACCCATGGCCCTTTCTTTGATTTAACTCAGTACTCACATCCCTTTCTATGATGTAACTCAGTACCCATGGCCCTTTCTGTGATATAACTCAGTACTCACGTCCCTTTCTATGATATAACTCAGTACACACGCCCTTTCTGTGATATAACTCAGTACTCACGTCCCTTTCTACGATATAACTCAGTACTCATGACCCTTTCTATGATATAACTCAGTACACTCGGCCCTTTCTATGATATAACTCAGTACACACGGTCCTTTCTATGATATAACTCAGTACTCACGGCCCTGTCTATGATAAAGCTCAGTACACACGGCCCTTTCCATGATATGACTCAGCATTCACAGCCCTTTCTATGATATAACTCAGTACTCACGGCACTTTCTATTATATAACGCAGTACTCACGGCCCTTGCTATGATATAACTCAGTACTCACGGCCCTTTCTATGATATAACTCAGTACACACGGCCCTTTCTATGATATAACTCAGTACTCACAGCCCTTTCTATGATATAACTCAGTATACACGGCCCTTTCTATGATATAACTCAGTACTCATGGCCCTTTCTATGATATAACTCAGTACACACAGCCCTTTCTATGATATAACTCAGTACTCAGGGCCCTTTCTATGATATTGTAGGAAGTGCTAGATTCCTAACCAAAGGACTGAGATCGAGTCAGTCTCTCAACCAAACGAAGTTCAATACTGTTTTGCAGAAGTAGCAATCAAAACGCAGGAGAACTAACTAACAGGTCTATACTAAATGCTGGCTCCACGAGGACTGAGGGAAAACGCTCCTCAGTCTGACGTCATCACATTTCCCGCCGTTGGGAACGTCACGTGCTTCAGAGACCGCGCTATTTACATGCAGTAAAACGAATACAGGTACAGGTTCATTCTGTTACAGATAATTATGTACATCGATATAAGAGTCCCTTGGTGGCTCTGCCACATGCGCCCCCCCAGAATTGTCTTTAACAGTGAAAGTCAATCGAAGAGGAGGTCGGACAAGCTGGTTCGAACGACTCCTATATTCCCGGAGAGGAATTTGCTGAGCAGCGGATGGGCTGACAGCTGGAGCAATCCGGTCGGATGTATTAGCGGTGGGCGGTCCACCACCACGTGGTGGCTGTGCAGTTTTGACCGGCCGGTCAAGGTCCAGGTGCGCGGGCTTGAGGCGGTCAATTGAAATGTAGTTGGGTTTGCCACCGATGTCAACCAAAAAACTCTTGTCGCCTGCTTCCAGCACTTGGAAGGGGCCCGTATAAGGAGGCTTGAGTGGACCGCGATGGGCATCATGGTGAACGAAGACAAACTCAGCCTGCATTAACTCTGTTGGAACGTGAGAGGAAGGGAGGCCGTGGTGCGACGTTGGAATTGGCTTAAAGGAGTCGGCTGTTTCCCGGTGGGTGCTGAGTTGGTCGGCTGCGGACCACGGTTTAGTCGGTGATCGCAGGAAATCGCTTGGCACTCGGAGTGGCTGGCCGTACACCAGCTCCACAGAAGATGACCGCAGGTCTTCTTTAGGCACCGTGCGCAAACCAAGCATAACCCACGGGAGCCGATCCACCCATGCTTGAGAATCACCATACTCAGTCTTCTCATAGTTCAGTCATTGATTAAATAAAGTCAGCAGGTGTGTGTCACAGAGACATTTAGAATTCTGTCACCAGCCATCTGGGAGCTCCCTGTCTCTCCATCTCTGATTGAGAGGGATGCAGATGTGCCACTCATCTCCAGGGCCTCCTCCTCTGCATCAGTGAGCTGGACTATTTGTCTCCAGTCCCCTCGCTCTCCCTTGCACTTTGTGCTCTCTTCTCCTACAAGGGGCCAAAAAACAAACCTGTGACTGAGTGAAGGTGAGGTCTTCACCCGATGGATGCAGTGCATTCGGTGATGGTGACTAGGACGCACATGCATCAGATTGCATAAGGATTGGGGTGAGTGGCAGCAGTGAATGGGTATTTGGGGAGATAATGAAGTGCATAGAAAGTGAAGGCTGAACCCTGCTAAAAGTTGAGTGGGTGCGAGGAGTGATGTGATGGAGTATTTTTTTTTACTTGTCACGTCACGGGATGTGGTCATTGCTGGCAAGACCAGCATCTATTGTCCATCCCTAATTGCCTCTGAGAAGGTAGTAGTGAGCTGCCATCTTGAATCGCTGCAGTCCATGTGCTGAAGGTGCACCCACAGTGCTGTTTCAGGGGAAGTGTGCTTGGCAAGACAGAGTGAAAGGGAGTGGGGTCTTATACCACGGGACATAGGTGAATCAGAAAATGTACCCACTTTTCCTGACCTGGTTAGATCATTAAGCTGCTTCCTGCACTGCATCCAAGACCAGGTCACAATGCTCCTGTTGCTCACCTCCTCAGCCACTTCCAACCACGCCTTCTTGGTGACAGCTGCAGGTTTCTTCCTCCCATTGCTGGGTCAAAGTATCCCTCCTGCTCCTGACTGCACCCAGCAATAATTGAAGGGAAGCATCTTCGAATTTGGGTGCTGCCCTTGCTCTCTGGGCATTCATCCTAAACACCTCCTGGCTCCACCAATTTCCATTTCTACATTGTCCTTTTAAATAGAGCTGAGATTGGGTCATGCGGATGCGCATCACGCCCACTGCGCAGCTTGGAGATGCGAAACTCAGAAATCAAAATTTATTGCTTCAATTGAGCTGCGATCACAGATTCTGACCCGCTGATTTTGCTTCCGGATTTCACTCACGCAATTCCACAACACTCCCTCACCCCACCCCACCCCTGCACGGAAGCCGCCTTCACATTAATATTGGGGCTGACATTTCAAAAGTACTTAATTGGTTGTAAAATGCTTTGGTTGCAAAAGGCCCACTCCACACAAAAGGTGACACCCATACATTTCCTGTGCCTTTTCCCTCCCCGTGACTGGAGCCCTATGCTGCCATTTTAAGTTGCTAATCGGATTGGGCCTTTGTCATAACGGTAAGATCCCCGCCGCTGGGCCAGATCAGGGTAGGGTTTCGAACCCCGCTCCAGACAGTCCCGGCAAGTGGAGTCGGAGCTCCGACTCTAAATTCTGGGTTGACATCCAGTGGGATATTTGGGTGGCCCCCCCTCCTTGTATAGCTTGTGGGAGCCCGTAAAACCCTCCCGCCATAGGACTAACCGCCCTAATGGCTGGTTCAAAGATGATTACGGTCACGGAATGAGCGTTAATCATGGCCATAAATCCTTCCACCACTTCATACAGTTCCCCAAAGGGAACAGTGTGAAGACACGTATGACGACGACATTGCTAAATAAATAAATGGATTTTTAAAAATTCTTTTAGGGCTTTTAAAAGTATTTAAATTGCTTTAATTCTCTTTAAAACTACTTCAGATTACTCAAAATAATGTAAACATTTTAAAAAGGTTATAAAAGTTACCAAAATCTTCAAAAAACTTCCAAAAACCTATTTAAACTGCTGCTTTGCATGTAAAAATGCTTAGCAGCTTGACAGAAACATTGGGGGCGTGTCCAGTGAAACTGAGATCTCAAGGGGCGTGTCTCACTTACACTGCACGCTCCTGGCTTCGCGCTGGCTGCACTCCTGGGCGGCGTGACGTCACACGCTGCCCGGGATTCTTATTTCTCTTTCACCAAGTGCAGGCGTCCCTGGAGCTGATCGGCTGGAGCGCGGGGTAAGTGGAAATATGGGGCTTGCACGCGCTGCAAGCCCCGTTCTGGAATTTCTGGCCCGTTATTATTGACATGTAAAATGTTGGCCCAGTAATTCCCTTCCAAATGCGCTAGTACGGTCGGGGTACTTACGCATCTGGCCAGATGAAATGCCGGTTTTCAGCATTCACAGTGCATGTGGGGAAAACCGGCATTTCCTGTCCTCTGAACGAAGGGGTTCAGAGGCAGAACGCGTGCGACTGCACAGGCAGCGCGTGCGCAGTATAATTCGCCGCTTTCATTAATGCTTTCAGTGAGGTCCAGTCATTACAACTTACACATGAAAAAAGCATGGGTACAGTTGCTCCACAGGCTAAGGAGGAAGATATTTCTTATCGTGCAGCTTCTGAAAGTATGTATGTCTGTATATATTCCTTTGCGTGTTATGTATATATTCCTTTATTTATGTGTATGAATGTATTATGACTTTCAGAGAAAGTAACTTATTGGAAAATCATAATTAAAAACATACATTCATACACATTAGTAAACGAATATAAAACATACATACATATACGTAAAGGAAAATATGTGGACATACATACATAATTCATTCTCACATTCCATTCACACAGCCACAATTGCTCCTTCTACCTACTGTTCTGAAAACCCTTTTAAAAAAAAAATTTAAACTTTAAAACTTACTTAAAATTTCTTAAAATAACTTCCCTCCCTTTCCCAAACAAAAATATTGCATTTCAAAAGCTCCACGATAAAATATATCTTCCTCCGCAGCCAATGAACAACTTTACACTTGCTTTTTTCACGTGTAACTTCTAACGACTTACCCTCACGGATTTCATGAATGAAATCCACGAAGTTCACTGCGCAAGCGCTGCCTGTGCAGTCGCACGCGCTCGAGGTCTGGAAATGCCGGCGTTCCCCGCATGTGCTGTTCATGCTGAACGCCGGCATTTCCAACGGCCAGAAGCGTGAGTAAGCCGACCGTACTCACGCTTCTGGCCTGGAATTTCTGGCCCTATATAAATGCAGGTGTTTCTTTTTTCTTTTGGAAATCACCTTTGCAATCTACCTTTATCCCTATGCTTCCTGGTGGGCTGCTGGGGTATGTGTCCCATGTATTTTCTAATAGTGTGTGTCTAAATCCTGTGGGCTATGTGAGGAGTGCTTCCTTGCTTCCTATATCTTTGAATATCCTGAGAATCTAAGGTGTAAGGGTAAGACTCCTCGTAGAGGAAAAAACCTAGGTTGAAAAAAACAGGATAAATCATGGTCAGACAATGCCAAGATTGGGTTTTAAAAGTCTTCTCATTGTAGGGAAGGAAAGTTGAACAAAATGAGGTATTCTACTATCTTGAGGTCTTGGGAAAGTTAGAGTAGGAGATGGTGCAATAAGTATGATTTCAACACAGTGAAGTTGGATGGAGGAGGAAGGCCAGTAAAGGACAATAAATGTGGAGCTTAGTAGAAACAGGAGAGAAAAATGTTCAAGAAAAATTTGCAACAGGGAGAGGTTGGAGGCTAAAGGTGACAAAAGGATTGCATATCAGATTTCTTTTATTCTGATCAATTGGTTATGCATCCAAAGCTCTCAGCACACTCATGGAAATGTGCATGTGAATTCATTCACATTTCTGATGGGTTATGCATCTGAAATGTATCAATCAATGTTATGCATCTGTTTCCCTCTGATCTAAATGGGATAAGTTTTTGGGTTACGGGAGGTTGACAGGGATAGCGGCAGGGGGGTCTGAAGAGGTCCTGAATATATTGATAAACTTCATGTGCACATGGATGCTCTTTCCTAATATCTGTGACACAGAAGGACAAGATCGCAGTTTGCTGAATTTCGCAATGTCTAACGTAAGAGTTAAAATTGCAAAAAGGTTCACTTCACAAGGCAATTGATATTCACACTGTGATTGGCTAACCCAGCACTGTAAACACCAGCACGCTCGCTGAAAGGGTCACTTTAGAACTCTTTCCTTCTCTTAGAATCACCTTGTGCCAAAACACTCAGTGATGTGGTAAACCCGTGCTATACACACTGCTTTGTGTTCAATATCTCCTCACTGTTAATAGTTGGAGGTTTGAATCTCAGGCCTTTTTGGGAATTTCATCATATCTTGCATAGCTATAATTTCATAATTCCAGTGCTTCGGCCCCTGAACATTAGAGTAGCTACTGCTTACGCAGTGTCTCTATTAGGGAACTAGATAAACACTTGAAGAAAAACATTCTTATAAGCTACGGGGAGAGTGCAATGAAGTGAGTCTGGAATCAGTAGCTCTGACATGGAGCTAGTACCAGCAGCGGTACAATGGGTTGATGTCCCTCTGTGCTGAAATTGCTATAGGGGGCAGGAGGGTCCCTGATCTTCCATCGTAGCTTTGGTGGTAACCCTGGAGAAATGGCGACAACAGGCATTTACGCCATTTCTGCGGGATATCCGCTGATCACCTGCCAAAGTTGCGGCAGGAGATCAGAAGAGCTCCCCTGCAGAATTTCCAGGTGTATGATTCTATGATTCAGTGTCACAGCAAGTATTAAAGTTTCTCTGTGGCTGCAACATGCGCCTGGCAACCCAGACCCATTAACTTTCAACATTTGTGTTCAATTAGGTGGTAGATCCAGGCGTTTGTTTTGGACCGGGACTTTTTGCCAATTGCGGTGCGGTGAAGCCTTGGTTCGGGCTTGCTTGCCTTCCAGGCTCCAGAACTGTGTGTAAGTTTAGAGAGGGAGGGGCTGGGGGGCGTGGGGCAAGAGTGATAAACAGAAAAAGTGTGAAAGCAAATAAGAGTTTGCAATAAGTTAAGAAACTGTTGGACTCAGCATAGTGTTACCCTTTGATCCTATAAAGGCAGCTTGCTGTGAGTCAGAAATGTTCGGACTTAATGTTGCAGGAAGAAACACAAACTGTGGGAAGGGGATTAAATTAAACATTTCATAACTTTATGGCATCTGTGTAAATCATTCATGATTTCAAAAAAATGTTTATATTCAAGGTGGGTTCTGCTAACCATCAGGAACCTTTTAAAAAAAAATCAAACTATTACAAATAATTCGACTGAATTGTTTTGATTTGTGTTTGGGTTTTGTTGATATAGTGAATGCCAGTGAAATTATTGGGGGAACTGACCAGGGGGAACTTACTGTGGCTGACAGAGGCGGGAGGGCTCTGGTTGGTAGCCATAGCAGCATTCTAAAGATAGTCATGGAGATTGCTTTACGAATGTATTTGCAGTTCCAGTAAAACTACGAGAGGGAATCTCCTTGAGTGCATTTATATCACTTTAGACAGCAGCCAGAGCAATTTTACCTCAGTCGAAAAGACATGAAGGCCACACTTCAGCCACGCAATAGAAAATTCTAGGGTTAAAATTAGCACCCAAAAGTAATGTCGAAATTACTGTGGTATAGTGCAATATAAACAGTTTGACAAAATGCCACCGACCTGAAACATGAATTCTGTTTCTCTCTCCACAGATGCTGCCTGACCTGCTGAGTATTTCCAGCATTTTCTATTTATATTTCAGATTTATATCATCCGCAGTATTTTGCCTTTGTGGTATAGTGCAGGTTTATCTTCAGATTCTAATATATATTCTAATCTGTTCTATTCTTCATACTCTATGTGGAATGATGAATTGGTTCCTTGCAGGGATGGATATTTCCTGCATTGGGACAATACTACAGCTCCTGCTTTTACCAGCGAGTAGAGCAGCCGATCTCCTGGCTTCACCTCGGCTTCCTTATTCCAGCATTATTTTGGGCAGTGTGCATGTGTGAGGCGGTTACAGCTTTACTGTGTATTTTGACATCACTGTGGACACAATAGCCATTGTTGTACCCAATGAGATCACAACGCTGTGGGAAGACTCAATGAAAGAAAGTACGAACACATGAAAATGACGGACAGGAAAAGACCAGCTGGTCCATCAATCCTACCCCACACACCCAATGATGCCCAGATCATTGCAACTTCTTCTTCTTCTTAGGCAGTCCCTCGGAACCGAGGATGACTTGCTTCCACATTAAAAATGAACTCCCAGGTGACTGATGTGTCCAATGCGGGACCTACAGTCTCTGTCACAGGTGGGGCAGACAGTGAATGAAGGGGCGGGTGGGTGGGGTGCTTGGGTTGACGTCCGCTCCTTACGCTGCTTGCGCTTGGCTTCCGTTTGCTCCTGGCAAAGAGACTCGAGGTGTTCGGCGCCTTCCCGGATGCTTCTCCTCCACTTTGTGCGGTCTTGGGTCAGGGATTCCCAGGTGTTGGTGTGGATGTTGCACTTTTTCAAGGAGGCTTTGAAGGTGTCCTTTAAGCATTTCCTCTGCCCAGCTGGGGCTCTCTTGCCATGTTGGAGCTCCAAGTAGAGCGTTTGTTTTGGGAGTCTCGTATCGGGCATGCGGACGATGTGACCCGTCCATCGGAGCTGATCGAGCATGGTCAAAGCATCGATGCTGGGGATGTTGGCCTGAGCAAGAACACTGACGTTGGTGCGCCTATCCTGCCAATGGATTTGCAGGATGTTGTGGAGGCAGCATTGGTGGTACCTCTCCAGTGCTTTGAGGTGCCTGCTGTACATGGTCCATGTCTCTGAGGCATACAGCAGGACGGGTATCACTGCTGCTCTGTAGACCATGAGTTTAATGCCAGGTTTGAGGTTGCAACTAGACACTTCCTAACCCCCCACCCACAGGCATGCAATCTCCTGAGAGGGGCAAAAAAAAGCAGAAAACCCAGGGCCAGTAAGGAAAAGAAATCTGGAACACTCCTCTCCGAACAGCTCAGGTGATCAAAGCCACTCCAGGAGATCACATGGACCAAGTGTACATTAACTGTAAAAAACAGGTCTTACAGACCACGGGTCTTAAAATGAAATCT
Source organism: Somniosus microcephalus (assembly GCF_052327205.1). Taxonomy (NCBI): domain Eukaryota; kingdom Metazoa; phylum Chordata; class Chondrichthyes; order Squaliformes; family Somniosidae; genus Somniosus; species Somniosus microcephalus. The sequence goes on along the minus strand of NC_140990.1, from coordinate 194,936,859 downwards.
GGCAAGTTTCTCTTCTCGTCACTGCTGGCTGCTTGGACAACCTTGCTATATTTTTAAGTACTGGAATTGTTGGTTTTCTGCCGAAAATTCGTTTGAGGGCAATGGTCAAAGCCTGGAGCGCAAATCTCCATTTGTGGAGCAATCACAGAATGCTGAGGTATCACAAAACAGAGACAGGACATTCTACATAATAATCAGTTTGCTTTATTGTCATGCTTTAAACTTCTTGTACAAATGAGAAGAGGGTGTAGCTACAAATCACCAGTAATTACTTAAAGAACACTTTAGTTTCCAACGCTTGCATTTAAATCAAGTAGTGAATGTATGGACTTGTGTGCTCTGTGAACTCTGAAGACCATTTATTCAACCCCAGAGTCCAGATTCTGTTTCCGGCGTGGATTCCTCCTGGAGGACAATCCTCGGTTCAAATTCTTGCCCTGGGTATCTGTCTTCCTTGGAGCAAAATCATTCAAGTGAGGCCGAGCAATTTGCTTGTTATTCTGGTAATCCCAGTCGCTCTAGCATAGAATGAAGAGAATTTAACTTCCAAACTGTTTACTGATCATGCCATTTTAAAGATTGACAAGCCACAGGTAATGGGGCGGCAGGTGGGGAGAGCGACCCCTGACACTGACCCTAGCATTTTTTGTAGGTTGCGGGAGCTCCGTTATTTGGAATGGCCAACGCCCATGCCATTAGCGGCACATTGGGGTCGGTCGTTCACTGAAGAGGCCACAAGTTAGGGGGTAACAGTGGCCATCCGGGGGAGCGGAGTACACCTACAAACTCAAGAAGGAACTGTCAAGTGCCCCAGTGGCCAAAAAAGACGTACCCCTTTTTCTGCAGGGGCCCAATACTTCCGTCTGGCAGCACGGTGGGTAGATATTCACCTTGGATGGCATTGCCAAATGGGCGTTATCATATCGACTGCGTGTTATACGCCCCGCCCAATATTTCGTTCTATTGAAGTCAATGGAGTTGAATATTAGAGGGAGGGGATGAGTATCACAGGTGACCGATGCGAGACCGCTCATTTTGCGATACTGGCCAAGATGAATTTCTACCCCAGTCTGGCTGGTACCACCAGGCGCCCTCCATCGATCTGACACCGAGTCCCACTTAGTGCCAGGGACACGGGAAACTCCCAGGGGGAAAAATTCAGTATCGCCCCGTTTGGGGCGCCATTATCGGCCGTGCGCAAAGTTTAGCGCCTGGTGCTAATTATCGCCTCCAACGGCAAACTTGGCTTTTATCGCCCCTGGAGGGGATTGGAGCGCTAAATCAGGTGTTTCACACCTGTCTTAAGGCGCAAAGGCCGAGGAGCGAGGCGCTACCTCAGAGCACTGGCGAAGCAAGGAAGGGCAAATCAAAATGAACCTGCAAAGTGCTGCTCAGTACCCAAAACTCCTTCACACAGTGTTGAAACTCTCCAGAAGTCTCTCTCTCTCAGAATGTGTGGTGCAAAATGTCACCAACAAAAAAAGGCAGGAAGCGGTCGCCTTTAAATAGCGCTCCCCCAGTCCCTTTCTGACTGCAAAACGCTCCCCTCACCCTGTCGTTGCTAGCGGCAGGCGGTAAGGCAGGGGGCGCCACTCAATATCTGGTCCAGGGCGCTACCGGGGCATTGCATGCTCGACTGATGTCACGATCTGCGGGCGCTGGAGATCGTGGCGGTAGTGTTTAGCACCGCTGCAAAATGTCTAGTTAATTTCGCGAGCGGCGCAAACATCGCCGCGCCCGGGCGCTAGTTGCTTTGCGCCCCATTAGTGCCCTCTTAAGGCGATAACGGGAGGCGCAAACAACTGAATTTCCCCCCCCCCAGTCTTTGCAGTACCCACCATCACCCTGCCCCCTCTTACCCCACTGGCCTTGCAGAAGCAGGGAGAGGCTCCGTCCCTTAACAGCTCATGGAAATCCCAATGTAAGGTTGAGGTTATGGTGGGAGTACACTGGAAGAGCTGCAGGTATTTGATCCCCACCTACTGATTGTATTGATTTCAACTAGTCACTAATACTTACTGATGAATAGTGCCCGTCCTGAAAGTGTGGTCGTCTCCTTAGGAACCTCACCTGTAATAAAAAATATTAATATAAGTAGTCCAAGTCAAACTGCAGAAAATATGTTGGGAAGGGAGCGACTCTTCAAGTCAGAATTGAACTAAATAAAATTTAAATTTAAATCAGGTTTTGAGGCTGAGGGAAGAGGATGAATGTAAATTCGTCGCACAACACAGTCTCAGGTCTGCCTCAGAGTCCTGAGCAACTGTTAATGAATTAATAATAAAGTTCCATTTTATTTCCCTATATTTATTCAGTTGATGTTATTTATTTTGTTGATCTGGACTTGGAGGTGACTTGTGTTACCTTCTCAAACTTCCATTCTTAAGGTATTTTAAAGCATATACAGTGACGATTTCATCTGTCCATATAACACATTTATAAAGATGTGCTATACCTAAAGCACAGAGGAAATCTTCCTCTAGGATTGCAATTGGAAGAATTGATCGAACATTGTGACAGGCGAAATGGACTGTCAGCCGCGTTTAATCCTACAGTACTATGGGCCGCATTTTGCGACCTCAACGGGCCCGTAGGGGCCGCGCAAGTTTCAGGTGTAGGCATACGAAGATTGCACGCATCCCCAGGAAAAGGGCATCCGCGTCAGAGAGTTGGGCTATTTGCCTGTGAAATTCTTACGCCTGGTAAAAGCAGGCATAAAGCAGCGTAAGACCTTTAAAGAACAGAAAAATAAATATTTTTCAATAATTTATACATTTAAAAACCTGTACAATAAGGTAAGTTAATTTTCAGCCCCTTTAAAATATGTAAAAAAAAAATTAATTAAATTTTTGTTTTAAATATTTAACTAAATGCCATTTTGGTTAATTTTAAATAAGTGATTTTTGTTTTATTTATTTGAAGTGTTCATGTATTTCTGGGGGTATTCTCATTCATGCTTATGGAGGTTCCGTACATATGGAATCCTCATAAGTATGAATGGGGATCCCTTTCTATCATTGGTTGGGCCGGCCCATGTGATCCCAGGGGCGCTTGCGAACCACATGTGCCCCTGGGATACGTGGGCCTCTACCTGCGGGTTCCCAGAGCGGCCCAGGATCGCAAGTGTCCGAAACTCTGGGACCATCTGGTAAGTTTGTAGATTTTTTGCTGGTTGGAGGCATCCGCTCGCGGGAAGCCTCCGACCGCAAATTCAGGGCCCATATTCCTGTGACTAAGCCTCTTTGATGTGGCAGCTGTTAACATAGATAACAATGCACAAAACAGCAGCAAGCTACATATAAATTAGCACAGATTGGTGCTAAACTGGAAAATCACTAAGCAAGGTCCCAAAACAATTGTGGGAACTGGAAATACCACACTGGTGTTGTGATATATGTTCTTCTGAAGCTGGGGTGAAGCCATTTTGTTGGGGCAGGATGAAAGAAGCTTTACTTTTTCTCTGGCTCATGATATAATTGATACTGTAGCGGTTCGTGTAGATCGCTACTAAATAAGAGAGCTTGACTTTGACGAACTATAAATAAGTTGTTTATTTACAGGAACAGGCTAATTACAGCAGGTAAGATAGCAGGTAAGATGGCTGACTGTAGGAGCATCGTGGTGTAGGTCTTGTCCCAGCGGGGACTCCACGAGGACTGAGTTCGCAGTCCTGTGGGGAGCGTGATGACGTCATCGCGTTTGTGTTGTGATGTCATCACGTTGTTCGCGTTTCCTGTGCTTAGGGCGTCACGTGATGCGCGTCGTTGCGTCGCTGGCCATTGAGGCCGAAGTCGGGAGGCTGGGCTGTGCCGGTGCTTGCCGTGGGAGCGGAAGATTGTGTCGCACCCGTCGGCTGGCCATTGAGGCCGAAGACGCTAGGCCGGGCTGTGCCGGTGCTTGCCGCGGGAGCGGAAGATCGCGTCGCTCCCGTCGGCTGGTCGTTGAGGCCGAAGACGCTAGGCCGGGCTGTGCCAGCGCACGCACATCACGTTGTACGTGACGTGATGTCAGCGCGCTAGGGCGCGTCTTAAAGGGGCAATGGCCCCAACAGGTAAGTTAAAAGGGCAACGGCCCCAAAAGGTAAGTTAAACATACAGTAAGGTAAGTTAAAGGGAATTATGTGTCTCAATGTAAGGGACAACCAGTGGTACCACCACATAGGCCCCCCCAGAATTCGCTTTAACGAAAGTCCAAGGATGAGATGGTCTGACGAGCTGGTGGTCACGGCGGTCATGCTGTCTCGACTTGGTAGGTGAGGTATGAAGATGCTGCTCGTGAGCGGATCCTTACGCGCGTCGTGGCGAATAAAACGTATCCATCAGGCGAAGGACCGTGGAGACGTGCGAAACAGCAGGCCTTGTCAGAGTGACGGGCAGGTTAGGCGGACGTGGGCGATGTCTCCGTTGATGTTGAAACAAGTCCTTGTTCCGACGAAATCTACAGGAACGCCGACGGGCGATCCAGGAGGACTTGACTGGTGAGGTCGGTGAACTCGCCGACAGGTGAGCGAAACCTTCGGGAGGCTGGAACGCACGGAACGGTGCGTGCCATAGTGCTACGACGATAACACAACGGAGGGTGAAGAGTTGCTGCATTGAGCAGTGATCGGTGAGGCCAGCAACTTTCACGTGGCTGATTGCGGCCGCAGGATGCCCGTTGGACCCGTCCTCGATGTGTACAGCTTCAGTAGACGTTTGCGTTTGCTAAAGGGAAAACTGGATAAAGGGCAGCAACGGTCCAGGTTGTTGTTGCTTTCGGGCAGGGTAAACTCTGCCTGGAGGGCGGCAACACTTGAAACTGTTGTAGATTTAGGAGAAAACAGCCGGGAGGGCGGCACGCTTTTGTTCACGCCGAATCGTGTAGTAGGTAACACAACCAGCAGGCTGAAGGGCTGGTGCGTCGTCGGCGGAGAAGGAGTCGTCGGTGTTCACGAGGGATGGGTTCTCTTGGTTCGCGAGGGATGGGTCCTCGTGCGCGAGGAGTGCGTCCTCATGTTTTTGCGGGGGTGAGTCCTCGTGGTATCCCCGCAGGGCGCGCTCCGATCTTGTGGGCCCGAACACGCTGTACCCCACGCTTGGAGAGATGTATACTTGCTGTTGCTTTGGACGTAGAGGCGGACGATCCGTGTGGCGGTAGAAGAGTCGAATACGGAGACCGTGAGCACGTGCGTGGTCTGTGCCGCATCGATGTTCTCGGCGAACGGGGCTTCTTCCTTCATAAAGCACGAGGGAAACCGTGGCTCCCTGGATTGCGGTAGCGACAGCAGAACGGCTGATGCTTCCATAGCGTGCTTCGTTTGTGAAAGACGTTCACAAACCCACCAATTGTAGCGCTGGTGGACGACGGTTGCCGTTGGCCGTGCTCTACCTCTGTGAAATCGTTCGTGAAAAACGGGCTCACCTCCAAGCTGTGCTTCCTTTGCGAAGACGTTCGCAAAGACGGGGTCGCTTTTGGTGGAATCGGTGTTAGGCGGTTGCTGTTCCTTGGTTGTTCGTCGGTTGTGCGTTGGTCGTCTTGAGGGAACACAAGGGTCAGGCTGCACGTTGCTACCGTGAAAATCGTTCACGGATACGGGTTCACCAATTGTAGCGTTGGAATTGATGAACTCCCGTACTCACGTCGTTGGGTCACCAATGTAGCGGTTCGTGTAGATCGCCACTAAATAAGAGAGTTTGACTTCGACGAACTATAAATAAGTTGTTTATTTACAGGAACAGGCTAATTACAGCAGGTAAGATAGCAGGTAAGATGGCTGACTGTAGGAGCACCGTGGTGTAGGTCTTGTCCCAGCGGGGACTCCACGAGGACTGAGTTCACAGTCCTGTGGGGAGCGTGATGACGTCATCACGTTTGTGTTGTGACGTCATTACGTTGTTCGCGTTTCCCGTGCTTAGGGAGTCACGTGATGCGCGTCGTTGCGTCGCTGGCCGTTGAGGCCGAAGTCGGGAGGCCGGGCTGTGCTGGTGCTTGCTGCGGGAGCGGAAGATTGCGTCACTCCCGTCGGCTGGCCGTTGAGGCCGAAGACGCTAGGCCGGGCTGTGCCGGTGCTTGCCGCGGGAGCGGAAGATCGCGTCGCTCCCGTCGGCTGGCCGTTGAGGCCGAAGATGCTAGGCCGGGCTGTGCCGGCGCACGCACATCACGTTGTACATGACGTGATGTCAGCGCGCTAGGGCGCGTCTTAAAGGGGCAATGGCCCCAACAGGTAAGTTAAAAGGGCAACGGCCCCAAAAGGTAAGTTAAACATACAATAAGGTAAGTTAAAGGGAATTATGTGTCTCAATGTAAGGGACAACCAGTGGTACCGCCACAATACCATTATAGGATGACAAAATTGGAGCAATATTACATTCCTTAGCACTCCGGTAATAAGAAGGCTTCTGTCTGTGTAGATAAATGAATGTAGAGTTCCCCTCCCTTCCCCTTCCCTGCCTCTGTGCTTAAAACATGTTACATCTCTAACCTTCCTGATGAAAGGTCATCAACCTGAAACTATGGGGGTAATTTTAACCCCCATAAATGGGTGGGTTGGGGTCAGGTGAGATGTTAACATTTTTAAAATCTCAAGCCCGACCCCAACCCACCTCCAACCTGCCGACCTCCGGTTTTAATGGAGGCGGGAGAGGAGCGGGCAGCCAACCCGCTCCCAGGTGGCAGCTTGACATTTTAAATATGATAATGAGGCTGGAAGCCTCGGATTTAACCTGCAGGTTTAACCCTGGCTGGCTGGTGTTCCCAGGCCTCGGGAAACCCGACAGCTTAAGGGAGGCGAGGGCAGCTTCAGGGAGAAGGTAAGTGCCTTTACAGTACTGCTTATGGGCCAGGAGGAGCAGGAGTGCTTCCCCCGGCTCCCCAAGCTTACCTGCTTCCCTGCCCCCAATCAGATGCCCCCCCATCCGAAGACCCCACTTGATTGGGGATTTGGGCACGCACACCCACTCCCTTGGGATAGGAGCCCCCGCCCCCCACCCAGGTCAGGGATTGGGGCCCCTGGGAGTCGGGGGAATGAGCATCGGGCACCCCCCCACTCCCCCCCCTCTCCCACTCTTCCCCCCCCCCAACTCCTCCCCCCCCCGCACTCCCCCCCCCCCCACTCCCCACCCCCCCCCCCCACGCTCCCAGTAGTAACTGCAGGTTCCCAACCTGCAGTTGCAGCCTGCTTCAGAGTGCAGCCCGCTCGACTAGAAGCCAAGCCTGTCAATCAGGCTGACTTCCGGGCAGGGAATCTGCCAAGGAGAAAAGTAGCACTCTGGAGTTAAAACTCCATAGCATCCGGGATACTACCCCCCCCCCACCCCAGGCTTACCAAACCTGCCCCAGTCAATATCGTGGCTGTTAACTCTGTTTCTCTCTCCACAGATGCTGCCTGACCTGCTGAGTGTTTGCCAGCATTTTCTGTTTTTATTTCAGATTTCCAGCATCCGCAGTATTTTGCTTTTGTTTTTATGTGGAGTTCTTCCTGACTTTTGGATTGATCCATGGCAACCACATGCTATAATTGGTCATGTGGTTACCAGGTACCAATCAGAGCTGGGAATCATGTTCCAGAACAAACGTCTTTACCTTTTCACTAAATCACTAAATAATTCTATCCATTTAAAAGCTGAAATTGAATATTTAACTTAGTAAATTGAAATAATGGTAAACATTTAAAATTTAAAGTTTAGCTAAAATTTGCATTGAGTTGAAGCCCTGGGCCGACTCAAGCCTTGGACAATTGGGCAGGTCTGGGGTCCAGTGTTTGAGAAGCCCAGTCAGAGGAACCAGCTGCTGAGGTCTGCTTAATTCCCCCCAAAAAATAATGTTGTCCATAAGAAATACTATGGGACATTAACTGGTATTCAAAATAAACTTGTAGCTTAGAAATAAAAGATTACCTCCTCACTACTTTCGAAGGAGGCTGATTCACTGCTGCTGCCCATAATTCTGTCTCTGCTGTCCATGCACTGTAGATAAACATCCACAACCACACCGGAGGAATAGCTAACACTGCTGCGGCATGTGGTCATTCTCTGCAGAAATAAAAAAAGAATCAGTTCATTTGACCTACTTGACAATGGCAGCGGCTGGATTAGCCAGCTCAGCCTCAGCTTAAATCCATTGAAGTTGCACGATCTTGCCATGAATTATTATTGAAATCAAATTTAAAAAAAGAGTTTCCCAAACAGTTGACTACAGCAAATAAAAACGATATAAATGCACTCTGTTTTGGAAATAATCAAAACTGGGGTAATTTGTGAGTGCTTGTTTTTGTTAAAAAAGGAAATCAGTCATTACACAAAGGGTAGTGAAAATCTGGAACTCGCTCATCCCAAGAGGCTGTGGATGCTGGGGGTCGATAGATTTTTATTAGGTAAGAATATTAAGGGATATGGGTCAAAGGCAGATAAATGGAGCTGTGGTTCAGATCAACCATGATCTAATTGAATGGTGGAACAGACTCGGGGGCTGAATGGCCTATTCTTGTTCCTATCTTCATAAGTGAGAATGAAGAAAAAACTACTTGACTACGTTTCTCTCTTTCTCTGCCCCATGCAGCCACCCCACCCCCCCACCCCATTTCATAGATGTTAGAAACTAGATTACTTTTTAAAATAAGATACATTTTGAAAGCAGAAATAATTTCTTTGAGGGAAACAAATAAGAAGGGAAGAGGATAGGAGAGTGAGGGGAACGACAAAACAGGTTTAGGGTGCAGGCTCTGGCCTCTTATTACCCACATTTGTGGGGAGTGAGTGAGAGTGAGAACAAGTAGGTGCAGGATTAAGGGTGGGAGTGAAGCAGTCGGAGGGAAGGATACAGGGGTGGAGTGGGTCATTCAAAGATGAGGGGTTAGGGGATGTGGTAAGGTGAGAGGTAGGCAGCTTGATGGGAATGAGAGGGTGGGGGAATGCACAAGTGATTGGGAAAGGGGATGAGAATGGAGCTGCTGAGGGCCACATTTTCACTGCAACCCCAAAATGCAGTCTGCAGCTTTTGGTGGCTCTTGTTTCCACCATGTCCGGCCATGCCACCATCACCGCCCACTCAAAAAAGGAAAGAGGAAAAGAAAATGAGAGGGAAGCAAAAAGAATAGTTAAGGGTAGAAAAGCAGCAGAGAAGAGAAAGACAGAGACAGAAGCAGAAATCAGCAGACAGGTAAGAGAGTAACCCTATTCTCCAACATGCCATGTGCAACACCACAGGAGACTGACTAATACTTGGCCATGTAGGTCTTTTTAAAGATAGACATGTGAAGGTGATGCTACGATACTATAGCACAGGTGGCAGTTGCCCCCTGGTACCTCATTAAAATGGTCATTCTTCATGTGTGAGTGCAGGCGGTCAGTGCTGGCTGGCTTTTTGACCATGAGCCAATTCTATCCTTACTCGCTGGTCACACTAATGCACATCTGGCAGAGGGCACTGAAGAGTAATCAGATGTGGGAACCCTGTCTGCTTTTAACTCTCACTAGCCTGTGGACATGGAGGCCAGTCGTGGTGCCTTCACTGGTGCCCTGGTTGAGATCAACAATATCATCACAGGGCAGAGATCAAACCAGAAGCCTGCACAGCAAATCTGAGCTCGATCTTGTCCTCACGAGATGCTCAGCTTCCATTGATATCACTTATTGTTAGTACTTACTTTTGACTAATTGATAGTACTTTCTTTTGATAGCAATTACTTATAGTAATGTTTACCTTTAAATCATTGATACTACTGTAAATTAATTGTACAATTGTTAAGTGCTTATCCGTAGAGTTGCCTTCTGCTTTAAGATAATTTTGTCTTAAGATAAGACCGTCTTAAAAAAAAAGCAATAAAAAGCAAAGCTCGATTCTAGCCAAACCTCCCCAATACCTTTCAGTATGATCCTGCATGCCTTTTATTCAGCCCACATTTCTCATCAAATTAAGTCACTGGGGTCAATTTAATTTTAGTCACTGGTGTAAAACGCGCAATATCAAATGAGCCACCTGTTATATGCCATGCCTGATCTTCCTTTAAGAACATAAGAAATAGGAGCAGGAATAGGCCACTTGGCCCCTCAAGCCTGCTCTGCCATTCAATAAGATCATGGCTGCTCTAGGGCTCAAAACCACTTCCCTGCCCGCTCCCCATATCCCTTCACTTCCTTATCTTGCAAAAATGTGTCTATCTCCACTTTAAATGTATTTAATGACCCAGCCTCCACAGCTCTCTGAGGCAGAGAATTCCACAGATTTACGACCCTCTGAGAGAAGAAGTTCCTCCTTATCTCAGTTCTAAAAGGGCGACCCTTTATTCTGAGACTGTGCCCCCGAGTTCTAGATTTCCCCATGAGGGGAAACATCCTCTCTGCATCTACCCTGTCGAGCCCCCTCAGTATCTTATATGTTTCAATAAGATCACCTCTCATTCTTCTAAATTCCAATGATATAGGCCCAGCCTGCTCAACCTTTCCTCATAAGTCAACCCCCTCATCTCAGGAATTAACCTAGTGAATCGTCTCTGAACTGCCTCCAATGCAAGTATATCCTTCCTTAAATAAGGAGACCAAAACTGTACGCAGTGCTCAAGGTGGTCTCACCTTGTATAGTTGTAGCAGAACTTCCCTGCTTTTATACTCCACCCCCCTTGAAATAAAGGCCAACATTCCATTTGCCTTTTTGATTACTTGCTGTACCTGCATGCTAACCTTTTGTGTTTCATGCACAAGGACCCCCAGGTCCCTCTGAACTGTAGCATTTTGTAATCTCCATTTAAATAATAATTTGCTTTTTTATTTTTCCTGCCAAAGTGGATAACCTCGCACTTTGCATTGAAATCATGTGGAAAAAAAAATTAAACACATTCCAAACATTGTAAGCTTCTTGAAACTCACGGATTTTGCTCCGAAGAGTTTTGAATTAATAGGTGTTATTTCTTGTGTTTAGTATTATTTGAGAATTGAGAGGATTTGAACCCACTGCCGCTTCCCTCTCTGTCAGGCTTTGTGTAACTAACATTACACAATCAATTTTAAAAACATATAATTAATACTCACGGCTAAGGGGTCATTGTTCAGCTCGCAGTTTTCAGTCTCGAATTGACTGTTTTTGGGGCACAGGGTTTCCCTCGCATTAAATCTTAAATCCACCGAGAAGTCGTTTGGTCCTATAGGAGCAATCTGAGAAACAAAACATGCGACTTTATTGATGGAATTTTTTTAAGGTAAATCACCAGCTTGTTTGAAATATAAAGGAAATCCTGAAGCTCCCAGACCACAAACTCTCAGTCACTCCAGCATCAAAGTAAAATAGCAAAGTTGACAAGTTTCTACAACATACAAAGGGTTAATTTTGCAAGGCTCCTCTGCTGATGTGGATTATCATTAGTGGCGAGCTTGGCTGGGAAAATCAGGGCTACAGTGTTATAACAACAACAACAACTTGCATTTATATAGCGCCATTAACGTAGTAAAACATGCCAAGGCACTTCACAGGAGCGTTATCAAACAAATTTTGACACCATGCCACTTAGTAGGACAGGTGACCAAAAGCTTGGTTGTAGAGGTAGGTTTTAAGGAGCAGCTTATAGCAGGAGAGAGACAGCTTGAGAGGCGGAGAGGTTTAGGGAGGGCCTTGGCAGCTGAAAGCATGGCCGTCGATGGTGCATAAGAACATAAGAAATAAGAACAGGAGTAGGCCATATGGCCCCTCAAGCCTGCTCCGCCATTCAATAAGATCATGGCTGATCATCGACCTCAACTCCACTTTCCCACCTGATCTCCATATCCCTTGATTCCCCTGGGGTCCAAAAATCTATCTATCTCAGCCTTGAATATACTCAAAGATTCAGCATTCACAGCCCTCTGGGGCAAAGAATTCCAAAGATTCACAACCCTCTGAGTGAAGAAATTCCTCCTCATCTCAGTCTTAAATGGCCTACCCCTTATCCTGAGACTGTGCCCCCTAGTTCTAGACAATCCAGCCAGGGGAAACAACCTCTCAGCATCTACCCTGTCAATCCCCTTCAGAATCTTGTATGTTTCAATGAGATTACCTCTCATTCTTCTAAACTCCAGAGAGTATAGGCCCATTCTGCACAATCTCTCATCATAGGACAGCCCTCTCATCCCAGGAATCAATCTAGTGAACCTTCGTTGCACCGCCTCTAAGGTAAGTATATCCTTCCTTAGATAAGGAGACCAAAACTGTGCATAGTACTCCAGGTGTGGTCTCACCAAGGCCCTGTACAATTGTAGCAAGACTTCCTTACTCTTATACTCCAACCCCCTTGCAATAAAGGCCAACATGTCATTTGCCTTCCTTATTGATTGCTGTACCTGCATGCTAGCTTTCTGTGTTTCTTGCACAAGGACACCCAAATCTCTCTGAACACCAGCATTTGAAAGTTTCTCACCATTTAAAAAAATATTCTGTTTTTCTATTCTTCCTACCAAAGTGAATAATCTCACATTTCCCTACATTATAATCTATCTGCCACCTTACTGCCCACTCACTTAATCTACCTATATCTCTTTGCAGACTCTTTATAGCTTACTGTCCCACCTAGCTTTGTATCATCAGCAAACTTGGATACATTACACTCGGTCCCTTCATCTAGGTCATTAATATAGATTGTAAATAGCTGAGGCCCCAACACTAATCCTTGCGGCACCCCACTAGTTACAGACTGCCAACCTGAAAAAGATCCGTTTATCCCTACTCTCTGTTTTTTGTCCGTTAACCAATCCTCTATCCATGCTACTGTATTACCCCCAACCCCATGAGCCCTAATCTTGTGTAATAACCTTTTATGTGGCACCTTATCAAATGCCATTTGGAAATCCAAATGTACTACATCCACTGGTTCCCCTTTATCTACCCTGCTAGTTACATCCTCAAAAAACTCTAATAAATTTGTCAAACATGATTTCCCTTTCATAAAACCATGTTGACTCTGCCTAATCATGTTATGATTTTCTAAGTGCCCTGATACCACTTCCTTAACAATGGATTCCAGCATTTTCCCGATGACTGATGTCAGGCTAACTGAGGGTTGTAGGGCTGGAGGAGGTGCAGTGATTAAAATCAGGGATGCAGCAAAGGCCAGAACTGGAGGAGCGCAGAGATCTCAGAGGGTTGTAGGGCTGGAGGAAGTTACAGAGGTAGGGAGGGGCGAGGCCACGGAGGGATTTGAAACAAGGATGAGAATTTTAAAATTGAGGTTGCTGAAGTTCAGTTCCAGACAGGAGAGATGGATGATTAAAAACCAACTTAAAAATAAACACAGTGAGAAAGGGAAAGAGACAAATAGGGGAGGTAAAAACTAATTGAAGGTTGTTGAGGCAAAGAAAAAGAAAGTGTTAGAGACAGAGGGGTCATTTTTAATTTTTGTCGCGAAGTGGGAAGTCGGTGAGCAGAGTCGGTGAGCAGAGTCGGTGAGCAGAGTCGGTGAGCAGAGTCGGTGAGCAGAGTCGGTGAGCAGAGTCGGTGAGCAGAGTCGGTGAGCAGAGTGTGCCTGCTGCTCATCTACTGTTGCTGCCATGAGACATGAACCAGTTGGAGACCCAGGAAATTGGCCGGTTCCTATGGGACCTGGAGGGGCGATCCCAGAGGGGGCTACACGCAGGCCGGCAGCAGGCTGGATTACTCTCATGGGGCCAGCAGAAGCATTCCTGCAAAAATATAATAGTTACATGGGATTACATAGGATATACGGCACAGAAACAGGCCATTCGGCCCAACCAGTCCATGCCGGCGTTTATGCTCCACTCGAGCCTCCTCCTGTCTTTCCTCATCTAACTCTATCAACATAACCCTCTATTCCCTTCTCCCTCATATGTTTATCTAGCCTCCCCTTAAATGCATCTGTACTATTTCCTTCAACTACTCCCTGTGGTAGTGAGTTCCACATTCTCACCACTCTCTGGATTAAAGAGGTTTCTTCTGAATTCCCTATTTGAGTTCTTGGTGACTATCTTACTTCGATGGCCTCTGGTCATGCTCTCCCCCACAAGTGGAAACACTCTCTCTGTGTCTACTCTATCAAAGCCTTTCATAATTTTAAAGACCTCAATTAGGTGAAAAAGGTTTTGTGACATTTTTTATGAGCAACCTCCAGCAGTTCCTTTAAGGACCATTCATTGAGCCGCTCAATGCCTAGTACAATTGGGAGGAGCATGCAAGGCGCACTCTCTGCCCATTTGTATCTGAAAATTGCAATCTATGTCTTGGAACTACAATTTGCATATTAAAGGTGGCCTCACACCATAAATAGGCAAGCACACTGGCCGCACATCTGAAGGTCCCTACCAAGATGGCAGTAGGCGGTGAATCAGCCTAAATGGGGTGGCGACTGACCCAATGTCATTTTCAGACCACAACACTCCATTTACTTTGGTTGGTCACACTTAAAATCAACCCTGGAAAGACAAAAACAGGGACACAGAGACAAACGACAAGGACAGAGAAAGACAGGGAGAAACAGAAGGAGAGAGAGCAAAAGATATGGAGAGAGAGTGGCACAATAAATTAAAAGTTCTGTTTCCAACAGGAGAGATAAAGGACAGATAGATATAAAGAGATATACAGTAAAACCTTGGGGATGAGACAGAAAAGAACGAGAGAGAGAGAGAGAAAGAAATAGCAGGACAAAGGAAAGAAACAGCTGGAGACAGAGGCAGAATTGAGTGAGAGACAAAGACAGTGACAGAAACAGAGAGAAAGACACAGATAGAGCACAAGGGAGGGAAAAAGACAGACAGAAAGAGAGTAGACCAAACAAAAAACATAGAGATGAGGGGAGTAAATTAGATAGAGAAAGATTAAATAATGCTTACGTGCAGCAACTCATTACTGGTTGCAGCGAGGAAGTAATCACTGATTGTGTTGCTGTTCAGTTGTATGATGGATTCTGCCAGGGCATCCTGAACAATTGGGGTGAAATCAAATATTGGTACCCCTAGAAAATAAGGAGGAAGGAATGCGGTGATGCCAATACCCTGTCTTTTCCCAGGAGAAATGCAATCAACACTTACAAAATAGATCCTTATAGTAGCTTAATTTTAAAAAAATTGCCATTTTAAAATGACTTCAAAACATACCAGCACTGTATCCGAGAGCCTGAAATGCAGTAAAAGCCAATAGAAGTGAAATCATCTTGTCTGAGTGAGAAACTTTGATCGTAAACAGCTGTGGTTGATGCCTCTATCTCTCTCTCTCACTGAGCCTTTGTCCGTTGATTGCTTTTTATATGCTGCGATCTCTTCAAATAATGACTCACAGTTTCACAACCAATGTTTCAAAGGCTTTTAAACCACAACATTCAAATGGGCTGAAATCATTCTGCTGCTAACTCGATAATTGATGAGTTTAACAACCCAACACTTTTGGAAAAAATGTGGATATTTTATCCATCTGTCTGTTGCGAATTAAAACATGCAGTGATCATCCCACATTTAAAAGGCCAGATACGAAGGTAGTGCTTATTTTCTTTCTGTTTTTTTTAATGCATTAAATCTTTTTGTATTTGATAGTTATCAAGTGTTGCTAATAATTTATATTTTGTAAAAGGAAGACTAGGTGTTCATTGAAGGCAAGAATGTAAGTGCTCCCAATGTCAACCTAATCACTTCCATTGTTAGGTACATCAAAATCATGAAGGGTTTCGATAGATTAAATAAGGAGAAACTGTTTCCAGCGGCAGGAGGGTCGGTAACCAGAGGACACAGATTTAAGATAATTGGTAAAAGAACCAGAGGCGACAAGAGGGAAAACAAAATACGCAGTGAGTTTTTATGATCTGGAATGCACTGCCGGAAAGTTTGGTGGAAGGAGATTCAATAATAACTTTCAAACGAGAATTGGATAAATACTTGAAGGGGAAAATTCTGCAGGGCTATGGGGAAAGAGCAGGGAGTGGGACTAATTGGATTGCTCTTTCAAAGAGCCGGCACAGGCATGATGGGCCGAATGGCCTCCTTTTATGCTGGATCATTCTATGATTCTATGACCATGAGTTAGATGGTGACGAATGGTGCATTTACACTATAATTGTTGTGTTGCTGCAAAGAAGTTTCTCTTTGCACTGACACTACAGTTATTGCAGTGCAAATGTAGCCTAAATGTGGAGTCAGAGGTCTGATCTGACACCAGAGGGAGGCAGAGTGAGACGAAGGAACCTTACTTTGTTTCAGTCTACAGTCAAACCAGGTCTTAATTCCGCATTCACACTGCAGTAGTAGTGTTTGCCCTGCTTCACACTAACGCTGATCACGTAGGGGTAAATTTTCATCTTCACCACATAGGCAATGTAATTAAATCTTAACGTTCCCACTTCTTTGCCCCCAAAACGTACCTTAACCTCAACTTCAGAAGAGTACCTCATGATGCACCCAAGTGAGATTTCCATCTTCCACACCACCATGGCTTCTTAGAGTGGGCATTCTAAAGCAACTTCAATTATGTGCAGTTAAGCGCTGATGACTTGTACCCACATGGAACTAGGTTGAGACTATCCCAAACATATTTAACTTAGGGCCTAAACACCCAACAAACAGAGAGGACTTTCAACTCATTAATCTGACCTGGACCAGAGAACGGCCATTATGTATCGGCGAATTAATTTTCCGTAAGACTAATCAAGGCTGTTAAACTGTGCTATTACTATAGTTCTTTGTGTTGCTGTTTACTGTTCTTAAGTACTCTGGATTGTGCACACATTCCTTTCCAGGGCACTAAGACAGGTTACCTGCCCTGTGACTTCCAGCCCATACTGCTGCAAAGCTGCTTGCTTGGAGTTCCATAAGATCAATTGCAGCGGGTGACTCTGTCTTTTTCCCTCCTTCCCTTACGCTTGCTCCCCATGTACAGCAGCATAGCTGGTATTAGGAACTCAATGCTGTGGAGGGTCATGGGTACAAAACTACACCTTGCCACTTCACGTGCATTGGCTCTCTTACATGCTGAGCAACCACACTGAACCTGGGTTTGTTTTTTTCATGGACTGATAGAAATTTTGTTACAGAAGGGGTCTGTCCATTGTGCCTGTGCCTCTCACCAGAACTATTTACTCGATCCATTTTCCTTTACTTTTGCCCTTACTCTTTAATACCTGTCTTCTTCAAGGGCTGACATAATTCCCCTTTAAGTGTCATAATTAATTCAGCTTTCACCCTGTGGTAAAGCATTCCATATTTTAACAACTCTTTCCATGGAAAAAAGAAATCCTTCCATTCTTAATGAACATTTTCTCTGGATTATGCTCTATAATGGCACTTTAATTGCTATTTCGTTGGCAAGATTGGGGGACTCTGACAACAAACTAAAATCTAATTAATAAGCCAGCCATCGATATTGGTTGACTGATGGTTCCATTTACGCAGACCCAATAAAGCACGGGAAGCCACTAACCTACTCATCAGATTTTGTTAGCAACAGCTGTCAAGTTTTCTGGATGTGTGCATGTCCCAAGTGCCCAAGATTAATCTTCATTTCATTGAGCAACAAAGATCCCTCAAAGTCTTAGTGGGTAACTGTGCCAACGGGTGTGCTTCTGAGCCATACAGAACAGGAAGGTCCTCCTTTAGCTAATCTTAGCTAGGATGACAATGGAGGTATTATAATGGGATTCAGTGCCCCTGGAAGGTGGATGGGATAAAAGTAGCCAGGGTTCCCACTCTCTGATCCAGTAACCTCCCCACTGAAAAGTGCATTATGCGGATGGTGTGTGAGGACTAGCTCAGGATTGGCATTGACATGGAAAATAGCCTGTTGATACTCAATGTTGAGGCTCCTGCATGAAGAATGTCTATTTGGGAAAAATGCTGGAGAGCTTTCATTACCATGCAACTATACCCCAGCACTTTTACCAGCATAATGTCACCATGAGGACAGAAAGTGGAAAATAAATATATTAATTTGTTGATGACAATTACATTTTCAATAACATATCAGCTTCACATGGACTGTCTAAACTAGAGATTTATCTCCCATTCTCCCCAGCTGACAAAAGAACCTCAAAAATCACATTTCTTTGATAGATAACCAGGAGACATATTGCAGTCCTGTATCAGTGTCCCATGCATTAAAGTGCAGTGACCAATGACAGCTGTAGAGAGGCACATAATTCATTCCTTTTTTTCAGTTGAAAGGTTTAATGGCTGGACGTTTTACTACGTTAAATGCACTATATAAATGCATGCAGTTGTTGTTCGGAGAACATTCAGAACAGGAGAAGACACAGAACAAGAAAATATCATTCAGCTCATCAAGGCCAAGTACAAGCATGGGATCTGATCAATTTATTTAATCTCATGAGTGGAAGATGATTTAGTGATATTTCAGAGAGTGAGGGAACCATGATATATGTGACTTGCAAATGTTTGGTGCTTGACACTGGGTGCCTGAAATGGAGGGTGTTTCATTCTTAGCCTGAACAGCCCTTACCTTTAATGAGCACAAAATTAACAAAAAAAAATCATTTAAACAACCTGAAACCATTCGTGTCAGTATTGCTGAGCACTACTATAGATGGCACATTGGCCCACAGAGGCATTAAATGAAGTGTACATGGAAGAAATTTGTTGAATGAGCATTTCTTGATGTCCTATTATCATCGCGGTCACAGGAGTCACAATTCTGCATAAAATTGCATGTTTCTCTGAGAAAATGATAACATTAGGTACAAACATATTCAACAGGAAAACAAATCACACACAAAATTGCGGTGCTCATTTCAATATAATCCTCAAATGACTCAAAGCCCGAATGTGTTCTTATCATTATCAAGGGATGTTTATTCAGGCCTGTACCCAGTTGGATGAATGATGTAAAATGTAATTGAGATGGCTGGATGGGATAAATGGCTGTCCAAACATGTTGAACCATATGTTTTGATTTTTATCATTCAGAAGATGGAATGTCCTAAAAGTAAATAGCAGGTCAGAACAGGCAGACACACAGTTCCGAAAATAATTTTCCTTACAATAATCTTTCAGAATTACAGTAAATACATTACAACTTCAACAGTTACGAGACTTGGAGCTAATGAATTTTGGGATTTTTGTCTTAATCAAGGTTTAAGCTCAGTATTGAATATGTGGTGTGACATGACTCGTCATTCATGTGGAAATGACTTATGAAATGATACTGGGCGGCCTGCTGGTGGCGCTGTCCAGGGAGAGTATAAATACTCAGGCATGGGCCCAGCTTGCTCAGGACATTCTTTAACAGGAACTAGTGAAGGACACAACTAGATCTCCATGTTGAAAAATAGTTGATAAAATTGACGTAAGAAAACTACTAGGCACTAAGCCTTGTTTAATACCTAGACCAAGTGCCTAGTAGTTTTCTTACGTCATGGTGTGCGACCGTATTAAGGCACTGCACATGCTTTGTCTAGCTGGGAAACGTGGATGTGTAGATCAGACTGCACAAGCACGAGGAGATGCTGGCTTTGCCTAGATAAAGCAGGGTGGAATGTGGATATGTTTGTTTATCAGGAGACACAAGCATGGCACCCACTGGGAGATGACGGCGTTACCTAAATAGGGCAGATTATGTAATGTTGGTGTGTGCATCAGGGTCCCAGGCTTGAAGAGCACATTGAGATGACAGCTGTGGCAAGACCTGATGCACAGCCTGTGGGGAGTGGCATGTGTCCAGATGCAATAGTGTCTGTGTAAGTTTGACGTGTGTATCTGGATGACCATTATAACATAAAGGCCCGGATATTTACAGGGATGGTGCAGGGGAGGAGTGGGTGCAGGGGGGAGGAGTGGGTGCAGGGGAGAGGAGGGTGCGGGGGAGAGGTGGGTGCGGGTGGAGAGGAGGGTGCGGGGGAGAGGTGGGTGCGGGGGAGGGAAGGGTGCGGGGGAAGAGGAGGGAGCGGGAGAAGAGGAGGGTGCGGGGGGAGAGGAGGGTGTGGGGGGAGAGGAGGGTGCGGGGGATAGGAGGGTGCAGGGAGGGGAGGGTGCGGGGGAAGAGGAGGGTGCGGGAGAAGAGGAGGGTGCGGGACAGAGGTAGGTGCGGGCGAGAGGAGGATGTGGAGGAGAGGTGGGTGCGGGGGAGGAGAGGGTGTGGGGGAGGAGAGGGTGTGGGGGAGGAGAGGGTGTGGGGGAGGAGAGGGTGCAGGAGAAGAGGAGGGTGCGGGAGAAGAGGAGGGTGCGGGGGAGGGGAGGGAGAGGAGGGTGCGGGGGAGGGGAGGGTGCGGGGGAGAGGTGGGTGCGGGGAAAGAGGAGGGTGTGGGGGAGAGGAGGGTGCAGGGGAGGGGAGGGTGCGGGGAAAGAGGTGGGTGCGGGGGAGAGGTGGGTACGGGGGAGGGGAGGGTGCGAGTGAGGGGTGGGTCTGGGGGATAGGAGGGTGCGGGGGAAAGGTGGGTGCGGGGGAAAGGTGGGTGCGGGGGAGAGGAGGGTGCGGGGGAGGGGAGGTTGTGGGGGTGAGGAGGGTGCGGGGGAGGGAATGGTGCGGGAGAGAGGAGAATGCGGGGGAGGAGTGGGTGTGGGGGAGAGATTGGTGTGGGAAAAGAGGTTGCTTGGGAGGGGTGGGTGCGAGGGAGAGGAGGGTGAGGGGGAGGGGAGTGTGTGGGGGAAAGGAGGGTGCGGGGAAAGAGGTGGGTGCGGGGAAAGAGGTGCGGGTGAGGTGGATGCTGGGGTGGAGAGGGTGCGGGGGAGTCTGACAACGGCCGAAGAAGCCAGCAAGGCTGGGGACGCGGAGGTCCTGACGAACCAAACGGCAGGACTCATTATTAATTTTTGGTCCAATTCCAGCCCGGCAGCTGGACAAATGGACAGCCTGGGCGGCGAGTGGGAGGGAAAACCTTTTTCCGGGGGAGGCCGCAGCCGGGGACTCTTGGGGACAGAACCTGGCCATTGGGAAAGGGAAGGTCGTCAAACGGGGCTGGAGGGATAAAGGCTGCGATTGGCAGGCGGGATGCCAAAGGCTTCCACGAGGGGTCGGGACGGCCCTTAATGAAGTGACATGTCTCTCCACGGTGACATACTTGGACACCCCGACATCCCCGCAGTAAAATGGGAGGAGGGTGCGTGCTGGGATACCTTTCCCATATTTAACACTTAACCACACCTCCAACCCTCTCCCGACCATTGTGGAGGAGTTATTATTGAGACCAATGGCTTTGTGAGAACAGGAGAGTCTGACCTGATGCACAGTGGATGAGATGACTGGTACCAGGTGATACTTGGTGTGAGCTGATGCCTGCACAGTCAATGAGATGGTTGTTGCCAGGGCGGAGCAGTGGAATGAGAATGACATCTGCCCTGGGGAAGTCTGGCCCCATCCACTTACAGTCGAAGATAAGGCTGTTGCCAGGATATGAGGAGGGTTAAGGCAAGAATGTACATCAGGAGGAAGGGTGACAGAACACACATAATGGATGAGATGACTCCTGGTTAGAATTACTTCAGAAATGGAAAGGTTACTAAAATAAAACTAACCACAAAGCAGTGAGCAAAGAAGTAGATGAAAAGGCACAGGACCAGCGGGAAATGGCTGGCTTTGCCAAAGGGATTGAAAAGCATAGTCTATAAATTTACAAATTTAGTCATCATACTGAAAGGAAGGAACTTCATGTGGTAGAGTTATTGTACTAACAAGTTGGAATAGCACCAACCCAGAGTGTCCCAGCTTGGCTTTATAGCAATTAGATACATTTAATGCAACTTGAGTTAGTCCACATACAGACCACTCTCTTCAACATCATCAAGTTTATAGATAAAACACTTAGGGGGAAAAATTCAGTTGGTTAGCACCTCCAGTTAGCGCCTGGCGGGGACGCTAATGGGGCGTTGATGCAGTAGAGCCGGGGCGAGGCGAATCCAGCGACGCATGCCAAATCCAGCCCCCCGTACCGCCATCGCTAACAGTTACCACCGGGGATATCAGTGAGCGTGCAATGCTCTCTGGGCACCCGATCTGCAAAATTCATTGCCGCCCCCTGCCTTAGTGCCTCGCCCCGACAGCGACAGGGAGAGGAGGTGTCAAGCAGGCGCATGCCGGCTCCAGGTGCGCTGCTTAAAGGGATCATGAGTAATGAGTCGCAGCTGTCATGTTAGTGCTGTTTCACTGCTTCCTTGTCAGTTTGACATTGTGCAACAGTTTAATTCAGTCATTTAAAGGTTGTTTACTATCAGGAGTATTGTGGCTACAAACAATTACATTTATTCTCACAACATATCAAAGTGCTGCACTTCATTACATTAATGGGGGCTGTACTGACAGTCACCCTCGCTCTCCAGGATCTACGGCGGAGGGAGCGGAGGCAGCAAGAAAGATTGGAACATGTGGCCGGAGGGAGGAGGACGGCTATTAGGCCTCTCAACAGGAGGCCTTACCCTCTGAGGGTATTCTGACAGCACTTCTCCTGCCTCCAATTAAGTGTATTCGAAGGCTCTGCTTCAGCAAGGAGGTGGTCACAGAACTCTGCCACCTCCTGCAACCAGACCTCGAGCCTCAGATCAGGGCGCCCGCGGCTCTCTCAGTGACAATCAAGGTCACCGTCGCCCTCAATTTCTTCGCCAGCGGATCCTTCCAGTCTGCAACAGGAGATATAGCTAACACCTCTCAGTTCGCAGTCCATCGCTGCATCGGGAAAGTCACAGAGGCTCTCTACAGTAGGAGAAGGGATTACATTTCCTTCACCATCAACAGAGAGAAGCAGGACGAATGCGCATGTGGCTTTGCCAGGATAGTGGGCTTCCCCATGGTGCAGGGCACCATTGACTGCACTCACATGGCTTTGCAGGCACCGCATAACAATCCTGAGATCTTCTGTAACTGCAAAGGCTACCACTCACTTAATGTGCAATTGGTGTGCAACCACAGACAGCGAATCCTCAATGTGAATGCTCGCTATCCTGGCAGCTGCCACGATGCATTCATCTTGCACCAGACCGGTTTTCCAGCACTCTTCCAGCCACCATGTCAAGCTCACGGCTGGCTGGTTGGAGACAAGGGCTACCCGCTCTCCACCTGTCTCATGACTCTCCTCCGCAACCCCAACACCCCTGCTCAACACTCATATAATGAGAGCCATGCTGCCATCAGCAACATCATCGAGCAGACCATCGGGGTGCTCAAGCAACGGTTCCGCTGCCTTGACCGCTCGGGAGGAGCCCTCCAGTACCTGCAGGTGTCTCATTTCATCGTGGTCTGCTGCATGCCCCACAACTTGGCCATCATGAGGGCCCAGCCCTTGCCACCAGGGATTGCGGGACTACCTCAGGAGGAGGAGGAAGACAAGGAGGAAGAGGAAGATGAGGAGGAGGAGGAGGAACAGGAGCGAAGGAGGAGGCAGCCACGCAATCGACCTTCTGGAAGGGTGGTCTGTGACCGCCTCATCAGATTGCGGTTCCAATAAATTAAACCCCGTTGCTCACCATATCCCGATCATTCCATCCCCGTCGCATGCCATATCACAGCGCAAAGCTGAAATGAGCGACACCACAAAATAATCCAAACTGAACTAATAAATTTATCGATAATCAGTGAACACATATTTACAGCAACATTATTACCTATTCACCCTTGTGCAATCCCTCAGTGGCCCTCATTACTGTGCCTTTGCCTACTCTAGTGCTCCTATGAAGTGTTGACCCAATGGCTGCAGCACAGCTGGTGGAAGGCTGCTGAGTGTCCGTGCGGGAGACTTCAGATGGCCTTGCAGGATGCCCTCGACCAGCTCTGGGCCTGGAAGGCCCGGCTGTAGACTGCACCACCTCAGCATAGGCAGCAGCAGTCTGGGCTGGCTCAATGACAGGCAGCGACAAGGACAATGGCGGAGTGGTGGGAGCAGGAATGCTGTCATCCTGAGAGAGGACAGCAGCTTCCTGCTCCACTGATCCACTGCCACTCCCCCGGGGCAGCACCTCAGCATCCGTGGCAATCTGTTGCAGCACAGATTGCTGGCCTGCTGTGACACCATGAATGCCCCAGTTGATGGTGGTAGACCCAGCCACCCAGCAGTCAGAGCTTGCGTTGCATCAAACTGAGACAGCATGAGAGCAGCCTGAGATTGAATGCCACCAAGCATAGACTACATTACAGCACTAAGACATTGCATCGCCCTCGCCTGTGCTGCAATGGAAGCTGTCAGATCGCCCATCACATGCGGCATCAGCTCTGGGTTGCTACGGTCTCTCTGGGAATCTACCACTCTTTGCAGACTGGAAGTGATGGGCTCCATGGTGTGCGCAGAGCTCTGTGCAATGTTGGAGGTGGACTCCTCCACTCTCCTTACCATTGCTGAGAGGCACTCAGGCAGCCTTGCCATTGCACCTATTATCTCCATGTGCATGCCCATCACCCTTCTTCTAAAGGCCTCCCCATTGAGATCCTCATCTGAGTCCTGTGCAGCAGAACTCGCGCGCGAACTTGCCTTCTGGGGAGCTGGCCCCCGAGCTACCCTCTCCCCCTGGCCTTGCTGCAGCCTGCTTGACCCTGGTGCATCACCCTGTGCAGATCCCACTATTATACTAGCCTCTAAAGAACACGTAGTGCCAGTATCTGAGCTGGTGCCTGCGGGTGAGACAAGCAGTGACCCGGTGTGTTCTTCCTCCTCTTCTCCTGCCTCGCTCTCTACGGTGCCCTCAGGGACAGGCTGCTCAGGTGCTTGCTCATTATCTGAAAGCATAAAGGCACAAGAGTCGGGTTAAGGTGAGGGGAGGGGACAGGAAGGGAGAAATGCATGCATACAGCATGCTTAGCTGGAAAGTGCGAAACACTTGTTGGGTGAGGGGGATGTGGGATGTGAGAAGAAGGAGTAGGGATGAACATAACATTGTTTTCTCCAATGGTGTCAACGTTGCTGGTGGCCATGGTGCCCACGACCTGGTGCCCAATAATCTGCAGCACTCGATTCTCCAGTGCAGACAGTGGTTGGGTGTTGGCTTGTCCTCTGTCTGTGCGCTCCTGCTCCCTCCTGCTGTGAGCAATCTTGGTCTGCAAGAGAAAGGAAAGTGTGTGAGTGAGTGTGGAGCAATGTGTTTGGGTGATGTACCTGCCATTGTTGAATAGCTGTCATTGTGTGCAAGGTGTAAGATATGGGTGTGAGTGTTGGTAGGTAGAGATTGTTGGTGGGTGAGTGCAGGGGGTGTGGTGCTTTGGGCAGTATGTGCAGACTATGGTTCAGATGGTGGTATGTAGCATTTGTTGAAGCATTGACTCACCCTGACCACCCGAGTGAGGTCATTAAATTTCTTCCCTTACTGTGTGTGGGTCCTGGGGACCACACTGCTGCCCGAGACGTGCTGGGCTACCTTCCTTCTCATGATGCGGAAGACTTGTGGCAAGGGCCTCCTGCCACTTGCCGGGTAGAGCACTGCCCTCTGTCTCTCCACTGCGAACATCAACGCCTTCAATGCATGATCGCAGAATCCACAGGCTCTCTCCCTGGGGCATGGATCTGCCATCATTACAGCTGCTTGAGTCATCCGGCCCCTTGTCCTTGATTGATCTTTTGCTGCTGACTGAGATGGCTGCACAGTCAGCAATGAGGAGAATGATGTTCTGCAGCATCAATGATCCTCCCCTTTAAGAACTGGAAAGAGCCTGTGGCAATGATGATTTGTGATTAGACTGCACCTGATATTGGTCAACGCTTTGAGTTATTGGCACGGAGCTTGGCCATTAGCACTTGATTTAGCGCTCCAATCCTTACTTTGTGCAATGAGACTTAATTTTGCGTGCAGTCTGAAACATTAGTGCCTGGCGTTACTTCTTAAACCTTTTCAAACGTTACTTCCCATTCCTGGGCTTTAGTGAATTTCTCCCCCTTATTTTCTTTCTCTTTTCTTTCTCTCACTTTTGCAATTAGCACAGTATGAACTAAAATTCACACTGCCATTCCAAACCATGTGTGTGTATTCTGATGTACACATTCACACTCCATATCTAAGTAAAGCCACATGCCTGATACAAACCCACACACATTCTCACAAATGCAGCCTCATTCCACGTGATATCAAGAAACGGCTGAGTGCACTGGCTATGGACCCTGACAACATCACAGCTGTCGTGCTGAAGACTTCTGCTCCAGAACTAGCCATGCCTCTAGCCAAGCTGTTCCAGTACAGCTACAACACTGGCATCTACCCGACAATGAGGAAAGCTGCCCAGGTATGTCCTGTCCACAAAAAGCAGGACAAATCCAATCGGACCAATTACCGCCCCATCAGTCTACTCTCAATCATCAGCAAAGTGATGGAAGGTGTCGTCAACAGTGCTATCAAGCAGCACTTCCTCACCAATAACCTGCTCACTGATGCTCAGTTTGGGTTTCGCCAGGAGCACTTGGCACCAGGCCTCAGTAAAGCCTTGGTCCAAACATGGACAAAAGAGCTGAATTCCAGGCGAGGTGAGAGTGACTGCCCTTGACATCAAGGCAGCATTTGATCGAGTGTGGCATCAAGGAGCCCTAATAAAATTGAAGTCAATGGGAATCAGTGATTATTGGAGGTCAATCATCTCAGCCCCAGGGCATTGTTGCAGGAGATCTGTCCTAGGCCCAACCATCTTCAGCTGCTTCATCAGTGATCTTCTCTCCATCATAAGGTCAGAAGTGGGGATGTTTATTGGTGATTGCACAGTGTTCAGTTCCATTCACAACTCCTCAGATAATGAAGCAGTCCGTGCCCGCATGCAGCAAGACCTGGACAACATTCAGGCTTGGGCCAGGCAATGACTATCAACACTAAGGGAGTCAACCCGCCTCCACGTGAGTCTCCCAGGTGTCGGGTTTGTCTGCACAGAACTGACACGACACAAGCGGCAGGGGAGACAATTTATATCATTAAATGGCTTGTTAACAGCCAATTTAATGCTATTTTGAGCTTTCCTTGTAATTTTACGTGCTCCCCCATGGGTTACCCGCTGCTCGGGGAACACGCTAGCTCACCCTGTCATGAGTTGAGTCTGCTTTGATATATCTGATAAGCTGACAGCTGCAGAAGTGTATAACAGATACCATGTTGCAGATGTTCAGTTTCAGAGCTCAGAAACTGTTGGTTACTGCATTTGTAAGACATGGAGCTTTCTGTAGCTTGCAAGTGTTTAGAGCCAACTGTATATCCAGTGCCACCTCATTGGAACAAGCTCTCTCACCATTGACAGATCGCTTCTGTCATCTCAACTGCAGCTGCCATCTATACAGCAGCATCGGTGCCCTTGAAAAAATCTCACCTTGGTCCTCTGAATCCTTCCACGATCAGCCCCAACACCCACATTTCCAGGCACAACAGCATCACCAACTTTCTCCGCCATCATCTGATGCTGCACAGGACACAGGGCATCAGCCCCTGACAACATTGCTGCCGGGAGGCCAACGATGGCATCACCACGGCCAGATTTACTTCACTTGACGCTGTACACCCTGGCTACCACATGATGCACCAGGTTGCCACCATCCCACACCAGCATAGTAAAGCATCCCTTAATGTCCCAGCCATTCCTTTTACACTCACCACTATAGTGGGCTGCGGGGGGGGTGGTGGGCAGTTGGGGGGGAGAAAGTTATGTCTCAACATTCACTGGAACTCACTAAGACACTTCTCAAGGTGCGAACTGATCTGTCCAATACGGTGAAGTGTTGAAAATATAGATTTCAATGTTGGCCCAGAAAGTCGGGTCTCCACGGGTGAGTATGCACGGGGTACTCACCCGTGAGCCCAATGGAAGTGCCGGTTTCATGCATGCACTGCGCATGCGTGGGAAACCGGCACATCCGTTCCCTTGAAGGAAGAGGTTCAAAGGTCGAACGTGTGCGCAGGAGAGGTTATTTTTACAGGTTTTCCCGGGAGGCTAAGTCTCCAGAAGTTAGACATGTAAAAAGCAGGCGTAAGGCCTGCTTTTTACAAGGTAAGTGGTGAATTAATTAAAATAAAAACAATTTTTCCACAGGTTTATTATTTTTAAATACTGTAAAGCAAGGTAAGTTTATTTTTAGCCCCGTTAGAAAATAAAATTATTTTTTTCAAAAATTTAAATTATTGTTTAAAATAGTTATTTCATGTAATTTATAGTTAATTTAAAAAATGTGATTAAAAAAAAAATGTATTTGAAGATTTAGGCCTAGAAATTCAGTATAGCCACTTTTGGGGCGGTAAAGTCAGGCGGCCGCTAAAGTTTGCGCCCGGCGCAAAGCCGCGCCACCTTCGCCGATATTCAGTCGCATCGCCCCAAGAGGTTGCTGCTGCGCTAAAACAGGCGATGCACGACTATCATTAGGCGTTAAGCCGGCGATCCGGGGCGCTAACACCGAGGACGGGCGCAGCGCAGGTGCGGCAACTTGCTCAATGAAGGCAGACACGCTGGCGCCGGTCAGCTCTTAAAGGGGAAGGGTCAACTTGTTTGGCTGCCATGCCCTGCACACTGCAGCCCTGAAGCAAGGCCTGACCATTGCTGGTTCATCAGTTCCATGCCCTCAACCATGGGGAAGCCCGCTATTCTTCCAAATCCCATTGCACGCTCTTGCTGCTTGTCCAGGGTCATGGGGAAGGAGATGTACTGACGTCTCCTTCTGAAAAGGGCATTGTTCACCTGGCAGATGCAGCAATGTTCCGCGAACTGGGAGATGTTGGCAATGTCCCCAGTAGCGGATTGGAAGGAGCCAGTAGCATCGAAGTTGAGAGCCACCGTCACCTTCACTGCCACTGACAGAGACGTCCTGCTCCTCAGCTGTGGTTGCAGATCTCTGCGAAGCAGGTGGCAGATCTCAGTGACCACCTCCCTTCTGAATCGCATCCTCCAAACACACTGCTCCTCAGACATGGTCAGATATGAGAACTGCTGGCGGTATACCCTGGGTGGGTAAGGCCTCCTGTGCCGACGCCTGTTGGCCAATCTCCGTCTGGCCATGACTGGCACTCTCTCACGGCGTCTCTGATCCCTTTGAATGCAATGCAGAAAGCCAACGTTTCCACCCATTGCAGCCCCCATTATATGTGGCGACTCAAGGCTATGGCACTGAAAGTGAAATCCAAGTGCAAAGCTCTGGCCTGAAGCCACAAGTACCTGTGCGAGCGCTGACTCAAAGCAGAAAGCTCTCTGCCTTTGTCTCTCTCCAAATATCCGTCTCTCACACAGAGGGATTGGCACAAAATGTCTGCCACTTAGACGGCAGGAGGAGTCCCCTTTAAATAGCACCCCCCGCGCCCCGCATCGGCTGAGCACCGTTCCACTCTAACAGTCGCTAGGGGCGCCAGGCGCACAATGGGGCGTTGCCACTGAAGTTCCGGTTCGGGGCGCACAAAGGGCGTTGCACGAGGAAATGACGTCATGATCTGCGCGCGCAGCTGAGCGCGCGCAAAGACTTTGCGCTGCTGCTAAATCTCTAGTGAAGTTGGGGCGAGGCACAGATCACGCTGCGCCCGGGCGCTAGCCACCTAGCGCCCGACATCTACTCCTCCTAAGGCGCTAGCGGCTGGCGCAACCAACTGAATTTCTAGGCCTTAGTGCTGTTTTGGGGCCGTAGTATTTTTAACTTTTGACAGGTCTTCCTGTCAATCTTATGAATGGAGCATTCCCTGCTCCGATTGGCTCCCCATGGCCCATGTGATCCCAAGGGACGCATCAAACTAACTGCACCCCTGGGATATGCAAGCACTGTGCGCCGGCAGCTGGAGCAGGCCCCGGATCGGAATTCCACGGGGGCCCACAGCTCAACGGCCGGCATGCAAGGTAAGTGCAGGTCGGGGGCTTACACCCGCGGGATGCCCCTGACCTGAATTTTTGGGCCATTATAGAAACTTCACATGAACATTGGCTAAACCACTCAATGCTGACCTTCGTGTGTTGTTAGTTGGTATGCTTGCAGTAAGATGACGGTGAGTGTGAGGGGTGGCTAGTGAGTTCAGGAAGTGATAATATAGATAGAGAGGCATGGGTGGAGGTGCAAGAAAAGTTGGTGTGAGTAAAGATGAGCAGGAGTAGAGTAGGGAAGGCAGAGTGATGGGGATGTGATGAGTGGCACAGCAGGATGAGGTTGAGTGTGGCTTTGTACTAACGTTCTGTGATCTACTGAGATCATTGAAAAGTTTGCGCCACTGCAGCCTGGTCCTCCTGATGACATCCCTGCTTGAGTCCTTCTGTGCAATGTGCGTTGATCTCCTGGGGAGGTCTCTTCTGCCCATGGGAAGGGAAGAGAATCTCCCTGCGTGCTGTGACTCCCTCCATAAGCATATGGAGGGAGTCGTGCGTGAGCCTGAGTGCAGCCGTGGACCTCAATGCTGCAGAACACTGACAGCACAACTGTCAAAATCAACCCGCTTCCTATTCATTGACCAGGAATTCTGCAGGTAGGTTTAAAAAGGCCAATCTAGGGAAAATCATTTTCCAAGAGCGGCTGCAGACGGGAATGGGACTGGAATCCGCCAACCAGCTCTCACACCGCCATCCCGCCTCCGCAGGGAAAATCCTGCCAATAGCCTCACACACACAGTCTCACACACACAGTGTCTCACACACAGTCTCACACAAAGTCTCATACACAGTCTCACACATACAGTCTCACACACACAGTGTCTCACACACAGTCTCACACACACTGTATCATACACAGTCTCACACAAAGTCTCACACACACAGTGTCTCACACACAGACTCACACACACAGTCTCACACACACAGTGTCTCACACAAAGTCTCACACACAGTGTCTCACACACACAGTGTCTCACACACAGTCTCACAAACAGTCTCACACATACAGTCTCACACACAGTGATTCACACACAGACTCACACACAGTCTCACACACACAGTGTCTCACACAGTCTCACGCACACATTTTCAAACACAGTCTCACACACACAGTGTCTCACACACAGTCTCACAAACACAGTCTCACACACACAGAGTCGCACACACAGTCTCACACACACAGTATCACACACACAGTGTCTCACACACACAGTTTCACACACACAGTCTCACAC
Organism: Somniosus microcephalus; assembly: GCF_052327205.1. Taxonomy (NCBI): domain Eukaryota; kingdom Metazoa; phylum Chordata; class Chondrichthyes; order Squaliformes; family Somniosidae; genus Somniosus; species Somniosus microcephalus. The sequence continues at coordinate 194,905,969 of NC_140990.1, read as the reverse complement.
ACACAGTCTCACACACAGTCTCACACACACAGATACACACACAGTCTCACACACACACAGTCTCACACACACAGTCTCACACACACATTCTCACACACAGTCTCACACACAATGTCTCACACACAGTCTCACAAACACAGTCTCACACACACAGTGTCTCACACACAGTCTCACACACAGTCTCACACACACAGTCTCACACACACATTCTCACACACACAATCCCACACACACAGTGTCTCACACAGTCTCACGCACACATTCTCAAACACAGTCTCACACACACAGTGTCTCACACACAGTCTCACACACACAGTCTCACACACACAGTGTCACACACACAGTCTCACACACACAGTATCACACACACAGTATCTCACACACACAGTTTCACACACACAGTCTCACACACAGTCTCACACACAGTCTCACACACACAGATACACACACAGTCTCACACACACACAGTCTCACACACACAGTCTCACACACACATTCTCACACACACAGTCTCACACACACAGTGTCTCACATACAGTCTCACAAACACATTCTCACACACAGTCTCACACACAGTCTCACACACACAGTCTCACACACACATTCTCACACACACAATCTCACACACACAGTGTCTCACACACAGACTCACACACAGTCTCACACACACAGGCACACACACAGTCTCACATACACAGTGTCTCACACACTCACAGTCTCACACATACAGACTCACACACACAGTCTCACACACACAATGTCTCACACACACATTCTCACACAGTGTCTCACGCAGAGTTTCACACACACAGTGTCTCACACACATTCTCACACACAGTCTCACACACACAGTCTCACACACACAGTGTCTCACACACAGTCTCACACAAAGTCTCATACACAGTCTCACACATACAGTCTCACACACACAGTGTCTCACACACAGTCTCACACACACTGTATCATACACAGTCTCACACAAAGTCTCACACACACAGTGTCTCACACACAGACTCACACACACAGTCTCACACACACAGTGTCTCACACAAAGTCTCACACACAGTGTCTCACACACACAGTGTCTCACACACAGTCTCACAAACAGTCTCACACATACAGTCACACACACAGTGATTCACACACAGACTCACACACAGTCTCACACACACAGTGTCTCACACAGTCTCACGCACACATTTTCAAACACAGTCTCACACACACAGTGTCTCACACACAGTCTCACAAACACAGTCTCACACACACAGAGTCGCACACACAGTCTCACACACACAGTATCACACACACAGTGTTTCACACACACAGTTTCACACACACAGTCTCACACACACAGTCTAACACACAGTCTCACACACACAGATACACACACAGTCTCACACACACACAGTCTCACACACACAGTCTCACACACACATTCTCACACACAGTCTCACACACAATGTCTCACACACAGTCTCACAAACACAGTCTCACACACACAGTGTCTCACACACAGTCTCACACACAGTCTCACACACACAGTCTCACACACACATTCTCACACACACAATCCCACACACACAGTGTCTCACACAGTCTCACGCACACATTCTCAAACACAGTCTCACACACACAGTGTCTCACACACAGTCTCACACACACAGTCTCACACACACAGTGTCACACACACAGTCTCACACACACAGTATCACACACACAGTATCTCACACACACAGTTTCACACACACAGTCTCACACACAGTCTCACACACAGTCTCACACACACAGATACACACACAGTCTCACACACACACAGTCTCACACACACAGTCTCACACACACATTCTCACACACACAGTCTCACACACACAGTGTCTCACATACAGCCTCACAAACACATTCTCACACACAGTCTCACACACAGTCTCACACACACAGTCTCACACACACATTCTCACACACACAATCTCACACACACAGTGTCTCACACACAGACTCACACACAGTCTCACACACACAGGCACACACACAGTCTCACATACACAGTGTCTCACACACTCACAGTCTCACACATACAGACTCACACACACAGTCTCACACAAACAATGTCTCACACACACATTCTCACACAGTGTCTCACGCAGAGTTTCACACACACAGTGTCTCACACACATTCTCACACACAGTCTCACACACACAGTCTCACACACACAGTCTCACACACACAATCTCACACACACAGTGTCTCACACACAGTCTCACACACACTGTCTCATACACAGTCTCACAAACAGTCTCTCACACACAGTCTCACACACACTGTCTCATACACAGTCTCACAAACAGTCTCACACACACAGTGTCTCACACACAGACTCACACACACACAGTCTCACACACACTGTCTCATACACAGTCTCACACAAAGTCTCACACACAGTGTCTCACACACAGACTCACACACACAGTCTCACACACACAGTGTCTCACACACAGTCTCACAAACAGCCTCACACACACAGTCTCACACACAGTGATTCACACACAGACTCACACACAGTCTCACACATACAGTCTCACACACACAGTGTCTCACACACAGTCTCACACACACTGTATCATACACAGTCTCACACAAAGTCTCACACACACAGTGTCTCACACACAGACTCACACACACAGTCTCACACACACAGTGTCTCACACAAAGTCTCACACACAGTGTCTCACACACACAGTGTCTCACACACAGTCTCACAAACAGTCTCACACATACAGTCTCACACACAGTGATTCACACACAGACTCACACACAGTCTCACACACACAGTGTCTCACACAGTCTCACGCACACATTTTCAAACACAGTCTCACACACACAGTGTCTCACACACAGTCTCACAAACACAGTCTCACACACACAGAGTCGCACACACAGTCTCACACACACAGTATCACACACACAGTGTCTCACACACACAGTTTCACACACACAGTCTCACACACACAGTCTCACACACAGTCTCACACACACAGATACACACACAGTCTCACACACACACAGTCTCACACACACAGTCTCACACACACATTCTCACACACAGTCTCACACACAGTGTCTCACACACAGTCTCACAAACACAGTCTCACACACACAGTGTCTCACACACAGTCTCACACACAGTCTCACACACACAGTCTCACACACACATTCTCACACACACAATCCCACACACACAGTGTCTCACACAGTCTCACGCACACATTCTCAAACACAGTCTCACACACACAGTGTCTCACACACAGTCTCACACACACAGTCTCACACACACAGTGTCACACACACAGTCTCACACACACAGTATCACACACACAGTATCTCACACACACAGTTTCACACACACAGTCTCACACACAGTCTCACACACACAGATACACACACAGTCTCACACACACAAAGTCTCACACACACAGTCTCACACACACATTCTCACACACACAGTCTCACACACACAGTGTCTCACATACATTCTCACAAACACATTCTCACACACAGTCTCACACACAGTCTCACACACACAGTCTCACACACACATTCTCACACACACAATCTCACACACACAGTGTCTCACACACAGACTCACACACAGTCTCACACACACAGGCACACACACAGTCTCACATACACAGTGTCTCACACACTCACAGTCTCACACATACAGACTCACACACACAGTCTCACACACACAATGTCTCACACACACATTCTCACACAGTGTCTCACGCAGAGTTTCACACACACAGTGTCTCACATACATTCTCACAAACACATTCTCACACACAGTCTCACACACAGTCTCACACACACAGTCTCACACACACATTCTCACACACACAATCTCACACACACAGTGTCTCACACAGTCTCACACACACATTTTCAAACACAGTCTCACACACACAGTGTTTCACACACAGTCTCACACACACAGTCTCACACACACAGTGTCGCACACACAGTCTCACACACACAGTATCACACACACAGTGTCTCACACATACAGTTTCACACACACAGTCTCACACACAGTCTCACACACAGTCTCACACACACAGATACACACACAGTCTCACACACACACAGTCTCACACACACAGTCTCACGCACACATTCTCACACACACAGTCTCACAAACACTGTCTCACACACACAGTGTCTCACACACAGTCTCACACACAGTCTCACACACACAGTCTCACACACACAGACACACACACAGTCTCACATACACTGTGTCTCACACACACAGTCTCACACATACAGACTCACACACACAGACTCACACACACAGTCTCACACACACAATGTCTCACACACACATTCTCACACACAGTGTCTCACGCAGAGTTTCACACACACAGTGTCTCACACACAGTCTCACACACAGTGTCTCACACACAGTCTCACACACACAGTCTCATACACACATTCTCACACACACAATCTCACAAACAGTGTCTCAAACACAGTTTCACACACTCAGTCACACACACACAATGTCTCACGCGCAGACTCACACAAAAAGTCTCACACACACAGTCTCACACACAGTCTCACACACACAGTGTCTCACACAGTCTCACACACACAGTGTCTCACACACAGTCTGACACACACATTCTCACACACACAGTGTCTCACACACAGTCTCACAGACACAGTGTCTATCACAGAGTCTCACACAAAGTCTCACACACATTCTCACAGATGCAGACTCACACACACATTCTCACACACACAATCCCACACACACAGCGTCTCACACACAGTCTCACACACACAGTCTCAAACACACAGAGTCTCACACACACAGTCTCACACACACAGTCTCACACACACAGAGTCTCACATACACACAGTCTCACACACAGTCTCACAAACAGACTCTCACACACAGTCTCACACACGCAGTCTCACACACAGTCTCACACACACAGTCTCACACACACAGTCTCACACACACAGAGCCTCACATACACACAGTCTCACACACAGTCTCACACACAGAGTCTCACACACAGTCTCACAAACACACACACATTCTCACACACAGTCTCACACACACAGTCTCACACACAGAGTGTCTCACACAAACAGACTCACACACAGACTCACACACACATTCTCACACACACAGTGTCTCACACACAGTCTCACACACAGTGTCTCACACACAGAGACACACACACAGTCTCACTCACAGTCTCACGCACACAGTGTCTCACACAAAGAGACACACACACAGTCTCACACACACAGTCTCACACACACAGTGCCTCACACACACAGTCTCACACACACAGTGTCTCACACACAGACTCACACACACATTCTCACACACACAGTGTCTCGCACACACAGTGTCTTACACACAGTCTCTCACATACAGTCTCGCACACACAGTGTCTCACAAACAGTCTCACACACACAGATACACACACAGAGTCGCACACACAGTCTCACACACACAGTGTCTCACACACACATTCTCACACAAAAATCTCACACACACAGTGTCTAACACACAGTCTCACACACACAGTCTCACACACACAGTGTCTCACACACAGTCTCACACACACAGTCTCATACATGCAGTCTCACACACACAGACTCACACACAGACTCACACACACATTCCCACACACAAAATGTCTCACACACAGTTTCACACACATTCTCACACACACAGACACACAAAGAGACTCACACAAACAGTCTCACACACACAGAGTCACACACACCTTCTCACACACACAATATCGCACACACATTGTCTCACGCACATTCTCACACACACAGTCTCACACACACTTTCTCACACACACAGTCTCACACCCACATTCTCACACCCACATTCTCAGACACAGTCTCATGCAAGCATTCTCACACACACATTCTCACACACACTCACACAGTCTCACTCACACACACAGTCTCACACACACATTCTCACACAAAGTCTCACACACAGTCTCACAAATTCTCAGACACAAAAATTCGCAAACACACAGTCTCACGCACACATTCTCACACACACAGTTTCACACACACACAGTCTCACACACATATTCTCACGCAGTCTCACACACACACAGTCTCACACACAGTTTTAGACACACACAGTGTCTCACACACAGTCTCACACACACAGTGTCTCACACACACAGTGTCTCACACACAGTTTCACACAAACAGTCTCACACACACAGTGTCTCACACACAGTCTCACGCACACAGTCTCATACATAGACTCACACACACTGTGTCTCATACACAGTCTCACACACACAGTGTCTCACACACGCAGTGCCTCAGACACAGTTTCACATACACCTTCTCACACACACAGTCTCACACACAGTCTCACACACAGTCTCACACACACAGTCTCACACACACAGTCTCATGCACACATTCTCACACACACATTCTCACACACACAGTCTCACACACACAGTGTCTCACACACACAGTGTCTCACACACAATTTCACACATACAGACACACACACAGTCTCATGCACACATTCTCACACACACAGTTTCAAACACACAGTGTCTCACACACAGACTCTCACACACATTCTCACACAAAGACTCACACACAGTCTCACACACACAGACTCACACAAACAATCTCACACACAGTTTCACACACACACAGTCTCACACATACAGACTCACACACACATTCTCACACACAATCTCACACACACTGTGTCTCACACACAGTCTCACATACAGTTTCTCACACCATCTCACATACACAGTGTCTCACACACAGTCTCACACACACAGTCTCACACATACAGTCTCACACACACAGTGTCTCACACACAGTCTCACACACACAGTCTCACACATACAGTCTCACACACACAGTGTCTCACACACACAGTCTCACACACACAGTGTCTCACACACAGTCTCACACACACAGTCTCACACACACAGTATCTCACACACAGTCTCAAACGCAGTCTCACACACACAGGCTCACACACAGTCTCACACACAGTCTCACACATGCAGTGTCTCACACATGCAGTGTCTCACACACAGTCTCACAAACACAGTCTCACACATACAGACTCACACACACAGTGTATCACACACAGTTTCACATACACAGTCTCACACACACAGTGTCTCCCACACAGTCTCACACACACAGTCTCACACACACAGTGTCTCACACACAGTCTCACAAACACAGTGTCTCATACACAGTCTCACACACAGTCTCATACACACAGTGTCTCACACACAGTCTGACACACACAGTGTCTCACACACAGTCTCACACACACAGTCTCACACTCACAGTGCCTCACACACAGTCTCACACACACAGTCTCACACACACATTCTCACACATATTCTCACACACACAGTGTCTCACACACAGTTTCACACACACAGTCTCACACACACAGTGTCTCACACACACAGTGTCTCACACACATTCTCACACACACAGTGTCTCACACACACAGTCTCACACACACAGTGTCTCACACAGTCTCACACACACAGTATCTCACTCACAGTCTCACAAACACAGTCTCACACACACAGTGTCTCACACACAGTCTCACACACAGTCTCACACATGCAGTGTCTCACACACAGTCTCACACACACGTTCTCACACACACAGTCTCACACACACAGTCTCACACACACATTCTCACACACACAATCTCACACACACAGTGTGTCACACACAGTCTTACACACAGTCTCTCACACCATCTCACATACAGTGTCTCACACACAGTCTCACACACACAGTATCACACATACAGTCTCAAACACACATTGTCTCACACACAGACTCACACACACAGTGTCTCATGCACAGCCTCACACACACTGTCTCACACACACAGTGTCTCACACACAGTCTCACACACACAGTCTCACACACACAGTGTCTCACACACAGTCTCACACACGCAGTGTCCAACACACAGTCTCACAAACAGAGTCTCACACACAGTCTCACACATAGTCTCACACACACAGTGTCTCACACACATTCTCACAAACACAGTGTCTCACACACACAGTGTCTCACACACAGTTTCACACTCACAGTCTTACACAAACAATCTTACACACACTGTCTCAAACAGTCTCACACACAGACACACACACAGTCTCACACACACAGTCTCACACACACAGTCTCACACACACAGTCTCAAGCACACATTCTCACACACACCTTCTCACACACACAGTGTCTCACACACAGTCTCACACACACATTCTCACACACACAATTTCACACTCAGTGTCTCACACACAGTCTCACACACAGTCTCACACACACAGACACACACACATTCTCACACACACAGTGTCTCACACACACAGTGTCTCACACACAGTCTCATACACAGTCTCACACACACAGTCTCACACACACAGTGTCTCCCACACAGCCTCACACACACAGTGTCTCACACACAGTTTCACACACACAGTCTCACACACACAGTGTCTCACACACAGTCTCACACACACAGTGTCTCACTCACAGTCTCACACACACAGTCTGACACACACAGTGTCTCACACACAGTCTCACACACAGTCTCACACACACATTCTCACATACACAATTTCTCACACACAGTCTCACATGCACAGTGTCTCACACAAAGTCTCACACACAGTCTCATACACACAGACTCACACTCACAGTCTCACACACACAGTCTCACACACACATTCTCACAAACACAGTCTCATACACACAGAGTCTCACACACACAGTCTCACACACACAGTCTCACACACACAGTGTCTCACACACACAGTCTCACACACACAGTGTCTCACACACAGACTCACACACACATTCTCACACACACAGTGTCTCACACACAGTCTCTCACACACAGTGCCTCACACACAGACTCACACACACATTCTCACACACACAGTGTCTCACACACACAGTGTTTTACACACAGTCTCTCACACACAATCTTGCACACACAGTGTCTCACATACAGTCTCACACACACAGTCTCATATATACAGTCTCACACACACAGACTCACACACAGACTCACACATACAGTCTCACACACATTGTCTCACACACACAGTCTCACACACATTCTCACACACACACACATTCTCACACACACACACAGTCTCACACACACATTCTCACACACAGTCTCATACATTCTCAGACACACAAATTCTCACACACACACAATCTCATGCACACATAGATACATAGATGCATAGAAGATAGGAGCAGGAGTAGGCCATTCAGCCCTTCGAGCTTGCTCCGCCATTCAATGAGATCATGGCTGATCATCCAAATTCAGTACCTGGTCCCTGCCTTCTCCCCATATCCCTTGATCCCTTTAGCCTTAAGAAATATATCCAACTCTTTCTTGAATATACTTAATGAACTGGCCTCCACCGCCCTCTGCGGCAGAGAATTCCACAGGTTCACCACTCTCTGGGTGAAGAAATTCCTCCTCATTTCAGTCCTAAATGGCTTACCCCTTATCCTTAGACGATGACCCCTGGTTCTGGACTCCCCGGCCATCAGAAACATCCTTCCTGCATCTAGTCTGTCCAGGCCTGACAGAATTTTATAGGTTTCGATGAGATCTCCTCTCAATCTTCTAAACTCCAGTGAGTAGAAGCCCAATCGACCCAATCTCTCCTCATATGTCATTCCTGCCATCCCAGGTATCAGCCTGGTGAATCTTCGCTGCACTCCCTCCATGGCAAGAACGTCCTTCCTCAGGTAAGGCGACCAAAACTGCACACAATACTCAAGGTGTGGTCTCACCAAGGCCCTGTACAACTGCAGCAAGACATCCTTGTTCTTGCACTCGAGCCCTCTTGCTACGAAGGCAAACATACCATTTGCCTTCTTAACCGCCTGCTGCACCTGCATGCTTACCTTCAGCGACTGGTGTTTAAGAACACCCAGGTCTCTTTGCACTTCCCCTTCTCCCAATCTATTACCATTCAAATAATAATCTGCCTTCCTGTTTTTGCCACCAAAGTGGATAACCTCACAACACACAGTTTCACATGCACACAGTCTCACACACAGTTTCACACACACACAGTCTCACACACAGTTTCACACACACAGTCTCACACACAGTTTCACACACACACAGTCTCACACACAGTTTGACACACACACAGTTTGACACACACACAGTCTCACACACACAGTCTCACACACACACAGTCTCACACACATATTCTCACACACACAGACTCACACACACAGTCTCACACACACAGTCTCATGCACATATTCTCACACACACAGTCTCACACACACAGTCTCAGACACACAGGGGAATTTTAATGTTCCGATATGCTGGGAACCGGGGGGGGGGTGGTGGGTGGGCGGCTGGTAGCGTGCAGTAAACTCGGAAGTCTGGGACTCATCACACTTTAACTCCACAGCGTGCGTGTCGCGTCACTGACAGGTTACCCGCCCGGAGGTCTGCCTGATTGACAGGCTTGCTTCCAGTTGGGTGGGGACTGTTGAAGAAGAGGCCGCATCCCCAGTTTGGTCCAAGCCCCGACCTTGGGGGTCCGATCCCAGCCAGGGGGGTGGAGGGTGGGTGGGGGAGCTGTCTGATCCTAGTGGGATCCGATCCCCGACCCTGGCTGAACAGGCCAGCTTCACCTCACCCCCTTGGAGGAGACAGTGCTGGCCATTCTTGGCAGAGGCTTGGCTGAGCACTTGGCCAGTGGCGGGCCTGAAAGGATACAAGATGCCATTTTCCTCCTTCTCATATTCCACTACCCCCTCATCCCACAATATCCTCTGATTTACAAGCTGCACATGGTATAAGTATGCACCTCTATCTTTCCCACCCTCCCCTCACCACAACCCTACCCTTGTGCCTTCCTCATTTCAGACACCCAAGAAATTCAGCCTGCCCAGCCAGTGGGTCACCAAGAAGAGGGAGAGTGAAGAAGAAGAAACACCGCCATTCGACTTCACACTTCCAGCCACCAGCTCCTCGAGGTCATCCTGCAAGGCCATCTGCAGTGTCCCCCACTGAAAGTCAGCAGCCTTCCACCAGCCATGCAGCCACTGGGGTAGCACTGCATAAGAGCACTAGGATAGCCAAAGGTATACGCAAGACACTGACTAAGGGAATGCAGAAGGATGATTAGTAGATTTCTTGATGTCACATTGGAGTCTTTATGGATAAAGTTGGATTGGAAAGTTTGCTTTGTGGTGATTTTTATTTCAGCATTGTGGCCAAGAGGATGCTGTGATGGTCAGTAACAGAGGGAAGGTGAGGTGTGGGACTAATGTTGAAAGGGGAATTGAGATTGTGTTCACTGATACTGCAGGCGGATGATTCAATCCTGGATATCCCGGCCAGAAAGGGGCTGTCTGGGTTGCCTCCTTCCTTCCACTTCCTCCTCTTCTGCTTCTTCCTCTTCCTCCTCCTCCTCCCTCTGCGAGCAGCTTCTTCCATTTGCTGCCTCTGCTCCATCTGCATGTCATGCTTCAGCCCAAGGACTGCAACTACAGCCTGTCCAGCAGCAGTCCCTGCAGTCCCTTCACATTTTATCAACTTTTTAAATGTATTGCACCAAGCCACTATCCAATAAAATGTAAAGAAACCAGTCCAAAAGCAAAGATCTAAACTGACCTGAAAGTTGCGTGTGTCCCTTTAAGAAGCGCTGGTAGGAGTTCCGTTGTACTGTTGCGCACATATTCTGCCGTGCATGCTTTGGAGAGGGCATTAAAAAGATCAGCGGCAACCAAAATACCAGATGGTGCATCAATTCAGCGCTGCACATCGATTGCCGTCACGATCTCGCTCATCTAAATATCTGAAATCATGCTTGACTAATCTACTGGAATTTTTTGAGGATGTAACTGGTAAAATAGATAAGGGAGAACCAGTGGATGTGGTGTATTTGGACTTTCAGAAGGCTTTCGATAAGGTCCCACATAAGAGATTAGCGTGCAAAATTAAGGCACATGGGATTGGGGGCAAGGTATTGACTTGGATAGAGAACTGGTTGGCGGACAGAAAGCAAAGAGTTGGAATAAATGGGTTGTTTTCCGAGTGGCAGGCAGTGACTAGTGGGGTACCGCAGGGATCGGTCCTAGGACCCCAGCTGTTCACAATATATATTAATGATCTGGACAAGGGAATTGGATGTAATATCTCCAAATTTGCAGACGACACAAAGCTGGGGGGGAGGGTATGCTGTGAGGAGGATGTCGTGAAACTCCAGCACGATTTGGACAGGTTGGGTGATTGGGCAGAAACATGGCAAATGCACTATAATGTGGATAAATGTGAGGTTATCCACTTTGGTGGCAAAAACAGGAAGGCAGATTATTATTTGAATGGTAATAGATTGGGAGAAGGGGAAGTGCAAAGAGACCTGGGTGTTCCTGTACACCAGTCGCTGAAGGTAAGCATGCAGGTGCAGCAGGTGGTTAAGAAGGCAAATGGTATGTTGGCCTTTGTAGCAAGAGGGTTCGAGTACAGGAACAAGGATGTCTTGCTGCAGTTGTACAGGGCCTTGGTGAGACCACACCTTGAGTATTGTGTGCAGTTTTGGTCGCCTTACCTGAGGAAGGACGTTCTTGCCATGGAAGGAGTGCAGCGAAGATTCACCAGGCTGATACCTGGGATGGCAGGAATGACGTATGAGGAGAGATTGTGTCGATTGGGCTTATACTCACTGGAGTTTAGAAGATTGAGAGGGGATCTCATCGAAACCTATAAAATTCTGTCAGGCCTGGACAGACTAGATGCAGGAAGGATGTTTCTGATGGCCGGGGAGTCCAGAAACAGGGGTCATAGTCTAAGGATAAGGGGTAAGCCATTTAGGACTGAAATGAGGAGGAATTTCTTCACCCAGAGAGTGGTGAACCTGTAGAATTCTCTGCCACAGAGGGCGGTGGAGGCCAGTTCATTAAGTATATTCAAGAAAGAGTTGGATATATTTCTTAAGGCTAAAGGGATCAAGGGATATGGGGAGAAGGCAGGGACCGGGTACTGAATTTGGATGATCAGCCATGATCTCATTGAATGGCGGAGCAGGCTCGAAGGGCCGAATGGCCTACTCCTGCTCCTATCTTTTTTGTATCTATGAAATGAGTTCAGGTAACGGCAGCACTGCCAATCTGCCCAAAATTACGCCCACCGTGTTCCACACCGGAAGTGGGCAGAAACGAGGTGGCTGCCATTTTATCTTCCAAACTGGCTTCAATGGCCGGCGCAAACGGGTCCAATTTTCCGACCACAGACTCACACACACAGGTCTCGATATTAACCCCCCTGTCGAGTGGCAGAGGGTCAGAGTCAGGTTAAAGAGTGAAATACGGGGAACGCTACCCCAATATGCCACGCACATGCCCACCGCCCTATTTAAGATGGTGGATATTGGGGCATCCGAGTGTCTCATCGTGGAGAGACGGGACGCTTCATGGGAGGTGGGAGCTGCCGGCCTCACAAGGTAAGTGCCTTTTACAGCACTCCTTGTGGGCCAGGAGGAGCAGGAGCGCTTCCCCCGGCCCCTCAAGGACGCCTTCGCCCTCCCCCAACCCTGATTGATGGCCTCCAGCACCCCCCACCGATCTCTCTCTCCCCTTCCGCTCCCCCTCCTCCCCCTCACCCCCCTCCTCCCCCTCACCCCCCTCACCCTCATCCCCCTCATCCCCCTACCCCCCCTCTCCCTCACCCTCCACCCCCTCCCCCCTCACCCACCTCCCCCTCACCCTCACCCCCCTTCCCCTCCCCTCCCCTCCTCCCCCCACCCCTCCTCCCCCTCAACCCCCCTCCCCCTATCCCCCCTCCCCCACCCCTCTTCCCCTCACCCCTCGTCCCCTCACACCCCTCACCCTCACCCCCCTTCCCCTCACCCCTCGTCCCCTCACCCCCCTCCCCCTCACCCCCCTTCCCCTCACACCCTCACCCTCACCCCCCTTCCCCTCACACCCTCCCCCCCCACTCCCCCTCACCCACCTCTCTCTCACCTCGAATGCCGGTTTCCGTCCCCAAGTGTCCCCGGCTGCAACCTCCTGCTGCTGGTTTTTTCTTCCACCCGCCGGCCAGGCAATCCATTCATCCAGCTCCCGGGTGGGAAATGGATCAATAAAATGCTAATGAGATCCTGCCGTTAAGTGCAGCAGGAGCTATGCGCCTCTGGACTTGTTGGTTTCTTCGGCCATTTCCGGCCTCCTCTGCAGCCTCCTCTCCCACCACGCTCACCTCCCCTGCACCCTCATGTTGTTTACTTATATTCTGGGCAGAAAAGGTGCATTTTGGATTGTAATGAATGCAAGATTCTCTTAATGGCATGACTGGAGAAGCTGAACCCGAGCAAATATTTAGTGTATTCATCCAGAATTTGTGACATTCCCCCTCAGTGTTTATTTTCTCCAATAAGAAACGGCCCAGTGCTTTAACCCCTAGAATTATTCTGGTCACTCTTACTTAAATGTCCAGCTGCACTTTGAGCCTCTCGATGTATGAAAATAAATGATGGTCTGCTGCACATGTAATTCAGTTCATTGTGTAAGAGGCATCTGAACGTAGACCAAAACATGGTGAAATTAGCAGATTGAAACAAATACTATAGAAAGTCTCACTTGGACCAGCTGTGCCCTGATATTTTAATTCTGCCTGATATCCGAGCAAGGTCTGGTCTGTGTCTGCTTGAATCAGTTGGCAGCACTCTAGCTCCCGAGTCAGAAGATTGTGGGCCCAAGCCTGTTTCCAAGACTTGAATATATAACCTCGGCTGACTCTCCAGTATAGTACTGAACTGCCAGAGGCTCTGGCACCTGTTTAGGTGGGGATTAAAGATCAGATGGCTGGCCACATCCCTCCTTCAACCATGATCAGATTAACAGTCTGTCTCTTCTCATCGCTGTTTGTAGGACCAAGCTTTGTGTAAAATGGCTGCCGCATATGGCTACATGAAAAACTGTTTGACAAGCTTTTGATTTTGCTCTGAGAAGAGTGAGGAACTAGACACAAGCAACAAACATGTTTACATGAGTTATGTCACCCAATTGTGGGTTTGTAAATGAAGAGTTTACTAAAGGCCTTTTGTGAAGTTAGTGTTCTTCAAAAACTATTGAGAACATGGAGGTTCCGAGCAAGGTCTGGTCTGTGTCTGCTTGAATCAGTTGGCAGCACTCTAGCTCCCGAGTCAGAAGATTGTGGGCCCAAGCCTGGTAAGGTAACAGGATTAATTCTAGTCAATAAATAGAAGCAGATCCACCTTCATATAAGTCATGGTTGTGATGACTTGTTTTCCACAGTCAATGCACTTCAATGTAATCTACAGTATATGAAGTGCTTTGACACATGGTAAGGCCCAATTTAAATTCAAGTCTTTCTGTGGGAAGAACTGACAATCCTAGGCCAGGAGATTCTTTGGAGCTGTTTCTTCTCTGACGCCGTTTACGCAGCCTTAGTTTTAATGTCATCCCCAATTTTTGCTTTAAAGTCCTTTCGCTTGCAATTTGAGGACAGTATTACCCTCCAAACCTGAAGGCACCAGAGAGAGTTCAGACTGCCGGGAGGGATGATAAAAGTTTCTTCTACCTTCAAATTCATTTTCTAAAACTAACCAACACCAATAGAAATGGCCTATTTTAGCTTAACTCCGCTTAGTCCAGCTCTGGTACCAATGAAAATTCTGCCTCCCTGTCCGTGTGTTGCCTCTCTTTAAAGGGCCACAGATTACATGAAAATCTGAATGACAAGCCATCCTTTAACTCTGAATGACAAGCCATCCTTTAACTCTGAATGAAAAGCCATCCTTTTACTCTGAATGACAAGCCATCCTTTTACTCTGAATGACAAGCCATCCTTTTACTCTGAATGACAAGCCATCCTTTTACTCTGAATGACAAGCCATCCTTTTACTCTGAATGACAAGCCATCCTTTTACTCTGAATGACAAGCCATCCTTTTACTCTGGAGAGGGGAAAATGCCTGAAGTCTCTACGTGACATGTTTCATCAGAATGATGTCGCTGACAACCCACTGCAAAAAGCACTTCAACACCATTTATGTCATGCCATTGAGTGGGTTTGCAAACACGATAAAGGTATTTCCTGAAGATGGTACTCCTGCAAAAAGGAAATTAAACTTATTTTAGACAGTTGGTAAGAAAACCTTGGAGAACATGCAGGCCCTTTAGCAGCAGTTCTTTGAGTAAGGTGACTGGATTAATTGGAGTCAATAAATAGGAAAAATCCTGATTGCATATCATCTTACATATAACTTAGTGTTGTGATGACTTGTTCTGTAAGAACAATTGGATTTGTGGATAATTGACACTAATCTGTGAATGTTAACTAATCCTGGAATTTCCTGAATCAGCACTGCACCTGAAGCTAAGAAACCTGATGCCTCATGTCTGCTGCAAAGAAAATCTCCTAATCCCTTGATTTATTGGCCATGTCTGAATTTAAGATACCATTTATCTTGTTGACAAATTTGGCTAACTTATTAAACAATTAGGGCCAACATTTAACATTGGGCAGCCCTTTACTTCCTGATATTCCATCAACAGCAACACATTGCATTTATATAGCACCTCCGATGTAGCTCAATGTCCCAAGTCACTTCACAAATATAATCAGAAAGAAATGGCACTGAGACAAAGTAGGAGATATTAGGAAGGGCGGTCAGAAACTTGGTCTAAGAAGTGGCTTTTAAGGAAAGACTTAAAGGAATAAAGGAAGGATTTAGGGAGAGAATTCAAAAGCGTGGGGCCTCGACGACTGAAGGCATGGCCACCAAAGGTGGGGCAAAGAGAGGGGGACATGCACAAGGCCACAGTCAGAGGAAGAGGGTGTTCTGGGGAAGGATGTAGAGCTTGAGGAGATTACTGAGATAGGGAGGGGTGAGGCTAAGAAGGCATTTAAACATGATAGTGAAAATCTTAAATTTGAGGCACTGGGGGCTCGAAAGCCAATGTAAGTCAACAAGGACAGTGGTGATGGGTGAGTGGGACTTGATGTGGGATAGGATATGGACAGCAGAGTTTTTAGTGAGCTGAAGTATACGGTGGCTGGAGGATAGGATGACAGACAGGAGAGCATTAAAATAGTCATGGTGAGCATGTGGTGTTGGCAGCTCAGGGTCAGATAGGAAGTTGTAAACAGTCTGGTTCAGTCTTGAACAATGGCCAGGGAGGAGGATGAAATTTCTGGCAAGGGTGCAGAGTTTAGCTGTAGGAAATTGCAACTCATCCAAGACTGGATGTTGGACAAACAATCTGACGGCACAGAGGCAGTGAAGGTGTCGAGAGAGATGATAGAGAGGCAGAGCTGGGTGTCATCCGCATACATGTGGAAGCTGACCTCATGTCTACAAACTATGTCACCAAGGGGCAGCATATAGGTGAGGAAGAGAATCGGGCTTTGGGGGACTCCAAAGGTAATGGTACAGTGGTGGGAAAAGAAACCATTGCTGGATATGCTCTGGTTACAAGTGGAACCAACTGAGAGCAGTCCCACTGAGCTGGACAATGGAGGACAAGTGATGGGAGAGGATGGAGTGTTCAACCATGTCAAAGGCTGCAGAGAGGTTGAGAGATTGAGGAGCAATAGTGCAGCATGGTCTCAATCACAGAGCCACTGCCACTCTCCCAGGGCAGCGCCTCAGCATTCCTAGCCATCTTTTGGAGAACAAATTGCCGGATGGTTGTGACACCCTGCAAGCCCCTTTCCACACTGGTAAATGCAGCCACGATGGCAGCAGTCTGAGCTTGCGTGACAGCAAGCTGAGCTTCCACTCCAGCATTCAGACAAAGTGTACTATGTACTTGTGCTACAATGAAAGCTGAGACATCAGCCATCAGATGCTGTATGATGGTTGGGTCCACAAGTGCGCTAATGGATCTGCCCACTCCTTCCACGCTGGAAAGGATCGTCTCCAAGCTCTGCGCAATACCCTCTGCAAGGTTGGTACTGAACTCCTTGACATTGCACTCAGCCTTTCTGGCAGGTCTGCCAATGCACAAGCATTATGTTGTGCATACCCATCAGCCTTCTTCTGCAGCCTGCCCCATCAAAGTCCTCATGTGAGACCTCTGCAGCAGAACTTGTGCGCGACCTCGCCCTCCGGGGAGCTGGCACTTTCCCCCTGCCCTGGCTGGAGCCTGCTCATGTCTGGTGACTCACCACATGCAGACCCCACCTCTAAGCTACCCTTTAAACTCTGCGCAGTGTCAGTATCTGAGCTGGTGGCTGCGAGTGTCAGATCGAGTGACGGTGTTTCTTCTTCTTCATCACTCTCCTCTCCCTCTTTTTGTACAACCACTGGTTGGGTAGGTTGGATTTCTTGGGTATCTAAAAGGAGAAAAGCACAAGGGTAGGGTTATGGTGAGGGGAGGAGGAGGAAGCATCCTTACACCATGGGCAAATTGTAAATCAGAAGAGATTGTGGGATAAGGGGGAAGTGGGATGCAAGAAGGAGGAGAAAGTATGAGGATATCAGCATCTTGTACTCTTTCAGCCCTGCCGCTCGCCACGGGCTCAGTCATGCCCCTCGCACCGAATGGCTAGCACTGTCTCCTCCAAGGGGGTGAGGTGATGCAGGCGAGCCTGTACCCTGCTGGTTTGAACCACATTTTCCTGCAAGAGAAAGGGAAGTGTGTCAGTGAGTGTGGTGCAATGTGTTTGGGTGATGTTACTGTCATGACTATCAGTGTGTGCAAGCTGTGAGATCTGGCATTGATTCTTGCAGCAGTGGTAAGTGCGTGCAGGTGAGGTGAAGCTATGAATGTGAGGTATGAGTCGTGTTTGGTATAGATTGTTGGTAGGCGAGTGATGGGGTGTGGTGTATTGAGCAGTGTTTGAGGCTAGTGGTGCAGATGGTAGGATATGGCATTTGAAGATGAATTCACTGACCTTGACCACTCATGTGAGGTCATTAAACTTCTTCCTACACTGAGTCCAGGTTCTCGGGACAACACCACAGTGGCTATCTGCTCCCATTGCACTTTGGTCTGTTGTCTGGAGGGCCTCCTAGCCCCCTGTGGAATGAGGACCTCTCTCCTCCTATTGACCTCCTGCACCAAGACCTCCAGTGCTGCATCAGAGAACCATGGTGTGCTCTCTCCCCTGTTGTGCCGTCATTAATTGATTTTTCAGTTGAATGAGCTGCTGCTGGCAGAATGCACCTCCGTTTTACAGGTGCAGACTGCCTTTAAGTAATGCAGGCTAGCTTTAGTTTGTGCGAGCCTCATAAGAACTTTTGCCCCTGTTGAGTGTTCAGCCACTCAGCAATGTGTTCAGCACTGGGCTGAATGCCACAATCATGCAATTGAGCAGGCAGCATGAAATTCGTGTGGTTAGTGTTAGTGGCGAGGGTCTCGCAGCTGGTGAGGTTGGGGGAGCGGAGGCAGCGGAGGCATTTCTGCTGAACATTTCTTGTGGGGCTCAAAGGAGCACTCCTGCTCCTCCTGGCCCCACTAACCTTACCTTGCAGTTCCACGCTGGATCCCGGCAGCTTCACCTGTTGGCACAGGTGTGGCCACGGTGGACACCATGCCTGGGCTAAGATGCTGCCAGGGTCCCATGTATGTCCTGGGAGCCCGATTTGCATTTAATAATGAGACTCATCTACAGCCAAAACTAGCACCATTAAGATAGGGACTCAGTGGGAACAGAGCGTGCACCCCTCCTCCTCCCCCCCCCCCCCCAACACACGCTCCTTTCCTGTCGATCGGGGAAAAGTTAAAATTCCCCCTATAGCAGCTACATAGAATTATGTAGGATTTACAGCATTGAAACAGGCCATTCGACCCAACTGGTCTATGCCGGTGTTTATGCCCCACTTGAGCCTCCAACCATCCCTCTTCATCTAACCCGATCAGCATAACCTTCTATTCCTTTCTCCCTCATGTGTTTATCTAGCTTCCCCTTATATGCATCTATGCTATTCACCTCACCTACTTCCTGTAGTAGCCCGTTCCACATTCTAACCACTCTCTGGGTCAAGAAGTTTCTCCTGACTTCCCTATTGGATTTATTAGTGACAATCTTATATTTATGGCCGCTAGTTTTGGACTCCCCCACAAGTGGAAACATCTTCTCTATGTCTACCCTATCGAAACCTTTCATGATTTTAAAGACCTCTATTAGGTCAGCTCTCAATCTTGGCTTTTCTAGAGAAAAGAGCCCCAGCCTGTTAATTCTTTCTGGATAGTTATAACCTTCCAGTTCTGGTATCATCCTTGTAAATCTTTATTGTACTTTCACCAGGGCTTCTATGTCCTTTTTGCAATAGGGAGACCAGAACTGTGCACAGTACTCCAATTGTGGGCTAATCAAGATTCTATATGAACTTAACGTAACTTCTCTGCTTTTGAGTTCCATGGGGGCGAAATTCCCATCGTGGCTTTTCATCCCCCCCCCCCCGAGGCACGAACTGCGCTCTTGTGAAATTACACGAGAGATTAGCGGCGGCACTACCGGGTATCGCCCTGATCTCCTGCGCCCGGAGATCCTGACGTCATCTCTGGGCGCAGCGCCCCGGTAGCGCCTGGGAAGAAAAATTTCCCCCTCGTGCCCCGCAGCAGCGTCAAATTATGTTACCGATTGCCGCAGGGGTCATGAACAGTGAGGCCAGCTGTCATGGGCGCCATTTAAAGGTGCGGTGGCCAGCTGAAATGAAATAAATCGCCGATTAAAAAAAAAAATTCCTGAGCACCAGACGCGGGCTGATTGCGTGGCACTCCCGCACCCCGGTGCTACAGCCAATGCCAAATTTTTATGACTTTGTTAATCTGCATTGCTACTTTTCATGATTTGTGAATCTGTACTCTGAGATCGCTTTGCACATCCACCTCATTTAGATTCTTATTTTGCAAGGGGTAGGTGGCTTCCTTATTCCTCCTCCCAAAATGCAGCACCTCACACTTTTCTATATTGAAATTAATTTGCCATTTACACATCCAAACTACTTGAAAGCAAATGTGTGCACCCACAAGCTCATGTCGAATGGGTCACTGCTCGCTGATCTGAGGATAAAGAAGAAAGCTGGTCACTAATGAGATGAGATCTGGATCTTTTACTGGATGTTTCATGATTAACCAAAGTTTGAAATGCAGTTGATTTGTGTTGGTGTATAATAGGATGTGAAATGAATGGATACTGGAACAAGAGCCAGCTCTGAAAAGCTTTCAAACAGTTTTATCCTGATTTAAGATCTCTAAAAATATTTACAATTTACGATTGGTGAAGTAATTTCCTCTCCTTTGATTGCAGGGCTTGGCTGAGGTTGACGCAAAGTTGCTTGTGGAATGTGTTTTGAAGTTTCAATATTTACAGTAACTGGGAGAGAGCCTGTGGCCAAGTTCAGTGGGTGTTAAATGGCCATTGGTTTAGTTGAGGAAATGGGAGGTTAAATAACCTAGATTTTGTTATGACTGGATCAGCAGATGCATTCTAATTTTGGCAAATCTGACTCTAACACTAGTGCATTGTTCCCCTTGTAGCTGCACCATTTGTGCACTGAATTGAGCACAGTGCGAGTTTAGCTAATACAGGGAATACTTTTTCATTGCTTTTTATGTACATGAATTTACATAGAGACATACATTTCAGGGAGCCATTGTGCATTTTGATTGCACGGTGTGTGGGGATGGGGTGCAGTCAGTTAGTGCTGTGGCTGTGTCCATGATGATATGGCAACGCACATCATGTGTTAATCATGGGGTGGCTGCACCCGGCCATAATGTGGTGGGGGTGGCAGAACGGGAATGTAACAAATTCAACAAGTTTTACAGAAAACAATTGAGGGGGGAGGGAGGGTGGCTTTCAACTTCGATGGGGGTGTGAAACTGGTAGAATCGGATCGTCCACCCATTATGCATCCTGCCCAATTTTCCGTTCCATTGAAGTCAATGTTGAAGTTGAAAGTTACTCTACAATATGAACTGTGCCACAAACAGAATTGTAGCACTCCAAAACAATGCTTCTTCAAGGACCACTGGCTGTATGAAAATATGTTTAAGAGAAAAAGCAAAAATAGATTGCCAAACACACAACGCAATGACATAAACCACATCAAAATACCTCATTGTGCCACTTCCATATGACCCTGTGACAAAAACAACAATTTGCATTGATATAGCACATTTAATCGGGAAGAAACCTCTCAAGGTGCTTCACAGGAGCGTAATCAGACAGATATTGACACCGAGCCAAAGAAGAAGATATCAGGAGGTGTGACTAAAAACTTGGTGAAAGAGGTGGGTTTTAAGGAGACTCTTAAAAGAGGAGAGGGAGGTGGAGAAGTGAAGAGGTTTAGGGAGGGAATTGCAGAGCTTAATTGCCTAGCTTAGGACTTAGATGGCTGAAGGTAGATGGTGGGGTGAAGGGAGTGGGGGATGCACAAGAGGCCATATTTAGAGGAACGCAAAGTTTGCAGAAGTAACATGGCTCAAGAATGTTACAGAGGTAGGGAGGGGTGAGGCTATTTGATCATGAGGATGACATTTTTAAATTTGAGGTGTTGAAGGACCAGAAATCAATGTAGGTCAGTGAACACAGGGGTGATGGGTGAGTGGAATTTGGTGTGGGATTCAATTTGTGCAGCAGAGTTTTGGATGAGTTGGAGTTTATGAAGAGTGTAGGATGGAAGGCCTCAATAATGTATGACTTTTCAATAATTATTATCTTCCTTTTAATAAGAAGATTCAGACGAACAAGGCCTTTCAACCCATTTTAATTAATCTTTCTGGAATAATGACCTTACCACATTTCCACTTAGCTGTAACATCCACCCGTATAGGTGGGCAGGACCTTAATTTAACACCACCATCAATGCAGTACTGCTCTGTGGTGTTAACTTAGATTGTGCACTCAAGTCGCAATGTGGGGCTCAAACACCCAACCTTCTGATAGAATTATAGAATCATTGAATCATAGAATGGTTACAGCACAGAAGGAGGCTACTCGGCCCATCGAGCCTGAGCCAGCTCTCTGCAAGAAACATTGAAGCTAGGAGCAGGAGTAGGCCATTCGGCCCCTCGAGCCTGCTCTGTCATTCAATGTGATCATGGCTGATCATCCAAATTCAGTACCTTGTCCCTGCTTTCTCCCCATATCCCTTGATCCCCTTAGCCTTAAGAAATATATCTAACTCCTTCTTGAATATATTTAATGAATTGGCCTCAACTGTCTTCTGTGGTAGAGAATTCCACAGGTTCACTACTCTCTGGGTGAAGAAATTCCTCCTCATCTCAGTCCTAAATGGCTTACCCCTTATCCTTAGACTGTGACCCCTGGTTCTGGACTACCCCGCCATCGGGAACAGCCTTCCTGTATCTAGTCTGTCTAGTCTTGTTAGAATTTTATAAGTTTCAATGAGATCCCCTCTCATTCTTCTAAACTAATATAAGCCCAATCGACCCAATCTCTCTTCATACATCATTCCTGCCATCCCAGGTATCAGTGTGGTGAATCTTCGCTGTACTCCCTCCATGGCAAGAACATCCTTCCTCAGACAAGGCAACCAAAACTGCACACAATACTCAAGGTGTGGTCTCACCAAGGCTCTGTACAACTGCAGCAAGACATCCTTGCTCCTGTACTTGAATCCTCTCGCTATGAAGGCCAACATACCATTTGCCTTCTTAACCGCCTGCTGCAAGAACACTTCAGCTAGTCCCACTCCCCCTCCCTTTCCCTATAGCCCTGCAAATTTTTTTCCTTCAGGTACTTATCCAATTCTCTTTTGAAAGCCACGATTGAATCTGCCTCCACCACACTTTCGGGCAGTGCATTCCAGATCCTAACCATTCACTGTGTAAAAAGGCTTTTCCTCATGTCGCCTTTGGTTCTTCTGCCAATCACCTTAAATCTGTGTCCTCTGGTTCTCAATCCTTCAGCCAATTGGAACAGTTTCTCTCTATCTACTCTGTCTAGACCCCTCATGATTTTAAACATCTCTATCAAATCTCCTCTCAACATTCTCTGCTCTAAGGCGAACAACCCCAGCTTCTCCAGTCTATCCACATAACTGAAGTCCCTCATCCCTGGAATCATCCTCGTAAATCTTTTCCGCACCCTCTCTAAGGCCTTCACATCCTTCCTAAAGTGCAGTGGCCAGAATTGGACACAATACTCCAGTTGAGGCTGAACCAATGTTTTATAAAGGTTCATCATACTTTTGTACTCTATGCCTCTATTTATTTTTTATTCATTCATGGGATGTGGGCGTCACTGGCAAGGCCAGCATTTATTGCCCATCCCTAGTTGCTCTTGAGAAGGTGGTGGTGAACTGCCTTCTTGAACCGCTGCAATGCGTGTGGTGAAGGTAGTCCACAGTGCTGTTAGGGAGGGAGTTCCAGGATTTTGACCCTGCGACGATGAAGGAACGGAGATGTACTTCCAATTCAGGATGGTGTTTGACTTGGAGGGAAACTTGGAGGTGGTGGTGGTCCCATGCACCTGCTGCCCTTGTCCTTCTAGGTGGTAGAGGTCGCGGGTTTGGGAGGTGCTGCCAAAGAAGCCTTGGCGAGTTGCTGCAGTGCATCTTGTAGATGGTACACACTGCAGCCACGGTATGCCGGTGGTGGAGGGAGTGAATGTTTAAGGTGGTGGATGGGGTGCCAATCAAGCAGGCTGCTTTGTCTTGGATGGTATCGAGCTTCTTGAGTGTTGTTGGAGCTGTACTCATCCAAGCAAGTGGAGAGTATTCCATCACACTCCTGACTTGTGGCTTGTAGATGGTGGAAAGGCTTTGGGGAGTCAGTTTTGTGTCTGTACCTTCCTACCTAGACACAATTAGAACTCAGAACTCAGAGATTCAAACATGAAGTGCTTTATTCAAAAGGAATGTTCCAAGAGTACTGAACAAAAAGAGCTAAAGCTTAACCAAGAGAACAACCCCAACCATTTATCTGCTGTGACAGCGCCACCGCAGGTGGGAGGAGAACACCCAATACATAACATATTCCTCCCCTCTTAAATGAAAGGTCCACATTATTCCTCAACAGGTAAATTACTTTCAATGCACTCAACTAACCAAGGGTAGAGGTAGACTGCCTCAAACCCTGACTTTACCCTGGGGTTTATTCTGCCCCAGTCTTGTGGGTAAGTCACTAAGCCTACAGATCCAAGCGTCTTGGAGGCCGCCACTCTCTGACAGGTTACCAGCAGTCATCGCTGGCTTCCACAGCAGTAGGCATTGACACAGGCCTAGATAGAGGAGGTGCCTGTGTCAGTCGAAAGTCAGGAGTTTGCACAGGTGGAACAGTCTCTTTGACTTCCTGTGTTGGAGAAGAGCACTGTGGCAAAGGATGCTGGTTTGCGGTATCATCTGGAAACAGTTCAGGCCAACCAGCTGTTGGAGCCTCTGTGGCTGTCTCTGCTCCTAGCAACAGTTGATCTGTGTGTCTTTTCCAGACGACGTCCTCAGCAGTCTCAACCGTGTAAGACACAGGGCCCGTCTGCGCGATCACCGTAGCAGGAACCCATTTCGGTCCAGTGTTGTAGTTTCGAGCTAGGACGTGCTCTCCAGGATGAAACCGTCTCTCCTTGGCTCTTTTCTCTCTCCTTTCAACTTGAGCTTGTTGTTGACGATGGACAACCTGCTCTGCCCTTGGAGGTTTGAGTAAGTCAAAACTTGTCCGCAACTGCCTCTTCATCATGAGCGAAGCGGGGGAAGTTTTGGTTGTGGCATGCGGCTCGGTCCTGTAGGACAACAGGAAGCTGTTCAGACGTTGGTGGATTGAGCCCTGACCTTGCGATGCCTTCAAGGCGTGCTTCAAAGTTTGCACGAACCTTTCTGCTAGGCCATTAGTAGAGGGATGATAGGGCGCAGACCTGATGTGTTGGACAACATTCACATGCAGGAAGGTTGCAAACTTCTGTGATACAAATTGTGGACCGTTGTCACTTACGAGTTGTTCCGGTGAGCCATAACGGCTGAACATCTCACCCAGTTTCTCAATTGTTTTCTCTGCCATGGTAGACCTCATCACAGCGACCTCCGGCCACTTGCTATGAGCGCCCACAACCACCATAAACATCTTCTCTTCGAAAGGACCGGCGAAGTCCACATGTGCTCACTGCCACACTTCTTCAGGCCAATCCCAGGGGTGTAGGGTTGCCAGCTGTGGAACATTCCAGCCCTTTGACATGGGGAACATGTTTTGGCTTTCTCCTCAATATTTCCATCGAGACCTGGCCAGCAGAAGTAGCTTCTTGCCATTTCCTTCATCCAAACCATCCCACTGTGGCCTGTATGAAGTTGTTGCAGTATAGGTTCCCTCAGAGGTGGCGGAATGATGACACGGCATCCCCAAAGAAGACAACCTGCCTGGACGGAGAGCTCATTTCTTTTTGAAACGTAAGGTTTCAAGCTAGGAGAATCTCCTATAGCTCTCCCTCGAATGACATTGTCCATTACCTCAGACAGGACTGGATCGTTGCGGGTGTACCTTCGCACCTGAACTGCAGTAACAGGTGCTCCCTCCACTTGTCCAAAGTAGAAGATGTCTATCTGACGAGGCTCTGGGGGAGTAACAGGCAAGGGTAGCCTCGAGAGACCGTCTGCGTTGCCGTGCAAGTCTGATTTGTGATATTTGATGTCATATGTGTGTCCTGACAAAAGTAAAGCCCACCTTTGCATCCTGCTTGCAGCAAGAGACAGAATTCCGGTGTGGGGCCCGAAGATTGAAGTCAATGGACGGTGGTCCATCAGGAGTGTGAACCTTCTCCCAAACAGGTACTGATGAAATTTTCGAATTCCAAAAACGATTCCCAAGGCCTCGCGCTCAATCTGCGCATAGTTACTCTCGGCCTTGTTCAAGGTGCGTGATGCGAAGGCGATAGGTTTCTCTTCCCCCAAAGGCATGATGTGGGATATGACTGCTCCCACACCATATGGTGATGTATCACATGCTAGCTGCATGGGTAGCTTTGGGTCGAAGTGTGTCAGGACCTCCGACTTCAGCAATGCTTTCTTTGCTTGGGTGAAAGCTTCGTTGCACAGTTCAGTCCATTTCCATGTTTTGCCTTGACATAGCAACTGATGTAACGGCTTCAGCAATGTTGCTAAGTCTGGAATAAACTTCCCGTAGTAGTTAAGTAGTGTAACGGGTTTTCCTGAGAGATGTCCCTGAGGTTTCTCTCTCTAGAGGCCTCTCTCTCTTGCACAGTAAAACCTTGAGTGCTTCGATCCACTCGCCCCTTAGATTCTATACTCTGGACTTTGGGGCAGGAACTACAATGTAGAGAAAACTCTTGCAGACCAAGTTTGATGAAACAAAATGAAATGTTATTGCATAATAAGGAAAAATATCAAATCAAATGCAAGCAGATAAGAGAGTACATGGGAGGGAAAAACACAAAACAAATCACCAATCCCACTAGGAAGTGCAAGGTTTTGAAATCAAGTCTGTGTTTGATCCTTTCAGGCATTCCGTCTCCACATGGATCGTGGAGCCCCTGCGAGCTGCGCCACACCTCTCTCCTGAGGTGGGGGTCGGGGGCGGCTGGACACCGGCGGGCCTGGATGTCGGCGGGGTCGAGGATCGTTGGCTCAACCCTGGTCAGAGAAGCCTTGGGCTGGCTCCCATCGCTTCTTCAGTTTGTTTTTATCTCTTCTCCTGAGCCGGGGTGGCTGGAAGGTTTCATCTCTTGGGGTTTTATTTTTTTTGTTTCTTCTCCCAAGTTGGGTCAATGGCCTCTCGTTTCGGCAACGGCCCAGGGATGGTCGATGATCTCCCAATGTGTTTCCCCGGGGCGGTACGCCGGCTTCGAAACGGCCTTCTTGATGTTGGCTTGGTTCTTCTTCCTCCTCCGATGGTGGAGAGGAGTTTGCTGATCTTCTCCCGAAGCGACTCCTCTTCACCCACCAGTTCTCTCTCCGGAGCTGTGTCTGTGTTCAAGCTTGCCCCAACTGCCGAAAAAGTCTTCCAGATATATCTTTCTTCCAGAAGCTTCTGTCTCCTGCCCAAAATCAGGTTAGTCTTTGTTTAACTTTTGGCGGGCTGGGAGCACAGCGGGGTAGTTATTATATTTTAAAATGTTTTCGATGGCCGGTATAGGCCCATCTCTGGTCTGGAATGACCTTCATTGTTTTTAATGTCCTGCTGATCTCGTTATCTAGTTCTGGGTGCTGTTCTCATGAATATGAAATTGTCCCCTTTTGTCTGGGTCAACATTTAGATGGCCTCTGTCTCCAGGCCGATCTTGACTGGATCTGCATCTAATCCATATGTGTACGTGTGGGTCTGGTTTCGTTCTCTCAGAAACGGCTTCCAGAACTTGCTGTGGGTTGAATCCACAAAGCTGTCTGAGGTTGCGCAGGAACCATTTTAAAGTGCCCCAATAAGCTGGTCACATGGTATGGCGGCCATTTTGTATGCCCCTTTTTCTGGGCTTCTTTTAAAACAGTCTTTAAAATCATGGCCTCTTCTGCCATTTGACCCTTATTAATACAAAGTCCAATTTTGCGAATCCTACACTCCCCCCGATGAAACTGTAACTTGCTTGAAGTATCATAATTCTGGGTGAGCAAAATTTTCTGACTTTCCACAATCTAACCATCCCCAGTATTTACCTATCTATGACCCCACGACACATGCATTTCCCATTTCAGAAAAATCTAGTGTACATTAAGCATCTATAGATGGCAATACCTTGGAGTTAAAAATCTAACAACTTACTTCCAGGCATGGAGGGGGTCCTTATACCCCTACATCACCTAGTGCATACACATTACTTTCTAATAATAACATCACATCACATCTAATAAAACGTCAATCATAAAATAAAGTACACACACGAAAAATTCAAAATGCACATGAATACATATCAAAAATAATACAGAGGAGGGAGGGAAAATTTAAACTTTATACAAAGCAGCAAAATCTAAACGGGTGTCTCTTCTACCCACACATAATGCTCCCTCCATTCCCCTCTATTCTCATACCTTTGCGAATGTTTGACCCTTTTACAGTGTACAAACAGCAAATAAACTACAATGATAACCTGGCAAACTACAAGAATGTGGGAGTCTATCCTAATCCCCAAAGGGACTTCTATATTAGTGAACAGGTCCCACCACGGTGGGGTCACTATGTCCAATATGTCTGCCCCTATCTCTAAAGCCTTCTGCTCCAGTGTGTAGAAGTGTTTCTGTGAAACAACAACAGCTTTTAATATCTTGGTGAGGTGTTCAGGGAGAGGAGGAATGATATATCCAAAATATGCAACGAATCGCTGCAGATCGGTGAAATTCTCTTTCACAGTGATGTGAACAGTGGAAGGTTCAGGAATGGGGACAATTCGCTCTTGGGCCACTTGAACTTCTGCCCTGGGCTTGAAACAGAAGCTGCTGTCACTAACCGGACACCAACCGTGCTGTCCATGTTGGTAGTGGGGCGCTGCAGTGCTGACACATTATGTCCCACCTCCTATATATGCCACCTGCGGGGGCACATGGCCTTGTGCCATTGCCTCCATGGTGCAATTTATAGGCTTCGTGCCAGCATTTCTGAACCTGCACTGTGGTTTTGAATGGGCATTCAAGTGCTGGGGACACAGGATGATGTGTGCTCCCCGGCTCCGGCACCCCAAGAGGTCAGTACCCGTCACTGCATGCTCTCATCGAATGACGTAAGGTGGGACCCCTGTGTAGCGAATGTGTGCACCCCCCTGAATGACTCCAATGTTCTCCACCCTGTCTACCGGGGCGGGTTTTGCTGTCTTTCCCATCACTGGCATTCTTACCACTATACCCATAATGGTGTGAGGAGACCGTCCACAGTCCACTGGGACTGGGTAGGCCTCTGAAGCTAGTCTGAGCTGGCACGGACTCAATGTATTCTCAAAAGGGTGGAGGGCTGCGAGGTGCTTGTTGCTGATCCAGGAGGGGGGCTAAACCTTGCTTTAAATCCTCCAGATTACTGCGGCCCTCACCCAGTAACCACGCCCCGTATAGCACACAAGCTTCGTTCTGCGCCGCCTGATCGGACGCATTCCGATCTTCCCTGATGAGAGCATTTACCGTTCTGGCGTGTTTCTCCAGCTCAGCTATAATCTCTTTTAAGTGTAGTGTCATGGCCTGGTCCTCATGTAACTCAGAACCCACTACTTTATTCTCATCAGTCAGTATTTTTCTTAACTGTGTTTTCAAACCATTGATCTGGGTTTGCAGCTCCACATCATCCAGTGTGTTGATGACGGAAGTTCCTGTATTAAAAGCTGTGTAAATATCATTTACTGCACTGCTCCTTTGCCTCCCTACTCTGTCCAAGACCTCATGTGGTGTGGTGTACAATTCGGCTCTGTCAACATCGGCAAAGTCGAATTCGTAAAACTGTTTAAACATGTTTGTTAACAGGACCTGGTATAATTGCTCCATTTCTTTGGGGCACCACTCTGGCAATCGTACCTCGGTGAGGTTTAAAATCACCGAAGCCACCGCGTAGTGGACCCCTTGGTACAGTACCTGACCTGTGGGTACCAATACCAATCCGTTCCCGGGTCCCTTTGTCATGGTGGGGCACCCTTCCTTGAGGGCTTTAGCTACCGGAACTGTGGGCAGGGGCTTGTGGGGTCAGGTGATGAGCTCAGTGGCGTTTACTGGGATCTGAGAGTATGGGACTCCACACACCCGTGTGCTGACGTCCCACCTCATTCCTTGTCCAGCATCCTGCCACTGTCTTTGGAAAAAGATGGAGACGCCTGTGGGGCAAGCGCGTTCTGAACCCCACATACAGATGTAGATCCCCTCATCTGGTTCCCACCATTTGTCCCAACAAACACTCAACCCCCCGTGAGGGAAAAAGAGTGGCAGGGCTATAGTAATAGGGGATTCGATTGTAAGGGGAATAGATAGGGGTTTCTGTGGTCGCGACCGAGACTCCAGGATGGTATGTTGCCTCCCTGGTGCAAGGGTCAAGGATGTCTCGGCGCGGGTGCAGAACATTCTGGAGGGGGAGGGGGAACAGCCAGTTGTCGTGATACATGTTGGTACCAACGACGTAGCTAAAAAAAGGGAAGAGGTCCTACAAGTAGAATTTCGGGAGTTAGGAGCCAAGCTAAAAAGTAGGACCTCGAAGGTAGTAATCTCTGGATTACTACCAGTGCCACGTGCTAGTAAGAGTACAGAGAACAGGATAGTTAGGCTAAATACGTGGCTTGAGCAGTGGTGTAAGAGGGAGGGTTTTAAATTTTTGAGGCATTGGAACCAGTTTTGTGGTAGGTGTGACCTATACAAAAGGGACGGTCTACACCTGTGCAGAGATGGAACTGATGTTCTCGGGGTAATTTTTGATAAAGCAGTTCGGGAGCATTTAAACTAGTATGGCAGGGGGCTAGAAACCTATGTAGTGAAATAGAGGAAAGTGAAAGGCAGACAGAAATAAATGATAAAAGGGTGAGGAACAAAAAACAAAGGGCCAAACTAATTCATAAAAAATGTGAGCATAAAAAAAGCCTGAGGGTTTTATACCTTAATGCGAGAAGCATCAGGAACAAGGTAGATGAATTAGCTGTGGAAATAGAGGTTAATAATTATGACCTAATTGGGATTACGGAAACATGGTTGCAGGGTGAGCAGGGCTGGGAGCTTAACATACAGGGGTATTCAGTATTTAGGAAGGATCGACAAAAAAGAAAGGGAGGAGGGGTAGCATTGCTAGTAAAAGAGGGGATAAATGCAATTGAAAGGAAGGATATTAACTCAGTTAATACAGAATCTATATGGGTGGAGCTAAGAAATAGCGAGGGGCGAAAAACATTAATAGGAGTGGTATATAGGCCTCCAAATAGTAAAATAGAGGTTAGGGAGGGCATCACGAGGGAAATTAGAGAAGCGTGCAATAAGAGCACAGCTGTCATCATAGGTGACTTTAACTTACATATAGATTGGACTAGCCTAATCAGTAAAAATAATGAGGAGGAGGAATTCCTTGAGTGTTTGAGGGATGGTTATCTGGATCAATATGTCGAGGAACCAACTCGGGAACAGGCTATATTGGACTGGGTACTGTGCAATGAGAAGGGACTAATCAGTAATCTTGTTGTACGGGGACCCTTGGGTCAGAGCGATCATAACATGATCGATTTCTCACTCGAAATGGAGAGCGAAGAAATTGACTCAGAGACTAAGGTCCTGAATTTAAACAAGGGGAATTATGATGCCATGAGACGGGAACTGAGTAGGTCTGATTGGACAACGTTCCTGGGAGGACTGGAGGTAGATAAACAATGGCAAACATTTAAAGATAGAATGACAAAATTGCAAAAATTGTTTATACCAATCTGGCATAAAAGGAAATCTAAAAAGGTGACTCAACCGTGGATAACAGGGGAAATTAGAGACAGCATAAAATCCAAAGATAGGGCGTATAAAATAGCCAAAAAAAGCGCCAGAGCGGAAGATTGGGAACAGTTTAAGATAGAGCAAAGGAGGGCAAAGGGCATAATCAAGAGGGGCAAAATAGCTTACGAAAACAAGCTGGCGGAAAATATAAAAACTAACTCCAAAAGCTTTTATAAGTATATCAAAAGGAAAAGACTGGTGAAAACCAAAGTTGGTCCATTGCAGTCAGATACGGGGGAATATATAATGGGAAATAAGGAAATGGCAGATCAACTAAATGCATACTTTGGGTCAGTCTTTACGAAGGAAGACACAAAAAACCTCCCTGGGATATCGGGAAAAATAGGGACATTGGCAAAGGAGGAACTGACGCAAATCAATATCTCTAAGGATATGGTGTTAAGGAAGCTAAAGGGATTGAAGGTGGACAAATCCCCAGGGCCTGATAACATGCATCCTAGGGTACTGAAGGAGGTGGCCCTAGAGATAGCGGATGCACTAAGGATGATTTTTCAGAATTCATTAGACTCGGGAACAGTGCCGATGGATTGGAGGGTAGCTAACGTTACCCCACTATTCAAAAAGGGGGGTAGGGAAAAAGCAGGTAATTACAGACCTGTAAGCCTTACATCAGTTGTGGGCAAAATGCTGGAGTCCATCATTAAGGATGAAATAGCGGAGCACTTAGCAAATGGGGACAGGATAGGACAGAGTCAACATGGATTTACAAAGGGTAAATCGTGCTTGACTAATCTATTGGAATTTTTTGAGGGAGTAACTGGTAGAATAGATGGGGGAGAGCCAGTAGATGTGGTGTACCTGGACTTCCAAAAGGCCTTCGATAAGGTCCCACATAAAAGATTAGCATGGAAAATTGAGGCTCATGGGATAAAGGGGAAAGTTTTGGCGTGGATAGGGAACTGGCTGTCAGATAGAAAACAGAGAGTTGGAATAAACGGCTCATTTTCTGAATGGCAGGCAGTAACAAGTGGGGTACCACAGGGATCTGTCCTGGGCCCCCAGCTGTTCACAATTTACATTAATGACCTGGATCAGGGAGTCGGATGCAGCATTTCCAAATTTGCAGACGACACTAAACTAGGAGGGGGGGTGGGCTCAGAGGAAGAGACCAGGAAGCTCCAGAGCGATTTGGACAGACTGGGCGATTGGGCGGATAAATGGCAGATGCACTATAATGTGGACAAGTGCGAAGTTATCCACCTTGGGTGCAGGAACGGGAGGGCAAATTATTATTTAAATGGCAATAGATTGGGAGAGGGGGAAGTACAGAGAGACCTGGGTGTTCTTGTACACCAGTCACTGAAGGCGAGCATGCAGGTGCAACAGGCGGTCAAGAAGGCAAACGGTATGCTGGCCTTCATAGCAAAAGGGTTAGAATACAGGAACAGGGATACCTTGCTGCAGCTGTACAGGGCACTGGTGAGACCACACCTCGAGTACTGTGTACAGTTTTGGTCGCCTCATCTGAGGAAGGATGTTCTTGCCATGGAGGGGGTGCAGCGGCGATTCACCAGGCTGATACCAGGAATGGCGGGAATGACCTATGAGGAGAGACTATGTAGTTTAGGGATGTACACACTGGAGTTTAGAAGATTGAGAGGGGACCTCATAGAAGTGTATAAAATTCTGACAGGTCTAGACAGACTGGATGCAGAAGGAATGTTTCCCTTGGCGGGTGAGAACAGAACTAGAGGACATAATTTAAGGATAAGGGCTAAACCATTTAGGACAGAGATGAGGGGGAATTTCTTCACTCAGAGAGTGGTGAACCTGTGGAACTCATTGCCACAGAGGGCAGTGTACGCCAGCTCATTAAATATATTTAAGAGGGAATTAGATATATTTCTACGGGCAAAAGGGGTTAAGGGTTACGGAGAGAAGGCGGGGACGGGATACTGAATTAAAGGATCAGCCATGATCTCATCGAATGGCGGAGCAGGCACGAAGGGCCGAATGGCCTACTCCTGCTCCTATCTTCTATGTATGAGTTCCCGTAATTGTCCGATGGGTGTTGTTACCCAATCTCTCCCATTCCACAGTGGAATTCTTCATGGTGCTGCTCAACTTGCGCAGCCACCACCAACGGTCCAAAGGTACATGTCCCAGACAGTTCAAGCAAATCTTCTTGCCCACGGTGACGCTAATCCTGGGTGCAATGATCCGCACCCTGGGGCACATCAGAGACGTTTCTCTGTATGCGAACCCCGTCTGGCTGGCGTATTCAGTAGAGTTCTACCCCAGCCAGCCTGGCCATCTTCCTTCATGGAAGTAGGCAGCAGTCTCTTCAGCGTCCCGTGAGCTGGTTCCGTCAGTCGCGATGGGGCCTCTGTCGCCAGAGCACCCATAAATCGTGGAGTCCTTAGTGCGGCCCCGATAGGCCCAGCTCCACCCGATCGTCACGAACGCGACGAGGATCCCTCTCATCTTTCTCCTGGTTCCTGCAACAAATCACACAATATAGCCAGGCTCCCGAGAGATTCTGGCTTAGGTGACGGCATGATTGGGTCTTTCGACCTCGATCCAAAACAACACACATACTGGGCAGATTTTAAACTACTTAAACTCTTATCCCCTTTTAATATATACACACCTTAAACTTAAACCTAAACGAAGTACAGTGCCGCCCGTCCCCGGGCGGCTTGCCTAATCCCTGATTGGACTGCAGCTCGCCGCTCCCTGTGGCGGGGCTGCAGTGACCTGTGGCTTGGGTTCCCCGCAGCCTTTTGCTGTTAATCGGGGACTGCGTTTTTTCAAGGATTTCTGAAGTCGGCGTTTACTGAGAACGGGGGACTCGGGCCAAGGCTTTACTGGCTGAGGCGTTCGAGTCGACCTGTGAAAAGGTACTTTGGGCGTGGCTCCCTTAGGGAGTGGACCTTCGGGTGGGACCTTAGCTCTCACAGTCCGTGGCTCTTCCACGACTGTGGGCTTCGGCTCCCTTCCATCAGGCTCCGCCCCTTTGGGATTCGGGCAGGCTCCCTTGGCGAGTGGACCTTCGGGTGGGACTTCAGCTCTCACAGCCCATGGCTCTTCCACGACTGTGGGCTTCGGCTCCCTCCCCTCAGGCTCCGCCCCTTTGGGAATTGGGCCTGTGGCAGACGGCTCCTCCTCACCTGTCCCTACAGGTGGAGAATCTCTGCCCCCAACTTCTACCTCCCCCACGCTCGAGTTGAGGGCGGGACCTCCGTCCTCCGACTCCACCTCCTCCAGAATCGTGTCGAGGGCGGGACCTTGTTGTTCGGGCCCCTCCTCGTCCGAGTCCCAGGCCATCGGGGAAAGCTCCCCCCAGGTGGGCGGGACAGCTTCTCCTTCCAAGCAGGCTACAACACCAGCTTGTGTGGTCTGTGACTCATCGCGCGCCTCAGGCTGAGGATCTTTACCCTCAGACCTGGCTTCGGTTGCTGATGCTCTTGCGCCTAGCTTAAACAGTTTGCACTGATTGATGTGAAACCATTTACAAGCCCTTAGCTGACCCTCTAAACTGCCAGCCCTCGCTGTTAACCTAGCGTTCTCCTCCCTTAAAGCCTGCTCAACTAATTTAGCCTCCCCAACCTGGCACCGCAGGTATTCCTCCATTTTACAGGAGGTCTCTTCCTGTGCGTGTCTTTCTGGGGGACACAGGTCGACAGGCTGCACTGGCTCTAGTCATTTGGGCAGTGCGGTCGGGGTTTCGGGAATGACAAGACCAGTGGTGACAGCTATCTTCCCCTGCGAAATCATCAGAGACCGCATTGTCTCTATGATTGATTCAATCGCAGTGGGATCCATAACTGCACCAGCTCCTTGAGCTACGGCTTGGGTTTTGGCTGGTGCTGGGGCGGCGGTCTGGGCTTGGGCTTGGGCTGCGGGAAATTTCCCTTTACTATCCTTCCACGGATTTCTACAGTCCTTGCGCCAATGTCCACCCTTCCCACACCCGTAGCAATTGAGATTGGCTTGGACAGGGCGATTCCCCTCCCAACGCCACTCCTTCTTGCTTGGGGCTGCGGGTTTTGCCTCATGCACCTTTTCCTTCTGGGGAGGTGTTTCCTGACCTCTACAATTCTTGTACGCCACATTTAGCTGATGGAGTACCGTCTCCTCCGTAACGCCGGGGCCTTGGGGATCAAACCAAGATCTGGCTAGGGCCTGTATCTGTGGCAAGCTGTTGGTAACCAAGCAACGGAGCCAATGAACCCGCTGTTTGTCGCTCATTGCAGCCCGTTCAGGCATGCCCAGACAGCTGCGTTGATACACTGGCCACAGCCTTTCTGCGAAAACCCGTGGGGGTTCTCCAGATAGCTGCATGGTCCCTTCTACACGGTCAAACGGACTGCCGTCGTCCACTCCCATTACTTCTAAAACTTCCTCCCTGAGATCCACATACCCTTTCCGTTCCCTCTTACTATCCTCTGAGAGGCACTGAAGGATCGTGCAATCCAGGGAGAAAAGCAACAGTTTCACCTGTTCCTGATCATCAGAGTCATTAATGGCTGCTGTTTCCTCTATCTCCCTGAAATGAAGTGAGGGATCTCCCTTTACTGTGAGTCATGCGAGGTGGCTCACCATGGACCTTAATTGCGGGCCAGCTTAGGGCACCACGAGCTGGTTCTGGTGGGGTCTGATACTGCCATCGGCAGCGTTGGGACCGAACCTCTGGTACCGAGCGGGACACATTGGTGCCGGTCCCAGCTTTGCGATCAGTGGTTCTTCCTCACACTCCACCTCGGCTACCTCCTCTTTCACTACCCCCTCCTTTTCCGGCCAAGTCTCACTATAGCTCGGCATGCTGAGGGCTCGGTGGCTGGTACCACAATTGCCTCAGCTGGAATCGGCTGTTTTGATTCCTTTAAAAAGTCCATGTGACTAACTTTCGGGCTGACGAGACATACCATGCCTTTTGCCTTAACCAGGGCCGTTCTTAGGTCCTCTATGGTCTTTTGGCAGGGGCCGTGGTCTGTGCTCTCAAACCCGTGCTCGAGGGCTAACTTGTAAGCTGCTTTAACCTCCACTACTCTCTCCTCCTGCGCTCTTAGCTGTTGTGCGAGGCGGGCGTTTTTCTCCCGTATCCTCGTTTCATTAATCTTTGCCTCAGTAACCTGGCACTCCAGGTACTCTATCCTAGCCTGATGTTGACTAGCTACCACTTGGCGTTCCTGATTCAGCGCGTGAAGCGCTGTGATGAGTTTTTCCCCACCCATGGCCTTTTCCTCTCTCTGCTGCCTGGGTTGTGATCTTGGCTGCCTGTGCTGCAACGGCCCGGTCCAAGATCTGGACCTGCTTCTTGTAACACATCAGCCACACTGCCTTCTCGACTGACTTCTTATGCTCTTTGCTCTCTGTCCACCTGATGGCTGCGTCCACCGGACGCCCATCCAGCAAGAGATCAGAAATCCACTGTTTCGTGAGATTTACCTTGCCAAAGATATAATCCGCTATCCTCTCATCCATTGCATTTCGACCATTCAAACTTGGATCTACTACATTGCAATCCTGCTGCCAGAATCCTGCCGCGGTCGCCATTTTCTGTAAGGGGTTTTCCTGAGAGATGTCCCTGAGGTTTCTCTCTCTAGAGGCCTCTCTCTCTTGCACAGTAAAACCTTGAGTGGTTCGACCCACTCGCCCCTTAGATTCTATACTCTGAACTTTGGGGCAGGAACAACAATGTAGAGAAAACTCTTGTAGACTAAGTTTGATGAAACAAAATGAAATTTTATTGCATAATAAGGAAAAATATCAAATCAAATGCAAGCAGATAAGAGAGTACATGGGAGGGAAAAACACAAAACAAATCATAACGACACAGTGCTAACTAAGGCAAATACAGGCATCTTATACTCTACAAAGATCATCATGAAATAAGGAAACACACGGAACATCGAGGGACAACAACTCATGTTAACTGCACCCTTAAATCCACCCCCTTATTAAACCTATCTGGATCTGATTGTGAAGGGCCAGAAACATGCTTCCCAATCCCACAAGGAAGTGCAAGGTTTTGAAATCAAGTCTGTGTTTGATCTTTTCAGGCGTTCCGTCTCCACGTGGATCGTGGAGCCCCTGCGAGCTGCGCCACACCTCTCTCCTGAGGTGGGGGTCAGGGCGGCTGGACACCGGCGGGCTTGGATGTCGGCGGGGTCGAGGATCGTTGGCTCGACCCTGGTCAGAGGAGCCTTGGGCTGGCTCCCATCACTTCTTCAGTTTGTTTTTATCTCTTCTCCTGAGCCGGGGTGGCTGGAAGGTTTCTTCTCTTGGGGTTTTATTTTTTTTGTTTCTTCTCCCAAGTTGGGTCGATGGCCTCTCGTTTCGGCAATGGCCCAGGGATGGTCGATGATCTCCCGATGTGTTTCCCCGGGGCGGGACGCCAGTTTCAAAACGGCCTTCTTGATGTTGGCTTGGTTCTTCTTCCTCCTCCGATGGTGGAGAGGAGTTTGCTGATCTTCTCCCGAAGCGACTCCTCTTCACCCACCAGTTCTCTCACCGGAGCTGTGTCTGTGTTCGAGCTTGCCCCAACTGTTGAAAAAGTCTTCCAAATATACCTTTCTTCCAGAAGCTTCTGTCTCCCGCCCAAAATCAGGTTAGTCTTTGTTTAACTTTTGGCGGGCTGGGAGCACAGCGGGGTAGTTATTATATTTTAAAATGTTTTCGATGGCCGGTAAAGGCCCATCTCTGGTCTGGAATGACCTTCATTGTTTTTAATGCCCTGCTGATCTCGTTATCTAGTCCTGGATGCTGTTCTCATGAATATGAAATTGTCCCCTTTTGTCTGGGTCAACATTTAGATGGCCTCTGTCTCCAGGCCGATCTTGATCGGATCTGCATCTAATCCATATGTATATGTGTGGGTTTGGTTTCGTTCTCTCAGAAACGGCTTCCAGAACTTGCTGTGGGTTGAATCTACAAAGCTGTCTGAGGTTGCGCAGGAACCATTTTAAAGTGTCCCAATAAGCTGGTCACATGGTATGGTGGCCATTTTGTATGCCCCTTTTTCTGGGCTTCTTTTAAAACAGTCTATAAAATCACGGCCTCTTCTGCCATTTGACCCTTATTAATACAAAGTCCAATTTTGCGAATCCTACAGTAGCCCCAGAAATGAACGTAACTGGCTCACATTCTGGGGTGCTGGGGCCTCCACAATCACCTTGACCTTTGACGGCACCTTATGCAGGCCAGTAGCGTCAATCACATGCCGCAGGTACTCAACTGAAGACTGAAAGAATTCACATTTGTCCTTACGAACCCTGAGTCCGTACTCTTTCAGTCGCTGTAGTGTCACATCCAAGTTCAGAAGATGATCCTCCTCATTTGTCCCAGTGACAAGGATGTCATCCAGGTAGCACTGGACTCCTGGCAGTCCACTCAAGATCTGATCCATTGCCCTTTGAAATAGAGCAGGGGCCGACATAATTCCAAACAGAAGGCGGCAGTACCTGTATAGCCCCTTGTGTGTCACAATTGTCAGCAGCTCCTTTGATTTGTCATCGACATGCATTTGTAGATAAGCCTGGCATAAGTCTATTTTGCTGAACTTTTGCCCTCCGGCCAGGCCCGTAAAAAGATCACCAATGAGGAGAAGAGGGTACTGTTCCGCAGACAGCACCGGGTTAATAATCACTTTAAAATCCCCGCAGATTCGAACAAATCCATCCTTTTTCAGGACAGGAACAATGGGTGTGGCCTATTTGCTCATGCTCACAGGCTCCAGGACTCCATTCTCGACTAAGGCCTCCAAGTTAGCCTCAACTTTTGACCTAATTGCATAGGGTACAGGTCGGGCTTTGTGAAACTTTGGCTTGCTGTCAGGTTTAATGTCCAGTCTCACGCTGATCTTTTTCATGCTCCCAAGTTCACCATTGAAGAGTTCTGCATGTTTGTTTAAAACTGCAGTCAGACCTGACTCCCCTTTTGACATCATGCGGACTGCAGGCCAGTCCAGCGTGATTTTCTCTAGCCACGCACGTCCCAGTAGAGATGGGTAATTTCCCTTTACCACATATAGTGGCAGTTTCGCAGTCTGTCCATTCAATTTAACTGTCACCTCAATGGCGCCTCTCATGGCCACAGGTTCGCCGGTATACGTCTTTAGCACAATGTTTGTTGGCTGAAGGGTAAGATGCTTTAGCATTTTGTTGTAGACAGTGTCTGAAACAAGGGACACAGCCGCGCCTGTGTCCACCTCCATCCGCACTGATTGTCCCTCCACCAGTGGCGACACCCAGTAGCCATTTGGATCACCTGCAACCGTCAGTATGTGCACCTCTTCCTCCTCAGAGGTGTCGCTCCCCTCTGTTTTGCTTGTTCCATCATACTGCACTGAATGAACACTCTTTTTCTTCTCTTGTCCAAACACAGACATTTTGCTTTCATGCTTCCCAGCTCTGTCTGTTCTTTTTTTACCTCTACAGGCACGTTCAATGTGACCTTTTTTGCCACAATTTCGGCATTCCAGCTCCATACACCAGCAGTCATTAGCGTGATGGCCCGTTTTCCCACAATGGTAACATGTGCCGTTCCACACACCTTTAGGCTCAGATGACACCTTGTGAACTCTCCCTGTTGAACTCAACTGGTGAGCCTCCTTTTCTGCCATCTCCATGGAGACACTAACTTCAATGGCCTTTTCAAGAGTAAGGTTGTCCTCAGTAAGAAGGTGCTTCTGTGTGGCTGCACTTAGCAGACCACACACAAGTCTGTCTCTAATGGTGTCATTCAGCACCTCCTTGAACTCGCAGTGTTCTGACAACCTTTTTAACGCAGCAATAAACATCATCACTGATTTCCCCCTCCTCTTGATTCTGTTTGTGAAATCTAAATCTCTCAGCAATAATCAGAGGTTTTGGTGAAAAATGTGCTCCAAGAATTTCCACTAGTTGTTTATATGTTTTAGTTCCTGGCTTATCTGGCTGTACAAGGCTGCGAAGTAAATTGAATGTCTTTGCCCCCATTATACTCAAAAAGGTATGCACGACCTTTTCGTTTGCCATCGCATTTGCCAAAACAAAATAGTCAAAACGTTCCGTATAAGCACTCCATTGCTCCACATTTTCATCGAAATCACCGATGTTTCCTAATATAGTAGCCATCTCACATTTCAAATTTTAATTTCTGTTTACTCAGTGCACCCGTAACGTTAATGATATGCTGCAATCTCTGTTCCGAGTGTTTTGTAGTCGAAAACAAGAAAGTTCCCACAACACAGATTCCTCCGATCCTCGTCGCCACTTTTTGTGTCTGTACCTTCCTACCTAGACACAATTAGAACTCAGAACTCAGAGATTCAAACATGAAGTGCTTTATTCAAAAAGAAGGTTCTGGAGAGTACCGAACAAAGAGAGCTAAAGCTTAACCAAGAGAACAACCCCAACCATTTATCTGCTGTGACAGCGCCACCGCAGGTGGGAGGAGAACACCCAATACATAACAGTCAGGAGATGAGACACTCAGTGCAGAATACCCAGCCTCTGACCTGCTCTTGTTGCTGCAGTATTTATGCCTGTCTATGTCTTCTTGAAATCTATCACTATTCTCCTCATTGTTCGCTATACCTCCAAGTTTTGTGTCATCTGCAAATTTTGAAATTGTGCCCTGTACTCCGAAGTCCCATAAAACCCTTTGAAATATAGTCACACCATTGAGAAGTTTTCCTACATTACAACAGTGACTACACGTCAAAATTAATTCATTGGCTGTAAAGCACTTTGGAACATCCGATGGTCATGAAAGGTGCTATAGAAATGCAAGTCTTTCATCTTTCTTTCTTTAATCTATGAAGCAGATGCTTTACTCAATGCCATCCATAAACAAATTATTCAGAATGCCAGTCAGTGTCCTCATTTACATTAAGGCTCATGACACCATTAGCCCTGTCCTCACCAAACACAATTGACTTTCCACATCTCAGAGAATCAACCATAAGAATCTTGTTCTTACCTTCAAATCTTTCTACAGATTTGTTGCTCCCTACCTCTGTGATCTCCTCCAATGCTATGACCTTACACACATCTCCTGTCCTCCAGCACTGGTCCACTTCTTGTTTCTCAGTCCTTCAATTCTACCATCAGTGGTTACTACTCCAGCCACCTTACCCTCACCATTAAATCTCCCTCCCTCAGCATCTCAGGCTTGACACCTCCCTCTGTACTTTTAAAAATTCCCTGACGCCATCATTCACTCTTTCCCCCCCGCTCGATATTTCCTTGTTATCCACTTCCCTGGAAGGTACTCTGAGACGTCTCTCTCTCTATGTAATGAGCACTGTATTAATGTCAGTTGCCGATGTTTCAGACAAAAGATACACAAGTACATCTCAGAATTGGAGCTGGTGCCTGATACTGCCAATTAAAGTCCTTCTTGGAGTTACATAGGTATCTTACGCACTGACTACTTTTTCCCTCCTTGTTTGTTCTGCCTGGGTCTGAACCATAACTAACTGGAACATGAAAAGTTGTTATACCCATAAAGCTCTTTGAAATGCATTCACATCTTTCAGAGTCAATGTATGAGACAAAGGCACTTTAACAATGAACAACAAGCTTCACAACACACACCAAAGTCCTGCCCATGCCCATCTGTGGTGTCTGACAAGTACTGCCTGTGCTGTGACTATCCTGATTAAATTATGATGTTTTTAATAGCTCAGTGGTATATGTTAATTGTTCATAACATTTGAATGTACTCACTGATTATTAGAAGACACATGTGTCCAGAAAAACAATCAAAAGTATTAACTTGACTAGTTACATTCTGATATACTTTGTGCAGAGCTAACAGTACATCCCAGCAAGCACTTGCAACATAGAGTAGTAACTTTCTTAAAACAACCTGTTTTTAAGCTAAGGCGCTCAGTAGAGAGAGGAAACCCTTAAGCCATGAAAAAAACACTCAATTTTTGTCACAGTCCAATATAGAGGTGTAACATTGCATACTTCTTGCAGAATTGTCTGTACTAAGGTGAGGGGTGCTGAGAAATGGAGCACCTTTCTGCTTCTACTGTCTCACGTACTTTCAAGTTACATATTGCAGGCCACATTCAGAGTGAAACTCTGCGTGGTTTTGCCCCCCCCATTATCCGTAGAATACCCTCCCCTCCCCACTATACCAGAATGAGGTTTCCATTTCCTACCCCAGCCTTTCTTGTAGCCATTCTCAGCAAGACACCCTGAATTTTGGATAGTTTTGTACCATCTGTGCACGCTGACTGAGAATTGGGTTCAGACTGCCAAACTCCCTTATGGTTGGAGAGAGTGACATTGATTGAACACCCAATTAAACAATTGAAAGCATTAATAAGTGTGATATATATAAATATATCAAAACAATGTTGCATTTTTAAAACAAAATGAGTGATTGTAATGCTACTGACATTTGCAATTTTCAAAGGCCACAATCCTTTGGTTCTGTTTGATTTGGTCACTGGTAATGGGGCTGCTTATGACTGACGCAGTGAAGAGGCTTTCATCCCATCAG
This sequence comes from Somniosus microcephalus, assembly GCF_052327205.1. NCBI lineage: Eukaryota > Metazoa > Chordata > Chondrichthyes > Squaliformes > Somniosidae > Somniosus > Somniosus microcephalus. The sequence continues at coordinate 194,862,077 of NC_140990.1, read as the reverse complement.
TCTGGGCTGGCTTTAATCCAGGACTCAGATGTGAAAGACTAAAACGCTAATCCATCCGTTGGCCCTTTTGCTTCAATTCCTTTTAAAAATATTTGTCAATTTTCAAAGATCTAGCCTTTTACAGGCTTACAATAGTCAAACCAGCTGGAGTTTATATTTTTGCTTCTCTAAACAAAGGAAGTATTTGTATTGCATTCTTTCTACTATTAATCTTACTTTACACAACAGCATTACTATTCCCAATGTTTCTTTCCGCTCATCTTCATGTTGAGGCCCTGAGACACTCTACAAGTTCATGCATTAGCTCCAGTTCTTCTTTCTCTTCAGATGACATGTCTCTTCATTTAGTATTTTATTGATTTGGTATTCTCATAGTAATGGAGGATAAGTGTTTTCAATGGACAAATTGGGTCTTCATTATGCTATGAGCGGGAAAATGGTAGAACTTACTACCATATCGGGAATCAAGTAAAATTTCAAAATTTGCGGATGACACCAAATTGGGGGGTATAATTAAAACTGAGGAAGGCTGCGACAAAATACAAGATAACCTTAATAAACTTGCAGAATCAGCATGTAAATGGCAAATGAATTTCAATATAGATCAGTGTGAGATGGTGCATTTTGGTAGGAGGAATAAGGAGGCCTTGAAAAATAAGAGTCTAAATGGGGTAGAGGTGCAAAGGGATCGGGGGTATAGATGCACAAATCACTAAAAATAGCAACGCATTTTTAAGGCCATAGAAATGCAAACAAAGTACTGGGTTAATTTCTAGAGAGATAGAATTGAAAAGCAGAGAAGTTATGTTAAACATGTAAACAACCTTGTTTAGACTACACTTGGATTACTGTGCACAGTTCTGGTCTTCATATTACAAAAAGGATATAGAGGCATTGGAGAAGGTGCAAAGAAGATTCACAAGGGTGATACCAGAACTAAGAAGTTCTAATTATCTGAATAACTGAAGCCTAAGCTACTGGGAAACTTTTAATCACCTTTGTTGCAACCTTCATGGATTTTGGAAAGAAAGACTGAATAATACTTTGAGAGCATTCATTTGTTGCAAATGAAAATCATCGTGAAGAAAAAGGGGTCACTTGTTTTGGTCAAGAGGATTGAGAAACAACATTATTTCTGAGGTAGCAAGGTTGCACTTGCCAATGGAAGCAAATTTTCTGCCAACTGAGTCAACAACCAGCAGCAGGATATAAAGCCACAGGAATATCTGCGACCTACTCACTACTTTGGAGGTGGACAATGTGGGAGTAGACAAATAAGGATAGCGGAAGTAAACTAGGACTAGCAAAACATTGGAGCTCTTTTTTATCTTTTGATAAAACTTTGATGACCACAGCAACACTTAATTAAGTTGAGGTGAGTGATGTGAGGATGGGTATCGATGTATCACTCTCTGTCAATGACCAAATTTATCCTTGGTTGCCCTCTTCTTTGCAAGTTTTTTTTAAGTTCTCCAATTCTTCTTTAGATCTTTCTCACCTCACTCCTCCTTCTCTACTCTAGGCAGTGAAGCAGGAAAGGGTATAGTTTCACAGGTGGCAATGGCCAACCCAGCAAGTTTGCTTACTTATATAGCTGATTACCTCTCGTTTTGAATTGGCTTTTTCCTTGCTCACAACCCCGCAGCATATTTATAAAGTATAACATAATATAAATAATAATAAAAACTATAGGTTGATAGCGTTGGTCAAGGAGGTTAAACACAGTATCATGCCTAGGTTTCGCCATGCATTGACTCATTACAGTCTTGGCTGTACAATCACAGGGAGGCTCCCAGTCGATGTTGGGCAATACCCCACATGGAGGGAGGCAAAAGTAGATGATTATATACTCTGGGCCCCTCTTGTGCCATTTTTCATAGTAGTTAGTTCAGGAGTGACATGACCAGACTTGAGTACAGATCGACTTCCAACTCATTCAGCTGGGCTTGATGCCTGATTGTGAGCAGAACGTCAAACAAGGGAGAAAAGACAGACAAAATGTTATTTTAGATTTTGTGTTTGCATCCATATGTATGTTTTTGTGTGTGTGTGTGTTCTGGCATTTTGTATAGCACAGATTTGCACTCTGGTGTTCTGTAAGGCACAGATTTGTACTATGGTGTTGTAAAGGGAGAATAAAATCTGAGCGTGTTTTGCTGTGGGTTCTTCCTGCACATGTCCAAGGGGCTGGGATTGAGAGTAACATCATTATCAAGACCCAGCAGCAACTTACTTGATGGTCCTCAGTCCAACTTGGCTCAGGATAAATTGGAAATAATAACATACAATAAAAAGGAGCCACTAATATTTTTTTAAGTTGTTCCAGCCATTCCCAGAAGGTAATGTGTTGTTGTAGATAAATCTATTGAGCAGTAATCACATGGAACTGAACTCAATGCGGATACATTCACACTCTTGTGACCAAGGCAAAACTCCCAGTAAAAGAACTGTAATTATTTCCATTGGAAAAATCACCATGTTTTGATCTGTAAGCATATCTGCAGTATAGCATCTGTCTCGGAACAGCTGTTTGAGGTTACCAGGAGGATGAAACATCATGAGCCATGAATAGACTTGCCACTGTGGGGGCAGAGGAAGTTGTTTTCTGATAACTCTCGTTGGTGTTGTTGATCGAGCAGTGTACTTCTGAAAGGATATGAATCTGTCTTTCAATTTGTTTCGAAATAGTTTTAACTGAGTGTGCAATGACTCAGGCAAATAAATATCAGACAAACTATAGCTGCAAGAGTTATTAATCTACTTACCCTTAAAAGGGCCCCATATACATTTCTCCCCAAAACATTGAGTTAAAAACACACACAAAGTGTTAGCCTAATCTAATAACATCACCTAACTCGCTTCCTCACACTGGAAAATAATGGAGAGCAGGGGTTTGGTGGCAACTGCACCATATATTTCTATCATGCCCCTCACATAGAGAGAGGCATCTCCGAGCAGTTTAAAGGCTGATTGACAGCAAACAGGACAGAGAAAGGGAAAGAGATGAGGTGGTCAAAGGCACCATAAAAAGAGGGTCCTTGGGAAGCTTTTGACAACAAGGAGGGAGTTGACAAGTGGAAGTGATGAGGGAAGAAGATCCAGAGGCAAGGGGCACATGGCTGAAGAACTAACCCCTTATATTGGAGTGGAGGGAGTGGAAAACAAGTTGTAGGGTGGAGTTGGAAGAGAGGAGAATGCATGAGTGACATATGGGCTGGAGGTGATCACTGAAGTTGATTAAGGGGAGACCACTGAGGGATTAGAAGGTGAGGATGATGATCACCAATCACCAGCATTGATTGGAGGCTGAGACCTTACAGGTTAAGTGGCGAGAGAGTTGGATGGGATCAGGGATATAAAGTAAAGGACGGTCATGAGGGGATCAGAAGCAGAAGCATTGGCACTGGCATTATCAGCACCCCTTTCCAAGTGACCATTTTAAGAGGACAAACGGACAGCTTCCCACCACCTATATAGTAGCAGGATCTGTTGTTCTACTGTCTGCATTAGTGTTGGACTTTGGAGAATCCATTAAACACAGAAGAATCCAGAGATATGGACCATTGCTCAGTAGATGGACCACTTCAGTGGAAAATAAGCAAAATTGACCAAAACCACAGTATAAGGTAACAACATGGACTGTTGCACTCCCAGGGTTACATCCCTTTTTAAGTGGTATAGAAATGAATGGGGAATTGTATGCACAAACTACTGTACAAATTCATGATAGCACCAAGTTCATGATGTAGTAGGAGGATTGCATTCCGGCTGTCTGTGAGGAGTAGTTCTAAAGGATCAAGTCGGGTGACAAGAGATGACTAAAAGATACTGATAACATTGAGGAGTTACATTATGGTACAACTCAGTGGAATATACTTTTTTTAAGGCGAGGGATGTCAGTATTGGAGTATGAAACACTTTTCCTGTTTTGGCACCCACTGTCAACATCGAGCTCTCCTTTGGTCATGTATAGCACTAGTTAACTGTAGAGTAAAACTTCCTCTACTCTGTCCCAACAATTTACCTTAATCTTAATCTTACCGCTATTGCAGCAGTGTGACATTTGCAGTTCCCACCCCAACCATCCTTGTGGCCTCTCTGAGTGAGGTTGCCCATTTATTGTCAGTTTTGCTCTGTACACTTCCATCAGCCAGTATGTGATGCTGAGAGGCTGTTTCCCCTGGCTAGAGCATCTAGAACTAGGGGTCACAGTCTCAGGGTAAGGGTTCGGCCATTTACGACAGAGATGAGGAGAAATTTCTTCACTCAATGGGTTGTGAACCCCAAAGGGCTGTGGGTGCTTAGTTGTTGAGTGTATTCAAGACTGAGATCGATAGATTTTTGGGCACTAAGAGAATCAAGGGATATGGGGATTGAGTGGGAAAGTGGAGTTGATGTAGAAGTTCAGCCATGAACTTATTGAATGGCGGAGCAGGCTCGAGGGGCCATATGGCCTACTCCTGCTCCTATTTCTTATGTTTTTATGTTTAATCTTGTATCTGCTATTCAATGCTTGCTAACAAAAATCAGTGCAGTATTTGAACTTCCTGCTCTGTCTGGCCATTTCCCTAAGGTTTACCCAGATTGTTTTCAAAATGTCTTTTGTGCAAGTGTGGAATTGGTGAGAATGTGCAATCAGGTGACTGCAGACACCCAGCAGCAGATAAGTAAATGCAAAATCCTGACTTCCTCTTCTAAATCATGGCATGCAAGGCCAAAGAATGAAATATAACAGCTGTTAATTATGCTACTGGGAAAGAATTTGAGATGTTTGTGAGGCGGGGTGGTCAGTAGTCATTTCTCCCTATTTAGACTCCAAGCTCTCTGCAGAGAATGACCTTTGGTAGATTGGAAATAATGATGATGAATTAAAATAAACCACATCAAATACCAGCATTCTGACCCTCCTCTCACCCTATGCCTTGATACATTTGAAGTACTGTGTTTCATGTTGTTGGTAATAAAGTACTACAGTTCACAAGATTACAAGATACTGGCAGATGAGAGACGCCATTCGGTCCATCTTAGTTCATCGATCCAGAACAACCCTACACTCGCCGCATGGCTTGCTGCAGCTAATTGTTTGTTGAATGATTCGAGTATTTGGCTCCACCACTCAGCCCAGAAGTTCTTCCATGTGTTGAACACTCTCTCTGTTAAGAAGAAACTCCTGATATCAGGCCTAAAGTTACCCTTTACTCGTTTGAGCCTGTGCCCCCTTGTCAGAATGCTTTGGAAATGCCCCCTGTGCATTAGAAAGTGTCTGCTTTCACAACCAGGCAGCTCCTGCACCGTCTTGATGTAATGACAACTGGAAATGTGTAATATGTCAAACCTTAAGGAGAAAGTACATTGTAGAGGTTGAACATGCAACTTGTACTTGGGAGACTATGTGATGTAAAACATATCAGAAAGATATTTAGCAGGAGTTGGTGTAAGACACACTGGAGAAAGTGTTGTAAAATGTAGTCTGAAAGGTGTCATATACATGCCAGTCATCAGCATGTAACTGCTGTGCTAGGCGAGAGGAGGGACTGGTAATTGTAGTGTATGTAACTTTAAGAGGAACTATGTTTTTTTGAAGCCCCTGTGTACTGTAGTACCGGTAGTGACCACTCGGGTATATAAGCCTGTATAGCGTCTTGTATAGTTAGTTCACCTCCAGACTTTGTTCATTAAACACTTGTTAAATCAACTCCTGCATTCCGTGTCTCCATTAACACACGGATTCAACAGTGGCGACGAGTTAGAAACGAACTTACCTGCAATTCGGCAGCACCTCAAGGAGATCGATTCCTCAGACGAAGGTAGAAGAAAAAAAAAACTGTGGTTTCACCAGCTAAACGGGCTGGTGGCAGGTAGTGCACTGATCCTTCCTGGGCGGCGGGCTGGGGCTCGATCGGGTGGCTCTGCAGCAGGACCGGGCAGCAAGTCGGAAAGCAGAAGCAAACAGAGTCAGAGGGTGGAGCACTCAGGAGACGGCCGGCGCTGCAAAGCAGGTCGGCGTTCGGACCGAGCAGAGGGAAGGGAAAGTCCCAGAGGGTCCGACGGGAACGATTCTCCAAGTGACGGAGAAACTGTTTAAAATATATGTGCAAATAAAAAAATAAAAAAAAATAGAAATACCGCGAAAAGCTGCAGGTCACAACGGGAACCGCGGAGAACAGCGTTGGCAGCAGTGGCAGCGGCAGCAGCGGGAAAGCGCGGGAGGCACCATCTTGACTCGGCAGGGAAGAAGGAAAAGCACGGGAGGTGCCATTTTTGATTTTCAGGATGCCTAAGACTGGCAATATTACTGCTTTCGATAGTGATATAGAGGATTGGACCACATATGTGGAAAGAGTGGAGGTATATTGCAAGGCGAATGAAGTAGCGGATGATAAAAAGGCATCGGTACTTCTCAATCTGATGGGTGCAAGGACATACGGGCTGTTACGAAACTTGATCACTCCAGCCAAACCAATGGACAAGAATTTTAAGGAGATTGTTGATACCCGACAGGAGCACTTAAACCCAACACCGCTGCTGATAGTGGAATGATTCAAATTCTTCAGGAGGAATCAGCACAAGAATGAAAGTAACGCTGATTACCTCACCGAATTACGAAAGCTGTCAAAGCACTGCCAATTCGGGGCAGGACTGGCAGATTCTCTACGAGACAAATTCGTCTGAGGTCTCCTAAGCGAAGGAACACAGAAAAGACTACTTTCTGAGAAAGATTTGACACTGGACTAGGCTTTCAGTGTGGCTGTATCATACAAAGCAGCAGCAAGAGGAGCTGCAGAGATACAGCAAAAACCACAGGACTTCGGCACCCATGAAATGACACGGGGTTTCGAGAGATGTTATCGCTGCGGCAGATCCACCCATGACCAGAGGGACTGCTGGTTCAAGGACAAAGCATGCAGGCAATGCGGAAAGATGGGACACATTGCACATGTATGCAGATCTGGAAAAAATCCGCTGACAGTAAAAAGGTCAATAAGGAAAAGTACAGAAAGATACAAATGATGACAGACAGTAGCTCCGAAGACCAGAAGAGCGATAGCGACTCCGGAAACAAGAGACTAAGCTGTCTCAAATTACATAATGTAATTGCCAAAGAAGATTACCAGACCATTTGGGTTACCCTCACGATAGCGGGGTCCCCAATTAAAATGGAGCGAGATACAGGATCAGCTCTGACTGTCATAAGTCGACGGGATTACGAGCGGCTATTTCCGCATATACCTTTGGAAGACACATCCATTATCTTGAAGACATATATGGAGCAGAAAGTATACCCCAGAGGGAAAATAAGGATGCTTGTTGTATACAACGGCAAGGAAATACAGAAGTTGTATTTATACGTTCTGCAAGATGGTGGTCCACCGTTGTTGGGACGTGAATGGATCAGAAAGATACGTTTAGACTGGCACTCCATTCAGGCACTGACGGTGACCAGTAAGAAAAAAAATGATAATGACGTCATACCTGGACGATTAAAAGAAATCTTGGCTAACGCCAAAGAAGTGTTTCAACAGGAACTAGGAACCCTGAAAGGCGCCACCGCCTCAATAAAAGAGGAAGATGCGGCAATTCCCAAGTTTTTTAAGGCAAGGCCGGTGCCATACGCAATTCGTCCAGCAGTCGAGGCAGAGCTGGAGAATTTGGAAAAAGCAGGCGTGTTATCCAAGGTAGATTGGAGTGAGTGGGCAACACCCATTGTCCCGGTCATGAAGAAAACATTGAATAATTATAAATCTGAAGAACAGAGAAAAATTTGCATCTGTGGGGACTTCAAGGTGATTGTAAACCCGGTTCTTCACACGGTACAGTATCCTCTTCCGAGGATAGAAGATATTTTCGCCTCACTATCCGGAGGGAAACGTTTCACCAAAATTGACTTGGCACAGGCATATCGACAGATGGAGGTTGAGGAGGCCTCTAAAAAGTATCTCACGATAAACACACACAAAGGCCTGTACCAGTACAATCGACTGGTTTTCGGAGTAGCATCAGCTCCAGCTATCTGGCAAAGAGCTATGGAGCAAGTCCTGCAAGGGATTCCGGGGACTCAATGCTACCTAGACGACATCCTTGTAACAGGAGAAAACGACAACGAGCACCTTGCCAATTTGGAGCAGGTGCTCACGAGGCTGAGAGAACGGGGCCTATGAGCAAATCGCCCCAAGTGCGAATTTTTCCAGAAACAAATATCATATTGTGGCCATGTCATTAACGAAGAAGGGTTGCATAAGTCACCTGAAAAAATTGAAGCGGTCGTAAAAGCCCCCGCGCCTGAAAATGTCTCACAATTAAGGTCATTCCTGGGATTAATAAATTACTATCATAAATTTTTACCGAACTTGTCAACTGTTCTGCACCCTCTTAACGCACTGCTACAAATGGGAGTAATTTGGAAACGGAGCGAAGACTGTAAACGTGCCTTCCATAAATGCAAAGGCTTGATCACGTCCAAGGAAGTGTTGGCTCATTACAACCCATCACTGCCAATCAGACTGGCGTGCGATGCATCCCCTTACGGCGTGGGAGCGGTATTATCGCATAGATTCCCTGATGGCTCGGAGCGGCCGATAGCTTTTGCGTCACGCTCATTGAACTCAGCTGAGCGTAACTATGCCCAGATTGACAGGGAGGCACTCAGCCTGGTGTGGGGGGTGAAGAAATTCAACCATTACCTACACGGACAAAAATTTACCTTGTTGACTGACCATCAACCCCTCGTCTCCATATTCAACCCTAAAAAGGGCGTTCCCATTATGACAGCGCAAAGGCTACAGAGGTGGTCCCTTTTCCTAGGAGCACACCAATATGACATAGAATACAAAGGAACAAAACAGCATGGGAATGCTGACGGGTTATCGCGCCTACCTTTGCCAACGGTAGAAGAGGCGCCTACAGTGGACCCAGTGGAGATGTTCCACTCGACCATAGTGGAATGTCTACCAGTGACAAATTCCACCATTGAAAAGGAAACGAGAAATGACCCGACTCTCTCACGAGTCTACGATTTAACGGTGAAGGGATGGCCAGCACATAGCGAACCACTGTTGCCAGCATTCTCGCAAAGAAGAGAACAGCTGTCAGTGTGCCGAGGAACCTTGATGTGTGGATCCAGAGTGGTGATTCCACCCAAACTCCAGGATAAAGTGCTAAAGGAGCTTCACGAGGGGCACCTGGGTGGAGTGAAAATGAAGAACTTAGCCAGAGCATTTGTGTGGTGGACAGGTATCGATGGAGACATCGAAGAAATGACCAAGAGCTGTCTAGGATGCCAGAAGGTCCAAAACGCCCCACCACAAGCCCCTCTACATCCATGGGAGTGGCCCTCATCTCCATGGCAAAGGGTACATATCGACTTTGCTGGTCCATTTATGGACTCAATGTTCTTAATCGCAGTGGATGCACACTCCAAGTGGCCGGAGGTAATAAAGATGTCCTCCACCACCACGGAAAAAACCATCACAGTATTAAGGACCATATTTGCCAGGAATGGGCTGCCTGAACAGATCTGTTCTGATAATGGACCGCAATTTGTATCCGAAGAATTCAGGAAGTTCTTAAAAAAACAATGGGGTTAAGCACTACACGTCCGCCCCATACCATCCTGCCACCAATGGATTCGCTGAAAGGTTTGTCCAGACCTTCAAGAAGGCCATAAAGGCCATGGGTAATGAAGACATAAATCTACAACATAAGGTAGATAACTTCTTGTTTGCGTACATGAATGCAACACATGTGGTTACAAACCAAACCCCCGCCATGATGTTTTTCAATAGAAGACTAAGATGCCGGCTGGATTTGATCAAGCCAAACATCAGAAGGGACGTAGAGAACTGACAATTTCAAAGCATGAATGAAAGGCCAACTAGAACCTTCCAGATAGGTCAACAAGTTTTGGCCCGGGACTACCGTACCGAGAAATGGCAGCCTGGAACTATTTGCACACGACTAGGACCGCTGATGTATACCGTGGACATTGGAGAAAGCATAATAAGGCACCATGCTGACCAGATCATAGAGTCATCTGAAAAGGGACAACCTACACCACAACTCTATATGCCTAGTGATGAAGCAGAGATACCCATAGTATCTACCTCTGATCCGGTGATACTGGAACCAGATGAACCCGACACTGGCATTCAAGCCGAATCGACCTTGCCAAAAGAACCTACTGCACCACCGAAACCTACTACACCACCGAGGCGTTATCCGGACCGAGTCAGGAAGCCTCCAGAGAGACTGAATTTTTAATTGATTAACTTCAGCAAAGGTGTAGATTATTGTTCTTGTAAAAATGTTATTTAATGATTACTTAAAATGTTATGTACTATTTATCTAAAAGGGGAGGAATTGTAGTGTATGTACCTTTAAGAGGTACTATGTTTTTTTTGAAGCCCCTGTGTACTGTAGTACCGGTAGTGACCACTCGGGTATATAAGCCTGTATAGCGTCTTGTATCTTTTAGTTCACCTCCAGACTTTGTTCAGTAAACACTTGTTAAATCAACTCCTGCATTCCGTGTCTCCATTAACACACGGATTCAACAGTAATGGCTTTGGTGAACAGTACCAAGAAGTAACTTGCCTTGGAGCTGCCTCCTCTGAGGCTCTTGATGAGTTCTGTTTTAGATATGTATTCTCTCCGTATTCCTGAACACAGTTGTAATTTCGATCCTCAAGAAGGGGATTCAGAGAGAGTCCAAAAATGACAAAGGATCCTTGTTGCCATCAATGACTCTTAAGGTGGTTCCTCAGATTGTCATTGCCGCCATGCCAGGTGCTTCCAGCCTAGAGCCTCATGTAATCTTCAAGGGGAAGCTGGAAACTAAGGGAGTCCACAGTCAAATCTTGGGTTTTATCAAGGATGCGTATTCCATCTCCAAGATCCATATTAGAGCAGATGGGAGACTCATTAAAGATATCACCCTTGAAAGAGGTGTAAGACAAGGTTGTCCACTGGCTTCAACAATGGGAATTTCTGTTCTCCTTTGCACAGATGATGTTGTGTTGTCTGGTAAACTGACCTGGGGACCTAAAGGGAGATTTTCCACTTTACCAGTTCTGGTAAAATGTGTTCAAACAATTCTTGATGCTTTAGAACTCCGGGCTATACAACAAAAGGAATTCCTCAGCCCATGTGCCAAATCAGAACATTTTTACTTACATTAGTACATCATTCAGCTATGGTACCTGCATACATCAGGACCATTGTGTTATGGACACTATACAGTCTGGTGGTAATTTAACTTGTAATGACTACTTTACTTTAATATGTGAAATATTGTTAACTCTCTCAGGATCAGTGCGGCATCGGCAGCGGGTGGAGGCGGAGCAGCGCGGCAGAGCGACTAAAAGAGGCCCCAGAGGCTCAGGTAGGCATCAGTGCGGCATCGGCAGCGGGTGGAGGCGGAGCAGCGCGGCAGAGTGACTACAAGAGGCCCCAGAGGCTCAGGTAGGCCTCAGTGCGGCATCGGCAGCGGGTGGAGGCGGTGCAGCGTGGCAGAGCGACTACAAGAGGCCCCAGAGGCTCAGGTTGGCCTCAGTGCGGCATCAGCAGCGGGTGGAGGCGGAGCAGCGCGGCAGAGCGACTAAAAGAAGCCCCAGAGGCTCAGGTAGGCCTCAGCGCGGCATCGGCAGCGGGTGGAGGCGGAGCAGCGCGGCAGAGCGACTACAAGAGGCCCCAGAGGCTCAGGTAGGCCTCAGTGCAGCATCGGCAGCGGGTGGAGGTGGAGCAGCGCGGCAGAGCGACTACAAGAGGCCCCAGAGGCTCAGGTAGGCCTCAGTGCAGCATCGGCAGCGGGTGGAGGTGGAGCAGCGCGGCAGAGTGAACAAAAGAGGCCCCAGAGGCTCAGGTAGGCGTACCAATCTCCAATCTCAGGCAAGGAGAGAGGTAAAAAGTATTCAAGGTGTGACGTCACCACAAAACAGGTAGGTGATTGGTTGGAGTATTTCTCTCATTTTAAAACTTTAAGTCTGTGGTTTATAGTTTTTAAGGTTGCTGTGGTGTACCAAGGACTTTCTGGTGCAGAGTGACTGTTGGTAAACCATTTAACTGGTGTAACTAGAGGGATTGATTTAATTTGAATCCAATTAATTAAAGGGGATACTAGCATCTAAAATCGGGCAGAGGGTGTCCATAACTAACAATAAAATTTTTTATTAATTACATAGAATGGAGCAGGTGATGTGTTACTGTTGTGAGATGTGGGAGCCAGTGAACCCCATTGAGGCTAACGGTGATTACGTCTGTGACAAGTGTCTGCTGCTACAGGAACTCCAGCTCCGTGTTGATGAGCTGGAGTCTGAGCTTCAGACACTGCGACACATCAGGGAGGGGGAGAAGGACCTGGACTCTGTGTATCAGGAGGTGGTCACACCTATGAAGTTAAGTAATTCAGATGTAGCCCATGGTCAGTGTGGTGTATGTAACCGTTCCACCTTTAAGAGAACTATTTTAAGAGATGCACTACTTTATCTTGGCTGCTGTATACTGTAATACCGGTGGTGACCACACCGGTATATAAGTGCTGTGTAATGATTTATTGGGCAGTTCAGCCTGACCTCCGACTAGTAAAGACCTGTTGAATTTACTCTTGTGGTCTGTGTGCAGTGATTCTTATTAGCAATAACTAGAACACACAGACTTAACAGTGGCGACGATGACGATCTTACCCTGCGGCAGAGATACATCCAAGGCAGTTTAATGGGCGTCGAGAAGAGGCATCCGCCCTCATCATCCTGCTGAGTAAAGACTCAGGTCTGAAGAGCAAGGAAGAATCCTGACACGAAGCCTTCCATCAGCAACAGGCAGTGATCATCCCTTCTATCACGGTGGTGGGTAAGCCGATCAGCGACGAGCAGCAAGTCGGCCACGTTGGCTGTGAAGTAGGGGAGGGAAAAACGGAGGATATAAGGGCGGAGAACTCGACCACGGCCGGGGAAAAGAGCCGGACAGAAGTCAGGGCCAGAGGCGCTGAGACTGGGGCAGCGTAAGGCACGGGAGCCGCGGTGAATGCAAACGCAGCCAGTGTAAAAGACCGGGCTGCAAGCGGGCTGGGAGACGCAACAGCGTCGAGAGAGAGCTCGACCGCGACTGGGGAAAAAGGCCAGGCAGCTACTGAGGCTGCGAGGCGCGGGAAAAAAAAAAAAAACCGCGGAGAACTCAGCCGCAGCCGGGGGAAAGGACCGGACTGCAAGAGGGGCTGGGAGGCACGATTTGAGAACTGCTGGGGAGGGCGAATGCAGCAATACGGCAATCGCCATTACAGCCAGCGGGGGAGAAAGGCAAACGCGGGAAGCCGCCATTTTCATAGGCGGGGGAAGAAGACAAGCGCGGGAAACCGCCATTTTGAAAAAAAAATAAAAGAAAAATTTCTTTTTGTTTCTCAAGAAGATTGCGAGGATGCCTAAGCGTGGTAACATCAATGATTTCGATCCCGATGTTGAAGATTGGGCCACGTATGTAGAACGCATAAGGATTTATTGTAAGGCAAATAAAATATCAGTTGAAGATAAAGCACTAACCTTACTAAACTCAATGGGTGCGAAGACATACGGGCTATTGAAGCATCTTCTATCACCAGCTAAACCGACGGATCAGGCTTTCGCTAATATTGTTGCTGTCCTGAGAAATCATTTGAACCCCACACCGCTGATGTTAGCGGAACGATTTAAATTTTATGCGAGAACGCAACTGAAAGAGGAAAGCAACGCGGAGTATTTAATTGAACTGCGTAAGCTAGAGAAATACTGTCAGTTTGGGGAAAGACTGACAGAGGCACTGAGAGACAAATTCGTGTGTGGATTGTCGAAAGAAGGAACACAAAAGCGGCTGCTTGAAGAGAATGATCTTACACTTGATAAGGCTGTCACTATTGCAGCATCACACGAAGCCGCAGCGAGAGGCACTGCGGAAATGCAGCTGAAGGCAGCGGTACTCAGCGTAGAGCAAATGGCTTTGGGTACAGCGAAATGTTATCGTTGTGGAAAGACAACACACGATCAGAACCAATGCTGGTTTAAAAATCAGGAATGCAGAAAATGTGGCAAGCTTGGTCACATAGCTAACGTATGCCGGTCAGGAAAGAAGACCAGCAACAAAAAGTCACCGCAGGAAAAGTGCAGAAAGGTACATAAGGTGGCTGAGAAGAGTTCGGATGAACAGAATTCGGATTCAGACTCCAACAGCAAGGAGCTGGGTAGTCTGAGAATTCACAATGTGAGTAAGGAAGCTGACCTACAAACTATCTGGGTCACACTTCAGATAGCAGGAGTCCAAGTGAAGATGGAATTGGACACTGGATCGGCGTTGACGGTCATGAATAAGCAAGATTACAAAAGGTTATTCACACATATTCCCCTACGGGATACAGAGATAGTATTGCAGACATACACGGGGCAAAGAGTATACCCCATCGGAAAGATAAAAGTCAAGGTGGTACACAAGGGGAAAGAACACCAAGGAATGGACTTATATGTACTACCTGAGGGAGGTCCACCACTTCTGGGACGGGAGTGGATCAGGAAAATAAATATGGACTGGCACTCCCGAAAAGCAATAATGGTAGATTCCGGAAAAAAAGATGTCAAACCTGAACGATTGTCCAGAATATTGGATGAGGCTAAAGAGGTGTTCCAACAGGGACTGGGAACACTAAGAGGAATTACGGCAAAAATCAAGATTGCAGAACATGCAAAACCAAAATTTTTCAAAGCCAGACCGGTACCTTATGCGATACGGCCTGCTGTGGAAGCTGAGCTGGAAGGGCTAGAACGTTCAGGAGTACTGTCTAAGGTGGACTGGAGTGAGTGGGCCACGCCCATTGTTCCCGTCATGAAGCGTTCATCGAGTAACAAGCCAGGGGAACCGGGGAAGGTCCGCATCTGTGGAGACTTCAAGATCACGGCTAATCCGGTGCTTCACACGGTGCAATATCCGCTTCCGCGGATTGAGGATATCTTTGCTTCATTGTCTGGCGAGAAACACTTCACCAAGATAGACCTGGCGCAAGCGTACTTACAGATGGAAGTTGAGGAAGAGTCGCGCCAGTATCTCACAATCAACACGCACAGAGGCTTGTATCGATATAATAGACTGGTTTTTGGAGTGGCTTCGGCTCCAGCAATTTGGCAGAGGGCCATGGAGCAGGTATTACAGGGAATTCCAAGCACTCAATTTTACTTGGACGATATCCTGATTACAGAAGATGGCGATGAGGAACACCTTGCAAATTTGAAACTGGTGCTCACCAGATTGAAGGAATATGGACTTCGAGTTAATCGCCAGAAATGTGAGTCCTTTCAGAAACGGATCTCGTACTGTGGTCATGTCATTGACCAGGAGGGGCTGCACAAGTCACCTGACAAGATCGAAGCTGTTGTGAAGGCTCCCGCTCCGGAAAATGTATCCCAGTTGAGGTCATTCCTAGGGTTGATTAACTATTACCATAAGTTTCTGCCAAATCTATCCACGGTGCTGCACCCGCTGAACGCTCTTTTGCAGAAAGAAGTACCATGGAAGTGGAGCGAGGACTGTAAGAAGGCCTTTCGCAAAAGCAAGGCATTGATCACCTCAGAGGAAGTGTTGGCTCACTTCAACCCAACGCTACCTATTCGTTTAGCTTGTGATGCTTCTCCTTATGGTATTGGAGCAGTACTCTCACACAAGTTGCCAAATGGCTTGGAAAGGCCAGTCGCATTTGCATCCAGATCATTGACCTCCGCTGAGCGCAACTATGCTCAGATAGATAGGGAGGCTCTCAGCCTTGTGTGGGGAGTAAAGAAGTTTAATCATTACCTGCAGGGCCAGAAGTTTACACTGCTGACAGACCACCAGCCGTTGGTATCCATTTTTAACCCTAAGAAGGGTGTTTTGGTGATGACAGCACAGAGGCTCCAGAGATGGTCCCTTTTCCTAGGGGCACATCAATATCAGATAGAATTCAAAGCTACAAAGCAGCATGGTAATGCTGATGGGCTGTCGCGCCTGCCACTACCTACTGAGGAGGAGGCACCGACGGTTGACCCGGTGGAGTTATTTCACTCGACCATCATCGAATGTTTACCTGTCACCAATGCAAATATTGAAAGGGAGACTAGGAATGACCCGACACTGTCCCGGGTCTACGAATTGACAGTAAAGGGATGGCCAGCCCATGGTGATCCACTGTTACCAGCATTCTCAGCAAGACGAGAACAGCTGTCCATCTGTCAGGGAACATTGATGTATGGAACAAGGGTGACTATCCCTCCTAAGTTAAGAGAGAGAGTTCTAAAAGAACTACATGAAGGTCATCTGGGGGGGAGTCAAGATGAAAAGCCTTGCTAGGGCTTATGTGTGGTGGCCGGGTATCGACCAACAGATAGAGGATCTGACGAAAAGCTGCTCAGGGTGCCAAAAAGTCCAAAATGCACCTCCAATTGCACCGCTGCATCCATGGGAATGGCCTTCAACCCCATGGCAACATGTACATATTGACTTTGCTGGTCCATTCATGGATTCCATGTTTTTAATTGCGGTGGACGCACATTCTAAATGGCCAGAAGTGATTAAAATGACTACCACTACCTCGGAGAAGACGATCACGGTGCTAAGAACGATATTTGCAAGAAATGGATTGCCAGAGCAAATATGTTCAGACAACGGACCACAGTTCGTGTCAGAGGAATTCCAGAAATTCCTGAAGAAGAATGGGGTGAAACATTATACCTCTGCCCCATATCATCCAGCTACGAATGGGCTGGCCGAGAGGTTTGTACAGACGTTCAAAAAGGCAATAAAGGCCATGAGCGAAGATCAGATTCCACTGCAACACAAGGTGGACAATTTCCTACTGGCATATCGAAACGCCACCCATGCAACAACAAACCAAAGTCCTGCCATGATGTTCTATAACAGGAGGTTGCGGTCCAGGTTGGACTTGTTAAAACCAAATGTGCGGAGGGAAGTCAAAAACAAACAGTTCCAGCATATCAATAACAAGCCCACTCGGAGTTTTGAAATAGGACAACCGGTGTTAGCCAGGGACTATAAAAACGAGAAATGGCAATCTGGAACAATTCGGGCCAGACAAGGACCCCTGATGTACACGGTAGATGTTGGTGAAAATGTAATGCGACGTCATGCTGACCAACTGGTGGGATCGAGAACAAGGGTCGAGCCCATGGTTACGACAGAGACAACCGTGGAGGAAGTTAGTGAACCTGAAGCATCTACCTCAGAAGTGAATATACCTGATGATGATGTCCTATCCATAGGGGATCAACTAGATGAGTCACCCCAGCAACGAGAACCAGAGGCCCCTGAAAGGCGTTATCCGTCTCGGATCAGGAGGCCTCCTCAGAGACTGAATCTGTGATCTGTTTTTACATGAAGTTGTGTATATATGTTATTATGTTATGTTTAATGGGGAATATATACTTGTAAAGTCTGTGGGTTGTTTAGTTAATTAATACACAGACTACCAGAGTAACTTAAAACAGGACTTCACTATTCGAAGGTCAGGGCGAATCTGCCAAATAAATCCTGACACAGCACTTATATACCGGTGTGGTCACCATCGGTATTACAGTATACAGAAGCCAACAAAGTAGTGCCACACCTAAAATAGTTCTCTTAAAGGTGAACGGTTACATACAATGGTTTTCTTAAAGGTAGACAGATACATACACTACAATCCTCCCTTTTTAGCTTACAACATACTTAGTCCCCCATTAAACATAACGGGCCAGAAATTCGCGGCCAAAGGCGTGAGTGCGCTCGGGGTACTCACGCATCTGGCCGTTGGAAATGCCGGCGTTCAGCATGAACAGCGCATGCGGGGAACGCCGGCATTTCCAGACCTCGAGCGCGTGCGAGTGCACAGGCAGCGCTTGCGCAGTGAACTTCGTAGATTTCATTCATGAAATCCGTGAGGGTAAGTCCTCAGAAGTTACACTTGAAAAAAGCAAGTGTAAAGTGGTTCATTGGCTGCGGAGGAAGAAACATTTTATCGTGGAGCTTCTGAAATGCAATATTTTTGTTTGGGAAAGGGAGGGAAGTTATTTTAACAAATTTTAAGTAAGTTTTAAAGTTAAAATTTTTTTTTTTTAAAGGGTTTTCAGAACGGTAGGTAGAAGGAGCAATTGTGGCTGTGTGAATGGAATGTGAGAATGAGTTATGTATGTATGTCCACATATATTCCTTTACGTATATGTATGTATGTTTTATATTCCTTCACTAATGTGTATGAATGTATGTTTTTAATTATGATTTTCAAATAAGTTACTTTCTCTGAAAGTCATAATTAAATAATACATTCATACACATAAGTAAAGGAATATATACATAGCACGCAAAGGAATATATACAGACATATATACTTTCAGAAGCTCCACGATAAGAAATATCTTCCTCCGCAGCCTCTGGAGCAACTGTACCCATGCTTTTTTCATGTGTAAGTTGTAAGGACTTGACCTCACTGAAAGCAGTAATGAAAGCGGCGAATTATACTGCGCACGCGCTGCCTGTGCAGTCGCACGCGTTCTGCCTCTGAACCCCTTCGTTCAGAGGACAGGAAATGCCAGTTTTCCCCAAAAGCACTGTGCATGCTGAAAACCGGCATTTCATCCGGCCAGATGCGTAAGTACCCCGACCGTACTCGCGCAGTTGGAAGGGAATTACTGGGCCAACATTTTACATGTCAATAAAATGAAAAATTTAACAATTGCACGACTTGCCCCCTCGCATCTGCGACTGAGGGTCCAAGGAGGTGCATTGCGCAAGAGGTCATCGTCGTACGTATCCTCACACTGTTCCCTTTGGGGAACTGTATGAAGTGGTGGAAGGATTTATGGCTTTGAAGCTGAGTCAGCAGGTGAGCAGATAGCAGCTGAGCAGTGAACAGGTGAGCAGGTGAGCAGGTGAGCATTGAGCAGGTGAGCATTGAGCAGGCTCTCACCTTGACTCTTATCTTCCCCATGGGGTATACTTTATGCCCCATGTATGTCTGCAATACGAACTTGGTATCTCTTAAGGGTATATGTGAGAATAGCCGGTGGTAATGTAAGATTCGAAATTTTCAGCAAAAATCACGCAAGAAAACTGGATAAAATAAGACTGTTTATTGACCAAAGTAAGCTTGCACAGAAAAACCTTTGATAAAAGGGCATACAAAATGGCCGCCAGGCCCCGTGATCAGTTTCTGAACCATTTTATTTCTGTTACTGCAAGCCAGACAGGCTTGTGGATTGAAGACAGTGAGCCCGCGAAAGCCAGTATCTGGGAACCGAAACTCAGAGGAACAGCATACATATTCAATGGATTACAAGTACAGGATGGGGCCCATCAAGATATGGGCGGACAATGCAAAATCACTCATACCCATTTATTGTACAAAGGAAAAACCGTTTAGCAGCCATCAAGGAAAATCTCCGGACCGATCAATATGCGAACCGAGCCGCGGTGACAATGCAAAAGACATTAAAAGACATTATCGGCCAGGAAGGCCAGTTTAAGTTATCACCGGCTCCGTTACAAGACAAAGCGCCCCTGCAGAGATTTCTGCCCGCCAAAATTAATACAAAGACAAGACTATGATTTGGCGGGAGATAAGACTGTCCCAAAAGAGTATAACTATGGATTGAAAGTCCATCTAAGGGGCTTCGGACTTCGGGTTACTTGAGCAACTTCGCTTGACTGAACGACGGCTACTTCTTCAACTTCTTCGGACGGGGCCAGGATCGGCGCCTCTTCCATTTCGGCAGATGCAGAATCGATGAAAACATTTTCGTCTTTTTAAAGACGGACGGTTTCGGTAAAAGGACAACGTGGTCGGTGTTCAGCCAAACAAGGCTCGGCCATGACGAGAAGACGACGAGGGTGGCCCGGGTACTGAGGTCGGGAGATCATTGACGACCCAGGCCGACGGAGAAGAAACCCTCTGGAAAACCGGCAATCCAGGCCGGCAAGATTCTTCCATGTGCATGCACTTAGTGGATCTCAACCTTGACGAGCGCTCATCGAGGCTGTGTCTACCCCACCACCTTGAGGGAAAGAAAACATCGACTGCGCCAGAAGTTTCCAAATCCACGTGACGACGGAAAGCGGTGCCAAAAGGGCTGCGAACCCCCCTTTTCTCGCGATTTCGAGAGTGGTGAGCATGATCCCAGGTTCCCCAGGTCGAAACTTAGTTTAGGTATAGGGGAGGGAGTTAAGGGAAATCGTAATGTGTTTCCCCTTTTACGATGTGCCGTGTGTTCCCCATTTCCATAGAGTCAAGTTCATAAATTTGTGCATGATTGTAGTTACTTTAATCTGTGCCTATGACATGTATTTTGTAATGCTTCAGACTGTTTAAAAATAAAAGCATCCATTTCGTGCTATTCAGCCTGGTCTATTGAGTCCTTTTCTCTGCACTACTGTTCTCTGCATCTAAGTCCAAGGTCTAGAACCGTAGGGGGAGTGGGTCGAACCACTCAAGGGTAATTCTTGCACGAAGCCTGGCAGGAGGCCAGAACGGGCAAGAGAGCAGGAAAAAAAACCCTACAGTAATCCCTTCGATTTATGACTGATACAGCTGATCCAGTGTCCAACTCCATTTTCACTTGGACTCCAGCTATTTTTAGCATGAACCAGATAGTTTGTAGGTCAGCTTCCTTACTCACATTGTGAATTCTCAGACTGCCCAGCTCCTGGCCGTTTGGGTCTGAGTCCGAATTCTGTTCGTCTGAACTCTTCTCAGCCACCTTGTGTACCTTGTTGTACTTTTCCTGTGATGGCTTCCTCTGGTTGTTGGTCTTCTTCCCTGGCCGGCATACCTTAGATATGTGACCCAGTTTGCCACATTTCCTACATTCCTGGTTCTTAAACCAGCATTGGTTCTGGTCATGTGTTGTCTTCCCACAACGATAGCATTTTGTTGTACTTGAGGTAATTTGATCCACACTGAGTGCCGCTGCCTTTAGCTGCATTTCCGCAGTTCCCTTCGCTGCGGCTTCGTGCGATGCTGCAATAAGGACAGCCCTGTCAAGTGTAAGGTCATTCTCTTCGAGTAGTCGCTTTTGCGTTCCTTCCTTTGACAACCCGCACACGAACTTGTCTCGCAATGCCTCTGTCAGATTCCCTCCAAACTGGCAGTGTTTCGCTAGTCTACGCAGTTCGACCAAGTATTCTGCGTTGCTTTCGTCTTTCCTTTGCGTTCTCGCATAGAATTTGAATCATTCCGCCAACATCAACGGTGTGGGGTTCAAGTGATCCTTCAGAACAGTCACAATATCATCGAAAGTCTGATCCGTCGGTTTAGCTGGTGCTAGTAGATGCTTCAAGAGCCCGTATGTCTTCGCGCCCATCGAGTTTAGCAAGGTTATAGCTTTGTTATCTTCTTCTATTTTATTGGCCTCACAATAGATCTCAATGCGTTCCACATACGTGGCCCAGTCTTCTACCTCGGAATTAAAATCGTTGATGTTACCACGCTTAGGCATCTTCCTCTCTTCCTGATAACACCACGAATTATTTCTTTAAATTTTCTTTTCTTTTTTTTCCAAGATGGCGGTTCCCGCGAAAATGGCGGTTTCCCGCGCTTATCTTCTCTCCCCGCCCACTTCAATGGCGGTTTCCCGCTTCTGTCTTCTTCCCCGCCTAATGGCGGCTTCCCGCGTTTCTTCCCTAGCGGGAGGGATACACTTTCCCCACGGGCGACGGCCGCTGGCTTTCAGGTTCACAGCCTGCACGTCGGCTTCAGGGCTTTCCCTTTTCTCGGCAGGGCAACCGGCGCTGGGTACACCCCGTTGACGGCGAACAGTTTCAGCCGCTGGGCTGGCTCTCGCTCAGTTCCCCTTGCTCGGGCTCTGTCTCTCTCCCGCTCGCTCGGCTCTACCGGCGCTGGGTACACCCAGTTGACGGCGAACAGTTTCAGCCACTGGGCTGGCTCTCGCTCGGTTCCCCTTGCTCGGGCTCTGTCTCTCTCCCGCTCGCTCGGCTCTACCGGCACTGGGTATACCCCGTTGACGGAGAACAGTTTCAGCCGCTGGACTGGCTCTCGCTCAGTTCCCCCTTGGTCGGCTCTGCCTCTCCCGCTCACTCGGCTCCCAATCGCGCCTCCCAGCCCTCTCGCAGTCCGGTGCTTCCCTCCCCGGCTGCGGCTGAGTTTATCTCTTCCCGCGCCTACGCTCCCGGTCGCAGCGCTTCGTGGCTTCGGTCGCTGCCCGGCCTTTTTCGCCGGTCGCGGTCTAGCTGTCTCACGACGCCGTTGCGTCCCCCAGCCTGTCTGTACCGCGGCTTCCTTGCTCAACGCTGCCCCAGTCTCAGCGCCTCTGGGCCCGACTTCTGTCCGGCTCCTTTCCCCCTCGACTGTGGTCGAGTGCACCGCCCTTATCCTCCGGTTATTCTTTTTACTTTTCCCTTACTCACAGTCACCGTGGCCGGCTTGCTTCTCGTGCTGATCGGCTCACTCCTCACCGTGGCAGAAGGGACAGTCAGTGCCTGTTGCTGATGGAAGTCTTTGTCTCTGAATTCTTCCTCCTTTCCAGCTCTGCAGACTCGAATTTTCTCCCAGCAGAATGACGAGGGCGGTTGCCTCTTCTCGACGCTCGTTAACTGCTTCGGAAGTATTGTTGCCGCAGGGTACGATCGGACTCGTCGCCACTGTAAAGTCTGTGGGTTGTTTAGTTAATTAATACACAGACAACCAGAGTAACTTAAAACAGGACTTTACTATTCGAAGGTCAGGGCGAATCTGCCAAATAAATCCTGACACAGCACTTATATACCGGTGTGGTCACCGTCGGTATTACAGTATACAGAAGCCAACAAAGTAGTGCCACACCTAAAATAGTTCTCTTAAAGGTGAACGGTTACATACAATGGTTTTCTTAAAGGTAGACGGATACATACACTACAATACTGTTAAGCTAAAAAGGGAGGATTGTGGTGTATGTAACCGTACAACTTTAAGAGAACTATTTTAAGAGAGGCACTACTTTATCTTGGCTGCTGTATACTGTAATACCGGTGGTGACCACACCGGTATATAAGTGCTGTGTAAT
Organism: Somniosus microcephalus; assembly: GCF_052327205.1. Lineage (NCBI taxonomy): Eukaryota > Metazoa > Chordata > Chondrichthyes > Squaliformes > Somniosidae > Somniosus > Somniosus microcephalus. The sequence continues at coordinate 194,839,047 of NC_140990.1, read as the reverse complement.
GATTTATTGGGCAGTTCAGCCTGACCTCCGACTAGTAAAGACCTGTTGAATTTACTCTTGTGGTCTGTGTGCAGTGATTCTTATTAGCAATAACTAGAACACACAGACTTAACAGTCAGGGACAGGGTGGTGTGACTACGAGTGAGGCAGGTACGGGGATCCAGGAGGTAGAGCTGGAGGAGCCACAGCCCTTGCTCTTGACCAACAGGTTCGAGGTCCTTACTCCCTGTGGGGACAGGAGCAGGGACTGCAGGGAGGATGAGCAACCTGGCCACAGCACCGTGGAACGGGGGGCCATTCAAGAGGGCGGAGTAAATAGAAATGTTGTACTGGTAGGGGATAGCATTATTAGGGGGATAGATAGAGTTCTCTGCAGCCGAGAGCGAGCGTCCCGAAGGCTGTGTTGCCTACCCGGTGCCAGGGTTAAGGACATCTCCTCTGGGCTGGAAAGAAACTTGCAGTGGGAGGGGGTGGATCCAGTTGTCGTGGTCCATGTTGGTACAAACGACGTAGATAAGACTAGGAAGCCGGTTCTGCTAAAGGAGTATGAGCAGCTAGGGGTCAAATTAAAAAACAGAACCTCAAGGGTAATAATCTCTGGATTATTACCTGAGCCACGAGCGAATTTGGCTAGGACAAATAAAATTAGAGAGTTAAATGCGTGGCTCAAAGACTGGTGTGGGAGAAATGGGTTTTGCTTCCTGAGACACTGGCACCAGTACTGGGGCAGGAGGGAGCTGTTCCGTTGGGACGGGCTTCACTTGGCCAGTGCTGGGACTAGAGTCCTGGCGGATCATATAACTAGGGCTGTAGAGAGGGCTTTAAACTAACTAGTTGGGGGGAGGTTCCTAGAGAGCAAATAATAAAAATGACAACAGAGAAGGTCATAGACTTAGGTAGCAGTGGGGAAATTAAAAACCAGAGCGTGTCAGGAAGGGTACAGAAGGTATGGAGTAAAAGGTAAAGTAATAAAAAAGGCAAAAGCAGGAACTAAGTGTCACAAAACATATTTGAAAGTTTTCTATCTGAATGCACGTAGCATTCGTGACAAAATAGACGAGTTAATGGCACAAATAACTACATATGGGTATGATCTTGTGGCCATTACAGAAACATGGCTGCAGGGTGACAATGCCTGGGAATTAAACATACCAGGTTATTTAACGATCAGGAAGGACAGGCAGGAAGGAAGGGGAGGTGGGGTGGCTATGTTAATAAAGGAAGGAATCACTGTAATACATAGAAATGATATTGGGTCAAAAGATCAGGATAATGAAACAGTTTGGGTGGAGGTAAGGAATAATAAGGGGGAAAAAACACTCGTGGGCATAGTCTATAGGCCTCCGAACAGTTGCAACTCTGTTGGACGGAGTATCAATCAGGAAATAGTTGAGGCTTGTAATAAGGGAACATCTATAATTATGGGGGATTTTAACTATCATATTAATTGGACAAATCAAATTGGGCAGGGCTGCCTTGAGGATGAGTTCATTGAGTGTATTAGGGATGGGTTTCTTGAGCAGTATGTTACTGAACCGACCAGGGGGCAAGCAACCTTAGATCTGGTCCTGTGTAACGAGACAGGATTAATTAAAAATGTCCTAGTAAAGGATCCCCTTGGAATGAGTGACCATAACATGGTTGAATTCCATATTCAATTAGAGGGTGAGAAGGTTGGATCTCAAACAAGCGTGCTAAGCTTGAATAAAGGAGACTATGAAGGTATGAGAGCGGAATTGAGTAGAGTGGATTGGGAAAATAGATTAAAGGGTAAGACGATACATGATCAGTGGTGTACATTTAAGGAGTTATTTTACAACTTGCAAAAAATATATATTCCACTGAGAAGAAAAGGGTGTAAAAGAAAAGACAGCCATCCGTGTCTAAGTAAAGAAATTAAGGATAGTATTCGACTAAAAACAAGGGCATATAAGGTAGTCAAATCTAGTGGGAGTATAGAGGATTGGGAAAACTTTAAAAGACAGCAAAAAGTAACTGAAAGATTGATTAAGAAAGGGAAGATAGATAATGAAAGTAAATTAGCAAAAAATATAAAAACAGATAGTAAGAGTTTTTATAGTTATATAAAAAGAAAAAGGGTGGCTAAAGTAAATGTTGGTCCCTTGGGCGATGAGACCGGGAAATTAATTGTGGGAAATATGGAGATGGCAAAAACACTGAATGAATATTTTGTATCAGTCTTTACAGTAAAGGACACTAAGAATATCCCAACACTGGACAAACAGGGGGCTATAGGGGGGAGGAGCTAAACACGATCAAAATCACTAAGGAATGGTACTCGGTAAAATAATGGGACTCAAGGCGGATAAATCACCTGGACCCGATGGCTTACATCCTAGGGTCTTGAGGGAAGTGGCGGTAGGGATTGTGGATGCATTGGTAATAATTTTCCAAAACTCCCTGGACTCAGAAAAGGTCCCGGCAGACTGGAATACTGCTAATGTAACACCCTTATTTAATAAGGGCAGTAGACAAAAGGCTGGAAACTATAGACTGGTTAGCCTAACATCTGTGGTAGGTAAAATTTTGGAATCCATTATTAAGGAGACAGTAACAGGACATTTGGATAATCATAACTTAATAGGACAAAGTCAGCATGGTTTTATGAAGGGGAAGTCATGTGTGACAAATTTGCTGGAGTTCTTTGAGGAAGTAACATATAGGGTGGATAAAGGGGAACCAGTGGACGTAGTGTATTTAGACTTCCAAAAGGCATTTGACAAGGTGCCACACAAAAGATCATTGCTTAAGATAAAAAATCACGGGATTGGGGGTAATATTCTGGCATGGATAGAGGATTGGCTATCTAACAGAAGGCAGAGAGTTGGGATAAATGGTTCATTCTCAGACTGGCAATCAGTAACTGGTGGTGTTCCGCAGGGGTCAGTGCTGGGTCCCCAACTCTTTACAATCTATATTAACGATTTGGAGGAGGGGACCGAGTGTAACATATCAAAGTTTGCAGATGATACTAAGATGGGAGGGAAAGTAGTGAGTGAGGAGGACATAAAAAACCTGCAAGTGGACATAGACAGGCTAAGTAAGTGGGCAGAGATTTGGCAGATGAAATACAATACTGGAAAGTGTGAGGTTATGCACTTTGGCAGGAAAAATCGTAGAGCAAGTTATTATCTTAATGGCAAGAAACTGGAAAGTACTGAAGTACAAAGGGGTCTGGGGGTCCTGGTGCACGAAACTCAAAAGGTTAGTATGCAGGTGCAGCAAGTGATTAAGAAGGCCAATGGAATGTTGGCTTTCATTGCTAGGGGGATAGAACATAAAAATAGGGAGGTATTGCTTCAGTTGTACACGGTATTGGTGAGACCGCACCTGGAATACTGCATACAGTTTTGGTGTCCATACTTAAGAAAAGACATACTTGCTCTCGAGTCAGTACAAAGAAGGTTCACTCGGTTAATCCCGGGGATGAGGGGATGGACATATGAGGAGAGGTTGAGTAGATTGGGACTCTACTCATTGGAGTTCAGAAGAATGAGAGGCGATCTTATTGAAACATATAAGATTGTGAAGGGGTTGGATCGGGTGGATGCGGGGAGGATGTTCCCGATGATGGGTGAAACTAGAACTAGGGGGCATAGTCTTAGAATAAGGGGCTGCTCTTTCAAAACTGAGAGGAGGAGGAACTACTTCACTCAGAGGGTGGTAGGTCCATGGAATATGCTGCCCCAAAAAGCTGTAGAAGCTACATCATTACATAAATTTAAAACAGAAATAGACAGTTTCCTAGAAGTAAAGGGAATTAAGGGTTACAGGGAGCGGGCAGGAATTTGGACATGAGACTAGGTTCGGATCGGACATGGCCCTGTGGGTAGCGGAGCGGGCCCAGGGGCCGTGTAGCCTGATCCTGCTCCTATTTTGTGTGTCTAATTCTGTTAGATTCAGGAGATGGTTCTGTGATAGTAGATGGGCGGTTAGGATCAGATCAGCCATGATCTTATTGAATGGCGGAGCAGGCTCGAGGGGCCGATTGGCCTACTCCTGCTCCTATTTCTTATGTTCTTATGTTCTTATGTTCAATGTGGGTTGAGGGGGAAGTGCTGGGGAATGTCCTCAAGACCCTTTGGAAATAAATTTCAGACTTTCAGTACTAAAGATCCCCTTCTGAAATTTCTAAATCTGTCACTGTGAGAAATTGCATTTTTGTGTACTATGGTTTTTCTCTACTCTACTGGGTATGTTGGCATGTTACTGGCAAGGGCTTTGGGTTTTGGCTGAAAGTGTGAAAGGCGACCCCCAAAATATGGATAAAAATCCTAGAAGGCCATATAATAAAAACAGATTTTAATTTATTCAGTCTCCCTAAAGCACTGACCCTGCACTTGGAACACTATGTACAGCTCTGGCCATCATTGTACAAAAAAGATATTACATCTAATGAAAGGAGGGCAGCACGGTGGCATAGTGGTTAGCACTGTTGCCTCACAGCGCCAGGGACCCGGGTTCGAATCCGGCCTCGGGCGACTGTCTGTGTGGAGTTTGCACATTCTCCCCGTGTTTGCGTGGGTTTCCTCCGGGTGCTCCGGTTTCCTCCCACAGTCCAAAGATGTGCGGGTTAGGTTGATTGGCTATGATAAATTGACCCTTAGTGTTAGGGGGATTAAATACGTGGGGTTACGGGGATAGGGTGGGATATGTGTTGGTGTAGGGGTTACGGGGATCGGGTGGGATATGTGTCGGTGCAGGCTCGATGGGCCGAATTGGCCTCTATCTGCACTGTGGGGTTTCTGTGATTCTGTGATACAGGAGAGGGCAACCAAAATGATTGCGGGGATGGAGGAATTGGATTATTGTGTAAATTCGGCATGTTTGCAAAGAAAGACTTGCATTTATATAGCGCCTTTCACGACCACCAGACATCTCAAAGCGCTTTACAGCCAATTAAGTACATTTGAAGTGTAGTCACTGTTGTAATGTGGGATACGCGGCAGCCAATTTGAACACAGCAAGCTCCCACAAACAGCAATGTGATAATGACCAGATAATCTGTTTTTGCTATGTTGATTGAGGGATAAATATGAGCCAGGACACCGGGGATAACTCCCCTGCTCTTCTTTGAAATAGTGACATGGGATCTTTTACGTCTACCTGAGAGAGCAGACGGGGCCTCGGTTTAACATCTCATCCAAAAGACAGCACCTCTGACAGTGCAGCACTCCCTCAGCACTGCACTGAAGTGGCAGCCTAGCTTTATGTGCTCAAGTCCCTGGAGTGAGAGTTAGAACCCACAAACTTCTGACTCAGAGGCGAGGGTGCTACCCACTGAGCCACAGCTGACAATGGAAAAACAAACGTTGAGAGGTGATAGGATTGCTGTTTTTAGTGACTAAAGGGACTAGATAATGTAGACCATGGTGAGCTGTTTCACCTTGTCCAAAACAGTAGCCTGCGCTTGAAGGAGGATAAATTCAAAACTAACCTGCAGAATCAATGGCCTCAATATTAAGCCCCCACGACGAGCAGGAGAGGGTCGAGGCGGTTAAAGAGTTAAATACAAGGAACATGACCTCAACACAGCGCGCACCTGCCCTCTGCCCTTTCTACGGTGGTGGATATCGGGGTGACCAAGTGTCTCACTGTGGAGGGGCAGAACACTTCATTAACATGTAAGGGGTTTTAGATCGCAGAGGTTTCTCTCTCTAGAGGCCTCTCTCTCTTGCACAGTAAAACTGTGAGTGGCTCGACCCACTTGCCCCTTAGATTCTGTACTCTGGACTTTGGGGCAGGAACTACAATGTAGAGAAAACTCTTATAGACCAAGTTTGATGAAACGAAATGGAATTTAATTGCATAATGTAAAACAAATCAAAATGCAAGCAAATAAGAGGGTACATGGGAGTGGAAAACACAAACAAATCATAATGACACAATACTAACTAAGGCAAATGTATGCATATTATACTCTACAAAGATCATCATGAAATGGGGAAAACACATGGAACATCGAGGGACAACAACTCATGTTAATTATACCCTTAAATGTCCACCCCCTTAAACCTATTTAGATCTGATTATGAAGGGCCAGAAACATGCTCACCAATCCAACTAGGAAGTGTAAGGTTTTGAAACAGGTCTGCGTTTGATCCTTTCAGGCGTCCCGTCACCACGTGGTTGGTGGAGACCCAGCGAACTGCACCACACCTCTCTCCTGAGGTGGGGGTCGGGGGCGGCTGGACACCGACTGGTCTGGATGTCGGCGGGGTCGAGGATCATTTGCTCGACCCCGGTCAGAGGAGCCTTGGGCTGGCCCCCATCATTTCTTCAGTTTCTTATTGTCTCTTCTCCCGAGCCGGAGCGGGTCCAAGGCCTGTCATTTCGTCAACGGCCCGGGGTTGGTCGATGATCTCCCGATGTTTTACCCCGGGGCGGGACGCCGGCTCGAACCATCTTCTTCTCCTTCTTCTAGCAATGACGCCACCGATACGATGGGAACACCACGAGGACCGCTTTTTTTTCCTACCCCTGGGTTCCCAGATATACTTCTCATCAGAAGCCCTTATCTCGCGCCAAATCAGGTTAGTCTTTCATTTTAATTTTGGCAGGCTGGGAGCACAACGGGGTAGTTATTATATTTTAAACTGTTCTTGGATGGCCGGTAACGGGCCATCTCTAGTCTGGAATGACCTTCATTGTTTTTAATGTCCTGGTGATGTCCTTAACGGGTCCTTGATGCTCTTCTCATGAATATGAAACCGTTCCCTTTTGTCTGGTTAAACATTTAGATGGCCTTTATCTGCAGGCCGATCTTGACTGAATCTGCATCCAATCTATATGTATAAATGTGGGTGTCTGGTTTCGTTCTCTCAGAAATGGCTTCCAGAACTTACTGTGGGCTGAATCCACAAAGCTGTCTGAGGACTGCAGGAACCATTTTAAAGTGTCCCAATAAGTTGGTCACGGGGTCTGGTGGCCATTTTGAATACCCCTTTTTCCTAGGCTTCTTTTAAAACAGTCTTTAAAATCATGGCCTCTTCTGCCATTCGACCCTTTATAATATAAAGTTCAATTTTGCGAATCCTACACTCCCCCCTGATGATACTGTAACTTGCTTGAAGTATCATAATTCTGGGTGAACAAAATTTTCTGACTTTCCATAATCAAACCATCCCCAGTACTTACCTATCTATGACCCCACGACACATGCATTTCCCATTTCAGAAAAACCTAGTTTACATTAAGCATCTATAGATGGCAATACATCAGATGTGAAATTTGACATACTAACTTCCAGGCGTGGAGGGGGGCCTAATACTCCTACATCACCTGGTGCATACACACTATCTTTTAATAATAACAACACATCTAATAAACTTCAGAAATAAAAATAAAATACACACATGAAAAATCAAATGCACATGAATACATATCAAAATAATACAGAGGAGGGAGGGAAAACTTTAACTTTATACAGAGCAGCAAAAATCTAAACGGGTGTCTCTTCTTCTACCCGCACATAATGCTCCCTCCATTCCCCTCTGTTCTCATACTTTTGTGAATGTTTGACCTTTTTACAGTGTACAAACAGTAAATAAACTACAATGATAACCTGGCACACTACAAGAATGTGGGAGGCTATCCTAATCCAAGAAGGGACTTCTATACTAGTGAACAGGTCCCACCACGGCGGGGTCACTATATCCAATATGTCTGCCCCTATCTCTAAAGTCTTCTGCTCCAGTGTATAGAAATGTTTCTGTGAAACAACAACGGCTTTTAATATCTTGGTGAGGTGTTCAGGGAGAGGGGGAATGATATATCCAAAATGTGCAATGAATCGCTAGCGATCGGTGAAATTCTCCTTAACAGTGATGTGAACAGTGGAAGGTTCAGGAATGAGAACAATTCGCTCTTGGGCCACTTGAACTTCTGCCCTGAGCTTGAAACAGAAGCTGCTGTCACTAACCGGACACCAACCGTGCTGTCCATGTTGATAGTGGGGCGCTGCAGTGGTGACACAGTATGTCCCACCTCCTATATATGCCACCTGCGGGGGCACATGGTCTTGTGCCATTGCCTCCATGGTGCAATTTATAGGCTCCGCGCCAGCAGTTCTGAACCCGCACTGTGGTTTTGAATGGGCATTCAAGTGCTAGGGACACAGGACGATGTGTGTTCCCCGGCTCCGGCACCCCGAGAGATCGGTACCCGTCATTGCATTCTCCCATCGAATGACGTAAGGTGGGACCCCCGTGTAGCGAATGTGCACACCCCCTGAATGACTCCAATGTTCTCCACCCTGTATACCGGAGCAGGTTTAGCTGTCTTTCCCATCACCGGCATTCTTACCACTATACCCATAATGGTGTGATTAGACCATCCACAGTCCACTGGGACTGGGGAGGCTTCTGAAGCTAGTCTGAGCTGGCATGGACTCAATGTATTCTCAAAAGGGTGGAGGGCTGCGAGGTGCTTGTTGCTGATCCAGGAGGGGACTAAACCTTGCTTTAAATCCTCCAGATTACTGCGGCCCTCGCCCAGTAACCACGCCCCGTACAGTACACAAGCTTCGTTCTGCGCAGCCTGATCGGACGCATTCCGATCCTCCCTGATGAGAGCATTTACCGTTCTGGCGTGTTTTTCCAGCTCAGCTATAATTTCTTTTAACTGTAGTGTCATGGCCTGGTCCTCATGTAACTCAGAACCCACTACCTTGTTCTCGTCAGTCAGTATCTTTCTTAACTGTGTTTTCAAACCATTGATCTGGGTTTGCAGCTCCATGTCATCCAGTGTGTTGATGACGGAAGTTCCTGTATTAAAAGCTGTGAAAATATCATTTACTGCAACCCTTCTTTACCTCCCTATCCTGCCCAAGACCTCATGTGGTGTGGTGTACAATTCGGCTCTGTCGACATCGGCAAAGTCGAATTCGTAAAACTGTTTAAACATGTTTGTTAACAGGACCTAGTACAATTGTTCCGTTTCCTTGGGGCACCACTCAGGCAAGCGCACCTCGGTGAGGTTTAAAATCACCGAAGCCACCGCGTAGTGTACCCCTTGGTACAGCACCTGACATGTGGGTACTAATACCAATCCGTTCCCGGGTCCCTTGGTAGTGGTGGGGCACCCTTCCTTGCGGGCTTTGGCTACCGGAATCGTGGGCAGGGGCTTGCAGGGGCAGCTGATGAGCTCAATGGCGTTTACTGGGATCTGAGAGTATGGGACTCCGCACGCCCGTGTGCTGGCGTCCCACCTCATTCCTCTCCCAGCATCTTGCCACTGCCTTTGGAAAAAGATGGAGACGCCTGTGGGGCAAGCGCGTTCTGAACCCCACATACAGATGTAGATCCCCTCATCTGGTTCCCGCCATTTGTCCCAACAGACACTCAATCCCCCATGAGTCCCCGTAATAGTCCGATGGGTGTTGTTACCCAATCTTTCCCACTCGACTGTGGAGTTCTTCATGGTGCTGCTCAACTTGCGCAGCCACCACCAGCGATTCAAAGGTACATGCCCATTGCAGACCAGGCAAATCTTCTTCCCGACGGTAACGCTGACTCTGGGTGCCATGATCCGCACCCTGGGGCACATCGGAGATGTCTCTCTGTATGCAAACCCCGTCTGGCTGGAGTATTCAGTAGAGTTCGACCCCAGCCAGCCTGGCCATCTTCCTTCATGGAAGGAGGCGGCAGTCTCTTCAGCGTACCGTGGGCCGGTTCCATCAATCGCGATGGGGCCTCTGTTGCCAGAGCACCCATGCACCGTGGAGTCCTTAGTGTGGCCCCGATAGGCCACACTGTACCCGATCATCACGGCCACGACAAGGATCCTACTCATCTTTCTCCTGGTTCCTGCAACAAAATTAAACAATGTCGCCAGGCTCCCGAGAGATTCTGGCTTAGGTGAAGGCATGATCGGGTCTTCCGACCTCGATCCAGACAAACACACGTACTGGGCAGATTCAAAACTACTTATAACTGTAAACACTTTAACATTTACACAACCTAAACTTAAAACTTAAACTTATGTACAGCGCCGCCCGTCCCCGGGCGGCTTGCCTAATCCTTGATTGGACCGCAGCTTGCCGCTCCCTGTGTCGGGGCTGCAGTGACCTGTGGCTTGGGTTCCTCGCAGCCTTTTGCTGTCAACTGGGGACTGCGTTCTGCCAGGGGTTTCCCAAGTCTGCGTTTACTGAAGGTGGAGGGATCGGGCCAGGGCTTCCTTGGCTGGGGCGCTTGAGGCGACCTGCGAGAGGGTGCCTTTGGTGAGGCTCCCGTAGCGAGTGGACCTTTGGGTGGGACCTTGGCTCTCACAGCCCGTGACTCCTCCACGACTGCCAGCTTCGGCTCCCTTCCCTCAGGCTCCGCCCCTTTGGGATTTGGGTCTGTGGCAGACAACTCCTCCTCACCTGTCCCTACAGGTGTAGGATCTCCGCCCCCAATTTCTACCTCCCCCAAACTTGAGTCGAGGGCGGGATCTCCGTCCTCCGACTCCACCTCCTCCAGAATCGTATCAAGGGCATGGCCCAGCTGTTCAGGCTCCTCGGCTCCGATAGCGTTCGGATCAGGGGGAGGGCCTTGATCTTCGGGCTCCTCCTCGTCCGAGTCCCATGCCATTAGGGAAACCTCCCCCCAGGTGGGCGGGACAGCTTCTCCTTCCAAGCAGGCTACAATGCCAGCTTGTGTGGTCTGTGGCTCATCGCACGCCTCAGGCTGAGGATCTCTACCCTCAAACCTGGCTTCGATTGCTGGTACTCTTGCACCTGGCTTAAACAGTTTGCACCGCTTGATGTGAAACCATTTATTGTGTTGGGGTACCTCCACTGCGCGACTGGCGGGGACCGGTGGATCTTGCACTGATTCCTGTCTATCCTGGCCTGTGCCTCTCTCGCCAGCGCGGAGGGTCAGACCCAGGAATTTGACTTCCCGCCGGCCGACCCGTGCTTTCGGTGGGTTTGCCTTGACTCCCCCTACTCCTTGTTACCCCATGCCCGCTCCCCAGTGACAGTGATTTCTCAGATCCACGAGGATCCCGCGCGCTACCAAGAGATTGGCTCCAAGGACCCCTGTTCCACCTCCCACCTCCCATTTCATTAGCATACACTTCCACGTGGTGCGAAGTGGTCCTAAACGAATGGAGAGGGGAATGGAATATGCGCCAGCCTGTTCTTCACCTGTGAAGCCCGATAGAAGATAGGGAACCCCGGTGGACAGAGGTGAAATGACAGGGTCATCTGTATGGATCATGGTGCACGATGCCCCCGTATCCAACAGATAGAGCCCCTTCACTTCCCCCACCTCCAATTCCACGAGGGGTTGTAAGGGGCTTTCCTCGAGAGGTTTCCCTGAGGTTTCTCTCTCTAGAGGCCTCTCTCTCTTGCACAGTAAACCTTGAGTGGTTCGACCCACTCGCCCCTTAGATTCTATACTCTGGACATAGGCACAGGAACTACAATGTAGAGAAAACACTTGTAGACCAAGTTTGATGAAACAAAATGAAATTTTATTGCATAAGGATAAATATCAAATCAAATGCAAGCAGATAAGGGAGTACATGGGAGGAAAAAACACACAAGCAACTCATAACGACACAGTACTAACTAAGGCAAATACAGGCATCTTATACTCTACAAAGATCATCATGAAATAAGGAAACACACGGAGCATCGAGGGACAACAACTCATGTTAATTGTACCCTTAAATCCACCCCCCCTTTTAAACCTATCTAGATCTGATTGTGAAGGGCCAGAAACATGCTCACCAATCCCACTAGGAAGTGCAAGGTTTTGAAATCGAGTCTGTGTTTGGTCCTTTCAGGCGTTTCGTCTCCACGTGGATCGTGGAGCTCCTGCAAGCTGCGCTACACCTCTCTCCTGAGGTGGGAGTCGGGGGCGGCTGGACACCGGCGGGCCTGGATGTCGGCGGGGTCGAGGATCGTCGGCTCGACCCTGGTTAGAGGAGCCTTGGGCTGGCCCCCATCGCTTCTTCAGGTTCCTTTTCTCCCTTCTCCCGAGCCAGGGTGGCTGGAAGGTTATTCTCTTGGGGTTTTATTTTTTTTCTCTTCTCCCAAGTTGGGTTGATGGCCTCTTGTTCCGGCAACGGCCCGGGGATGGTCGATGATCTCCCGATGTGCTTCCCCGGGGCGGAACGCCAGTTTCGAGACTGCCTTCTCGATGTTGGCTTTCTTCTTCCTCCTGCGATTGCCTGTTTCTTCTTCTGGGTGTCCGGATTCAAGCTGTGTGTCTGAGCTCAAGCTGCAGGCTTGCAATTGTCTGTGTTCCAACTCGCCCTGGCCTTTCCCTCCACTGCCGAAAAGTCTCTCCAGATATACCTTTCTTCCAGAAACCTCCGTCTCCCGCCCAAAATCAGGTTAGTCTTTGTTTTATTTTTGGCGGGCTGGGAGCACAGTGTGGTAGTTATTATATTTTAAATGTCTTAAACGGCTGGTAACAGGCCCATCTCTGGTCTGGAATTACCTTCATTGTTTTTAATGGCCTGCTGATCTCGTTATCTAGTCCTGGGTGCTGTTCTCATGAATATGAAATTGTCCCCTTTTGTCTGGGGCAACATTTTGATGGCCTCTGTCTCCAGGCCGATCTTGACTAGATCTGCATCTAATCCATATGCATACGTGTGGGTCTGGTTTCGTTCTCTCAGAAACGGCTTCCAGAACTTACTGTGGGTTGAATCAACAAATCTGTCTGAGGTTGCGCAGGAACCATTTTAAAGTGTCCCAATAAGCTGGTCACATGGTATGGTGGCCATTTTGTATGCCCCTTTTTCTGGGCTTCTTTTAAAACAGTCCTTAAAATCATGGCCTCTTCTGCCATTTGACCCTTATTAATGTAAAGTCCAATTTTGCAAATCCTACACTCCCCCCTGATGACACTGTAACTTGCTTGAAGTATCATAATTCTGGGTGAGCAAAATTTTCTGACTTTCCACAATCTAACCATCCCCAGTATTTACCTATCTATGACCCCACGACACATGCATTTCCCATTTCAGAAAAATCGAGTGTACATTAAGCATCTATAGATGGCAATACCTTGGAGTTATAACTAACAACTTACTTCCAGGCATGGAGGGGGTCCTTATACCCCTACATCACCTAGTGCATACACATTACTTTCTAATAATAAAACGTCAATAATAAAAATAAAGTACATACATGATTAATTCAAGAATACATGAACACATATCAAAAATAATACAGAGGAGGGAGGGAAAACTTTAACTTTATACAGAACAGCAAAATCTAAACGGGTGTTTCTTCTTCTACCCGCACATAATGCTCCCTCCATTCCCCTCTATTCTCATACTTCTGCGAATGTTTGACCTTTTTACAGTGTACAAACAGTAAATAAACTACAATGACAACTTAGCACACTACAAGAATGTGGGAGGCTATCCTAATCCAGGAAGGGACTTCTATATTAGTGAACAGGTCCCACCACGGTGGGGTCACTATATCCAAAATGTCTGCCCCTATTTCTAAAGTCTTCTGCTCCAGTGTGTAGAAGTGTTTCTGTGAAACAACAACGGCTTTTAATATCTTGGTGAGGTGTTCAGGGAGAGGGGGAATGATATATCCAAAATGTGCAACAAAACGCTGCAGATCGGTGAAATTCTCTTTAACAGTGATGTGAACAGTGGAAGGTTCAGGAATGGGGACAATTCACTCTTGGGCCACTTGAACTTCTGCCCTGGGCTTGAAACAGAAGCTGCTGTCACTAACCGGACACCAACCGTGCTGTCCATGCTGGTAGTGGGGCGCTGCAGTAGTGACACAGTATGTCCCACCTCCTATATATGCCACCTGCGGGGGCACATGGCCTTGTGCCATTGCCTCCATGGTGCAATTTATAGGCTTCGCGCCAGCAGTTCTGAACCCACACAGTGGTTTTGAATGGGCATTCAAGTGCTGGGGACACAGGATGATATGTGCTCCCTGGCTCTGGCACCCTGAAAGGTCGGTACCCATCATTGCATGCTCCCATCGAATGACGTAAGGTGGGACCCCTGTGTAGCGAATGTGCGCACACCCCTGAATTACTCCAATGTTCTCCACCCTGTATACCGGGGCGGGTTTTGCTGTCTTTCCCATCACCAGCATTCTTACCACTATACCCATAATGGTGTGATTAGACCGTCCACAGTCCACTGGGACTGGGTAGACCTCTCCTCCGTGACGCCGGGACCTTGGGGATCAAACCAAGATCTGGCTAGGGCCCGTATCTGCGGCAAGCTGTTGGTGACCAAGCAACGGAGCCAATGGACCCGCTGTTCATCATTCATTGCAGCCCGGTCAGGCATGCCCGGACAGCTGTGCCGATAAACTGGCCACAGCCTTTCTGCGAAAACCCGTGGGGGTTCTCCAGATAGCTGCACAGTCCCTTCCACACGGTCGAACGGACTACCGTCGTCCACTCCCATTACTTCTAAAACTTCCTCCCTGAGGTCCACATAACCTTTCCGTCCCCTCTTACTCTTATCTGAGAGGCACTGAAGGATTGTGCAATCCAGGGAGAAATGCAACATTTTTGCCTGTTCCTGATCATCACAGTCATTAATGGCTGCTGTCTCCTCTATCTCCCTGAAATGAATCGAGGGATCTCCCTTTACTGTGAGTCTTGCGAGGTGGCTCACCATGGACCTTAATTGTTGGGTAGCGTAGGGCACCACGAGCTGGTTCTGGTGTGGTCCGGCATCGCCATTTGCGGCGTTGGGACCGAACCTCTGGTGCCGAGAAGGACACATCGGTGCCGAGCAGGACACATCGGTGCCGATCCCGGCTTTGCTACCAGTGGCTGTTCTTCCTCACATTCCACCTCAGCTACCTCCTCTTTTACCACCCCCTGATTTTCCGACCAAGCCTCACTATAGCTCGGCGGTGCTGAGGGCTCGGTGGCTGGTACCACAACTTCTTCGGCTGGAATCGGCTGTTTCGATTCCTGTAAAAAGTCCATGTGACTGGCTTTCGGGCTGACGAGACACACCATGCCTTTTGCCTTAACCAGGGCCGTTCTTAGGTCCTGTATGGTCTTTTGGCAGGGGCCATGGTCTGTGCTCTCGAACCCGTGCTCGAGGGCTAGCTTGTAAGCTGCCTTAACCTCCACTACTCTCTCCTCCTGCGCTCTTAGCTGTTGTGCGAGGCAGGCGTTTTTCTCCTGTATCCTCATTTCATTGATCTTTGCCTCAGTAACCTGGCACTCCAGGTATTCTATTCTAGCTTGATGTTGACTAGCTACCACTTGGCGTTCCTGATTCAGCGCGTGAAGCGCTGTGATGAGTTTTTCCCCACCCATGGCCTTTTCCTCTATCTCTGCTGCCTGTGCAGAAATCCAGGCTGCCTGTGCTGCAACGATTCGGTCCAAGATCTGGACTTGCTTCTTGTAACACATCAGCCACACTGCCTTCTCCACTGACTTCTTATGCTCTTTGCTCTCTGTCCACCTGATGGCTGCGTCCACCGGATGCCCATCGAATAAGAGATCGGAAATCCACTGCTTAGTGAGATTTACCTTGCCAAAGACATAATCAGCTTTCCTCTCATCCATTGCATTTTGGCCATTCAAACTTGGATCTACTACATTGCAACCCTGCTGCCAGAGTCCTGCCGCGGTCGCCATTTTCTATAAGGGGTTTCAGATCACAGAGGTTTCTCTCTCTAGAGGCCTCTCTCGCTTGCACAGTAAAACCGTGAGTGGTTCGACCCACTCGCCCCTTAGATTCTGTACTCTGGACTCTGGGGCAGGAACTACAATGTAGAGAAAACTCTTATAGACCCAGTTTGATGAAACGAAATGGAATTTTATTGCATAATGTAAAACAAATCAAAATGCAAGCAAATAAGAGGGTACATGGGAGGGGAAAACACAAACAAATCATAATGACACAGTACTAACTAAGGCAAATACAGGCATATTATACTCTACAAAGATCATCATGAAATGGGGAAAACACATGGAACATCAAGGGACAACAACTCATGTTAATTATACCCTTAAATGTCCACCCCCTTTCTGGATAGCACCTTTCCTGAGTGTCTTGCTCTTGGTGCGGAGTCGATTCTGGCTCCCCGTCGTCGGTTGGTTCATCAGCTTCCGATGCTACTGTTTGTGGGGTAGATGCTACCGGTATGTTGGGTTCATCGCCAGATACGTATGGGCGAGACATGGGGTTGACTCGTTCCTGTGACTCTAGGATCTGGTCAACATGGCATCTCACAATGTTCTCCCCAACATCCACTGTGTACATTAGTGGCCCCTGCCGTGTGCATATCATTCCTGGTTGCCATTTCTCTGTTCGGTAGTCGCGGGCCAAGACTGGTTGCCCGACATTGAAGCTCCTTGTCGGTTTCTCATTGATGTGCTGGAATTGCTTATTCTCAACATCTCTTCGTACATTTGGTCTGAGCAAATCCATACGAGATCTCAACCTTCATTTAAAGAACATCATGGCCGGGGTCTGGTTGGTGACTGCATGTGTCGCATTTCTGTAAGCTAACAGGAAATTGTCCGCCTTATGCTGCAGTGGAATGTCGTCATCGCACATGGCCCTTACTGCTTTCTTAAAGGTTTCTACGAACCTCTCAGCCAATCCATTTGTGGCTGGATGATACGAGGCGGATGTGTAATGCTTTACCCCATTCCTCTTCATAAATCTTCGAAACTCCTCGGACACAAACTGTGGTCTGTTATCAGAGCAAATCTGCTCTGGCAAGCCGTTCCTGGCAAATATGGTCCGTAGGACTGCAATAGTTTTCTCCGTGGTGGTGGAGGACATTTTGATCACCTCAGGCCATTTCGAGTGCGCATCCACTGCTATTAAAAACATTGAGTCCATGAATGGACCAGCAAAATCAATATGCACCCGTTGCCATGGAGATGAGGGCCATTCCCATGGGTGTAGAGGGGCATGTGGTGGTGCATTTTGGACCTACTGGCATCCTGAGCAGCTCTTGGTCAGGTCCTCGATTTGCTGGTCGATCCCCGGCCACCACACATAAGCCCTAGCAAGGCTTTCATTTTCACCCCTCCCAGATGGCCTTCGTGAAGCTCATTGAGCACTCTCTCCCTTAACTTGGGTGGAATTACCACTCGGAATCCACACATCAATGTCCCCTGGCATACTGACAGCTGTTCTCTTCTGGATGAGAATGCTGGCAACAGTGAGTCGCCATGTGTTGGCCATCCCTTCACCGTCAAATCATATACCCAAAACAGTGTCGGGTCATTTCGGGTCTCCTTCTCTATATCAACGCTAGTTACAGGCAAGCGTTCAATTATAGTCGAATGAAATATTTCGACAGGGTCCACTGCTGGTGCTTCCTCTGCAGTAGGCAGTGGCAGGCGTGATAGCCCATCAGCGTTTCCATGCTGTTTCGTGCCCTTATACTCGATTTCATATTGGTTCGCCCCTAGAAAAAGGGACCATCTTTGTAGCCGTTGCGCAGTCATCACCGGAACGCCCTTCTTTGGATTAAAGATGGAGACAAGTGGTTGGTGGTCAGTCAGCAAGGTGAACTTCTGCCCGTGCAGATAGTGGTTGAACTTTTTCACTCCCCACACTAGGCTGAGGGCCTCCCTGTCAATCTGGGCGTAGTTACACTCGGCTGAGGTTAGTGATCGTGACGCAAAGGCTATTGGCCTCTCTGAGCTGTCCGAGAATTTGTGCGACAGCACCGCTCCAATGCTATAGGGTGATGCATCACACGCCAACCTAATTGGTAGTGCTGGGTTGAAATGAGCCAACACCTCTTTTGATGTGATCAATTCTTTGCTCTTCTGGAAAGCTCGTTTACATTCGTCATTCCACTTCCATGGTACCCCCGTTTGCAGTAGGGTGTTCAGTGGGTGTAGTACGGTAGACAAATTTGGCAAGAACTTATGGTAGTAGTTCACCAGCCCGAGGCACGGCCTCAGCTGTGACACATTTTCCGGTGCTGGAGCCTTGACTACTGCCTCAATCTTTTCAGGGGACTTATGTAACCCCTCTTCATCAATAACGTTGCCACAATACGAGATCTGCTGCTGGAAAAACTCGCATTTGTGGCGATTAGCTCGGAGCCAATATTCCTTCAATCTAGTGAGCACCTGCTCCAGGTTGGCGTGGTGATCACCGTCATTTTCGCCCGTGACCAGGATGTCATCCAAATAACACTGGGTCCCTAGAATCCCTTGCAGGACTTGATCCATTGCCCTTTGCCAAATAGCCGGAGCTGATGCTACCCCGAACAACAGCCGGTTGTATTGGTAGAGACCTTTATGAGTGTTGATCGTGAGGTACTGTTTCGAGGCTTCTTCTACCTCCATTTGCATGTACGCCTGGGCCAGATCAATCTTAGTGAAGCGTTTCCCTCCAGATAGCGAGGCGAAAATATCTTCAATCCGCGGAAGCGGATATTGTACCGTGTGAAGGACTGGGTTCACTGTCACCTTAAAGTCCCCACAGATGCGAACCTTCTTTGGTTCCCCAGGCGTATTACTCAATGACCTCTTCATTACAGGAACGATGGGTGTAGCCCACTCGCTCCAGTCCACTTTGGACAGTACTCCTGAACGTTCCAAACCTTCCAGCTCTGCTTTGACGGCTGGGCGGATCGCATAAGGCACCGGTCTGGCCAATAAAAAACTTTGGGCTTGCATTTTCCTCTATTTTGATCATCGCTGTTATGCCTTTTAGTGTTCCGAGTTCCTCCTGGAACACTTCTTGTGCGTCAGTTAGCATTTTTGACAGTCGTCCAGGTGTGACGTCGTCATCCTTTTTGGCATCTACAGTCAGTGCTTGTATGGAATGCCAATCTAGCTGTATCTTCTGGATCCATTCACGTCCTAGTAGTGGTGGTCCTCCCTCTGGCAATACATATAGGTCCATTTTTGGTGTTTCCTTGCCGTTATATATAACGTTCACCCTTATTTTTCCTTTGGGGTAGACTTTTTGCCCCATGTACGTCTTCAAGACGATCTCTGTATCTCTCAAGGGTATATGTGAGAATAGCCGCTTGTAGTCCCTTTGGTTTATGACTGTTAGGGCTGATCCTGTGTCCAATTCCATTTTCACTTCGACTCCGGCCATCTTGAGCGTGACCCAGATAGTTTGGTGATCCTCCGTTTTGATCACATTATGTAGTTTCAGACAACCCAGCTCCTTGCTTCCGGAGTCTCTATCCCTTTTCTGTTCGTCTGAACTACTCTCCGTCACCGTATGTACCTTCTTGTACTTCTCCTGTGGAGATTTCTTGCTGCTGGTTTTCTTTTCCGACCTGCAGACTCTTGCTATGTGTCCTACTTTTCCACACTGTCTGCACACTTGGTCCTTGAACCAGCAATCCTTATGGTCATGTTTTGTTCTGCCGCAGTGATAGCACTTCACTGTTCCGTATGCCATTTCATTTGTGCCATATTCTTGCGGTCTCCGTTGTATCTCAGCCGCGCTCCGTGCTGCTGCTTCGTGTGATACTGCCATGCTGAAAGCCTTGTCCAGCGTAAGATCCTTTTCTGATAGAAGCCATTTCTGGGTTCCTTCACTTTGAAGCCCACACACGAACTTGTCCCTTAAAGTATCTGCTAGTCCCGTTCCAAACTGGCAGTGTTTCGATAGCTTGCACAGTTCCGTTAAATACTCAGCATTACTTTCAACTTTATGCTGGTTCCTTTTGTGAAACTTAAATCTTTCTGCTATCAGCAATGGTGTGGGGTTTAAGTGGTCCCGTAGGATTGACACTATGTTTTCAAAATTCTTTTCTGCTGGTTTCTCTGGGGTTACTAGGTTTTGCAGTAAGCCATACGTTTTTGCACGTATTGAATTCAACAATACCAGCACTTTCTTGTCATCTGGCACTTCATTCGCCTTGCAGTATACTTCTTATGCATTCGACGTATGTCGTCCAATCTTCGACTTCATTGTCGAACGCTGTGATACTGCCACTCTTCGGCATTTTTGGGTTTGGTTAGACTGGCTCAAAATGGCGTCTCCCACGCTCTCCCTTCTTCTCCGCTGCTGCTCAAAATGGCATCTCCCGCGCTCTCCCTTCTTCTCCGCTGCGGCTCAAAATGGCGTCTCCCGCGCTCTCCCTTCTTAATGGCGTCTCCCGCCCTCTCCCTTCTTCTCCGCTGCGGCTCGGCCCTTGAACACCGGCTGCGCTCTGCGTGTTTTCCTGCGCGCCTCTCTCTCTCTTTGCCGCTGCTCGGCCCTTGAACACCGGCTGCGCTCTGTGCGCTCTACCCTCTCTCTTCTCCCGTCGACGCCGCTCGGTCCTGAACACCGG
The DNA here is from genome assembly GCF_052327205.1 of Somniosus microcephalus. NCBI lineage: Eukaryota > Metazoa > Chordata > Chondrichthyes > Squaliformes > Somniosidae > Somniosus > Somniosus microcephalus. The sequence continues at coordinate 194,818,799 of NC_140990.1, read as the reverse complement.
CTGCGCCCTGTGCGCTCTACCCTCTCTCTTCTCCCGTCGACGCTGCTCGGCCTTTTCTGTGCCGTCGGTCGGCTCTAGCCGCCGCTGTCCGAGAAGGGTCTGCGCCGTACCTGTTGCCAGCCCGTTTAGCTGGACCACCGTGACTGGAGAACCAAGCCCAGCTCTCAACAGCCTCCCCTGCGATGCTCAAATCTCCGCTGGATGGTCGACGCCCATGCTTCTGGACTCGGCCTTCTTCTTTCACTGTTCTCCAGGAGCGAATCCCTGGGAGGTGATGCAGAGTTGCAGGTAGGTTTGAATCGTCTCATCGCCACTGTTAGATCCGTGTATCTTGATGTTGTATTTCCTTCAATAATGAGACAAGAGACTGCAGGGAACAATCAACAGGTGTTTACTGGATGAGGGTTACTCTAAAACTAACTGTACAGATCCCTACTTAGGGTTTATATACAGGTGTGGTCACTGCCGGTACTGCAGTATACAGGAGCTGTAAAAAGTAGTTCTCCCCTTAAAGGTACATACACTACACTCTTTTGCTCTTTTTCTTGTGCCCTCAAATATGCTTCTCCAATTATGTTGAGCTTTTGCTGAGATGAGGTTGAGATATAAACTGCTAAGCTGCTTTATTTCACAACAGCAAGAGGATATGCAGAATAACAGTCAAAGCACATTTCACTTCATTAACTCAATCCCCTCTCCTCAAAAAATGATAAACCACGTGCCCTGCGCCTTTCCTGAAATGACTGACTTGTTTTTGGCATACCTTTCTTTTTGGAGAACTTCCAACAGCAAAAATTGATGTCTTGCATTTTAGCATCTAAGTGTGGGCTCCAGGTCTACACCTTGCAGTCTCTTGTTTGACGCCCATGTGTCCCTTTGTCCATTTGCTTTGTGTGTTTACAGTCAGTGTGGGGGGGTCTGGGGAGGGGGGCTGTGATGCTCACCTCCTCCCTGGTTACTCATCCACCAGCAGACCTGTCGATAAAACCAGCAACCCTTCCCCCTGGCTTTCAGGTATGGGTTTAAAGAGTACATGTGCTGCTGTTCTCAAAATGAATGGACAGCTTTCTGGCTAATAGGTCTGGAATGAGACAATTGATTTTTTTATATTCATTCATGGGTTGTGGGAGTTGCTGGTGAGGCCAGCATTTATTGCTCATCCCTAATTATCCTTGAGAAGGTGGTGGTGGTGAGCTGCCTTCTTGAACTGCTGCGCTCCACGTGGTGAAGGTGCTCCCACAATGCTGCTAGGGAGGGAGTTCCAGGATTTTGACCCAGCGACGATGAAGAAACGGCGATATACTTCTAAGTCAGGATGGTGTGTGACTTGGAGGGGAACTTGGAGGTGGTGGTGTTACCATGCGCCTGCTGCCCTTGACCTTCTAGACGGTAGAGGTTGCTGGTTTGGGAGGTGCTGTCGAAGAAGCCTTGGCATGTTGCTGCAGTGTATCTTGTAGATGATACACACTGCAGGTACGGTGCGCCAGTGGTGGAGGGAGTGGATGTTTAAGGTGGTGGATGGGGTGCCAATCAAGTAGGCTGCTATGTCCTGGATGGTGTCGAGCTTCTAGATATGGTTGGAGCTGCACTCAACCAGGCAAGTGGAGATTATTTCATCACACTCCTGACTTGTGCCTTGTAGATGGTGGAAAGTGCTTTGGGGAGTCAGGAGGTGAGTCACTTGCCACAGAATACCCAGCCTCTGACCTGCTCTTGTAGCCACAGTATTTATGTGGCTGGTCCAGTTAAGTTTCTGGTCAATGGGGACCCCCAGGATGTTGATGGTGGGGGATTGAACAATGTTAATGCTATTGAATGTGTTTACACTCTTTCTTGTTGGAGATGGTCATTGCCTGGCACTTGTGTGGCATGCATGTTACTTGCCACTTATCAGCCCAAGCCTGAATGTTGTCCAGGTCTTGCTGCATACAGGCACGGGGACTGCTTCATTATCTGAGGAGTTGCGAATGGAACTGAACACTGTGCAATCATCAGCAGACATCCCCACTTCTGACCTTATGATGGAGGGAAAGTCATTGATGAAGCAGCTGAAGATGGTTGGGACTAGGATACTGCCCTGAGGAACTCCTGCAGCGATGTCCTGGGAATCAAACTCCTATTTATTTAGTTGCCACCTTCCACAAACTGGCCTGTCTGGCTCTAACACATATCACCGCCATCTTCAATCTGTCATTGGCCCAGGCAGTAGTCCCTACATGCTTCAAGACCGCTACCATTATTCCTGTGCCAAAACAAACAGCTGTGACGTGCCTGAACGACTATCGACCTGTCGCACTCACACCCATCATAATGAAGTGTTTCGAGAGACTGGTCCTGGCTCACATCAAAGCCAGTGTTTCCGCCTCTCTTGACCAACACCAGTTTGCCTATCGTGCAAACAGATCAACGGAGGATGCAATCACAACTGCTCTACACTCGGCACTGAATCACTTAGATGGTAAGGAGACCTACATCAGAATGCTGTTCATAGACTACAGCTCAGCATTCAACACTATCGTCCCCAACAAGCTGGCCACCAAACTCCAAACTCTTGGCCTGAACACTTCCCTCTGCAACTGGACCCTGGACTTCCTAACAAACAGACCCCAGTCTGTCAAATTAGGTAACCACACCTCCCCCCTGACCCTGAACACGGGGGCCCCACAAGGATGTGTGCTGAGCCCCCTCCTCTACTCCCTCTTCACCCACGACTGTGTGGCTGTTCATGGTTCCAACACCATCATCAAGTTTGCGGATGATACCACGGTAGTAGGCCAGATCACCAACAACGATGAGTCAGCCTACAGGGAGGAGGTCCAGCATCTCGTGAAGTGGTGCACCGATAACAACCTGGCCCTTAACATCAAGAAAACCAAAGAAATCATTGTGGACTTCAGGAAGTCTAAAGGCGGAAGTCACACCCCCATCCACATCAATGGGGCTGTGGTGGAAAGGGTGGACAGCTTTAAGTTCCTCGGAGTCCACATCACGGAAGACCTCTCCTGGTCCCTCAATACCTCCTCTCTGGTGAAGAAGGCCCAGCAGCGCCTAAATTTCCAAAGGAGGCTGAAGGGATGTAACCTGTCACCCCTGATCCTCTCTAACTTTTACCGCTGCACAATAGAGAGCATCCTGACAAACTGTATCACAGTATGGTATGGCAGCTGTAGCTACTATGACCGGAAAGCCCTGCAGCGGGTAGTCAAAACTGCCCAACGCATTACCGGCACCCGGCTACCGACCATAGAGCACATATACCAGAAACGCTGTTTACGGAGGTCACGGTCCATCATCAAAGACCCTACCCACCCCAGCCACAGTCTGTTCACCCTCCTGCCATCTGGGAGACGCTACAGATGCATTCACACCCGTACGACCAGATTTAGGAACAGCTTCTTTCCCAGGGCTGTCATCCTACTGAACTCCACAAATAAACTCTAAAGCCTGCACATCTGCCAATGCACTTTATTATGGTTATGTTTATGTTAATGTATTACAAGCCAAATGTATGTTGAATGTTTAAATGTCTTAATCTAAATGTACACTCTCGGGAGCTGCAAGCCTACATTTCGTTGTACTGCACTTGTGCACTAACAATGACAATAAAAGTTGATTTGATTTGATTTGATTTGATTTGATCTTCAATTTCTGCAACCTGTACCTTTTTTTTAAACCTGTGTGAAATCATTGAGTTTTAAAATATGACACTTCAACATAACTGAATCCAAAAATCCTTCCCGTAAAGAAAAAAGTGATCAAAGATTCTGAAATATGACAATCACTAATATTGATGAAACTTAGCTATTCCCAAACCACTGAATCGCTCCCATAAATTCTTCAACAACACTCTTCTTAAATCTTACCAACAAATAGACAATCTTTTTATTGGATTGTTCCTCGTTTTCCTTTCCTTCTGCAGCCTAACTCTTGAGTGTCAGCTTGGGAGCACACTCGTGTCTGAGTAGGTGGTGGGTAAAAGTCCCATTCTCGGATTCAGTGCAGCACTGAGGAGTTCTGCATTGTCAGTTGGATGAGGTGTTAAACCAAAGCTAGTTTGTCTAGTTAAGTGGGCGTTAGAGTCCATGGCATTAATTAAAAGAGGTGAGCAGACTTTTCCTGGTATCCTGGCCAATATCCATTCCACAGCCTCTGCCAGCATCACAGATTCAACAACAACAACAACAACAACGTGTATTTATATAGCACCTTTAACATAGTAAAACGTCCCAAGGCACTTCACAGGAGTGTTATAAGACAAAAAATTTGACACCGAGCCACATAAGGAAAAATTAGGACAGGTGACCAAAAGCTTGGTCAAAGAGGTAGGTTTTAAGGAGCGTCTTAAAGGAGGAAAGAGAGGTAGAGAGGCAGAGAGGTTTAGGCAGGGAATTCCTGAGCTTAGGGCCTAGGCAACAGAAGGCATGGCCACCAATGGTTGAGCAATTATAATCAGGGATGGTCAAGAGGTCATTAGAGGAGCGCAGATATCTCGGCGGGGGTTGTGGGGCTGGAGGAGATTAGAGATAAGGAGGGGCGAGGCCATCGCGGGATTTGAAAACAAGGATGAGAATTTTAAAATCGAGGCGTTGCTTAACCGGGAGCCAATGTAGGTCAGCGAGCACAGGGGTGATGGGTGAACGGGACTTGGTGTGAGTTAGGACACGGGCAGCCGAGTTTTGGATGAACTCAAGTTTATGTAGGGTAGAACGTGAGAGGCCAGCCAGGAGTGCGTTGGAATAGTCAAGTCTAAAGGTAACAAAGGCATGGACGAGGGTTTCAGCAGCAGATGAGCTGGGGCAGGGGCGGAGATGGGCAATGTTACAGAGGTGGAAATAGGCGGTCTTAGTTATGCCATGGATATGTGGTCGGAAGCTCATTTCAGGGTCAAATATGACACCAAAGTAGCGAACAGTGTGGTTCAGCCTCAGACAGATGTTAGGGAGAGAGATGGAGTCAATGGCTAGGGAACGGAGTTTGTGACAGAGACTGAAAACAATGGTTTCGGTCTTCCCAATATTTAATTGGAGAAAATTTCTGCTCATCCAGAACTGGAGCATTGTTCTTTCATCTCATTGGTGTTTTGCATACAATTTGTTTGCTGCATCGCCTATATTGCAGCAGTACCTGTACTTCAAAAAATACTTGGTGTGAAGTGCCGAGATATTTCTCAGAAACATGATAAAGTATCATAGAAATATAAGCTTTTCTCTCTAAAAGCTTATCTCTTCGACCAAAGCTTTGACACCCCTCAGCCTCACAGCCCCCACCCTCACACCTCCCCCATCCTCAGATCTCTCCCACTCACAACCCCCTCCCACCTTTACACCCCCTCCCATCCTCACACTCCCCACCATCACCACCTCCCTCATTTTCACACTTTCCCCACCTCAAACCCCCACCCCCACCTCCCACCCCACCTTCCTCCTCCAGTTCTTCCTCTTCCTGCCACTCTTCTTTCCGCCTGTGAAGCAGTTTGAGATATTGGGTAGATTTTCCTTTTCCCTGTGGCTGGGGGCAGGCGGCATTCCCCAGGATCATGGAAGAGGAAAATAGGATAGAGATACATCAGGTCTCTATCTGCCCTGCACTGCCCTGCAATCTCTGGGGCTTTCCCAAGGACTTTAAGTGGGCCTACACCTGTAGCAGGCACAAACCCAGCATTCCTATTAAAATGAGACACGAGGGAGGCATTCCTAGCTTTGTGGCTCATTTTCCTTCTATTTGTGATTGTGGCACTGTAAAGCGATGCATGAGGAACCTTGGTGCAAAGGCCTGGCCCTCTGCACCTCAGCAGACTGGAGTGTCTGTTCTGTGGGGGTCTTGATGGTATGTCAAAGATGTTGCAGGCACGTACAAAAAGTTGGGTTAACCTCTCTCCGGCCAGGATGTTTAGCTTAGTGAAGGCTGCTGGATGATTTCAAGCTGTACTTCTCCAGCAGCAGCCAGTGTCCCCTGGTCTCGGGTGGCCTGGAATGCACCTGCAGCACTGAGAGGGCAGTAGTTGCGCTGACAGTTCCTCCTTGTGTTTTAGGTGCAAGGTCCAGTCGAAGGATGGACATGAGTCTGGAGTTCACATGGAAATACCCCAGTGGAGCAAAAACATTTCCTCACAGGTGCCTCTTTGGAACCTACAATGTGTCCATAAAGGACAGTGACATGAATCAGTCATTCATGAAAGAAAGACTTATGAAATAATACTGAGCGGCCTGCGGGTGGCGCTGTCCAGGGAGAGTATAAATACTCGGGCACGGGCCCAGCTTGCGCAGGACATTCTTAACAGGAACTAGTGAAGGACACAACTAGATCTCCATGTTGTAAAACAGTTGATTAAAGCTTTGTTTAACGCTTAGACCAAGTGCCTAGTGGTTTTCTTACGTCAGACAGGTCCCCTTGTTATTTCTATGTGAGGGTGTTATGTAAATGAAAATTAGATGTTGTTCTCGGGTAGTCCTTGCTACTTGCCAATTGTTCAACTAGGACACTGCCGTTGAAGTTAAGGCTGCTGTTAGCACTGCTGTGATTGTAAAGGAGCCATGAGATTTTAGTTATGACCTTTCATTGAACGTCATTGCAAACATTTTAACAGGAAGGCTCTCTGTGATTCATTTACAATCAGTATCAACCATGGACTGAGAATCTGCCCTCGCCTATAAATTCTTTTTAACTTCAGACACTCGGGATTGCAAACCAGTGGGTTGTAATATATTTTGAATGCTGCGAGACAGTGCACCCAAAGGCCTAGAGGAACACTGTCTCCATAAAATTGTTTGGTGAACCGTTTGTTTTGTCTATGGAGGGGAGGAGACGAATGCATTAGCTCGGCACACTCAATAGTACTCTTGTTGCTGAATCAATTGTGTTAAATTCTGGGCTTGACGGGTCGAAAGGCCTCCTTCTGTGCTGTAACCATTTTATGATTCTAAGGGGATAACACTTCTGATATACCAGTAAGAGTTGGAGCAGCATCTGATTAAAAAGTAAAAGAAGACCATTGCAAGGTGGTTCCACTTCCTAGAGAGAAATAAAACAGAACAAAATAAAGCAGAACAGTAGAAACATTTTTTTAAAATCTCAGTCACTTAAACACTCATTGAGTAACTGAGATCAAAAGTTTATTCGATTTAATTTAATTTTAATAACTTTAATAAAGATTTAATTGTTTCATTTTTAAAACCAAGTAATTAAAGTTTAATAAGCATTGATAGGCAATTTTCGAAGCAAGCACGGACAAAGTGTGATGGGTCGCTGCTGATTTACTGAAGAACCTTGGACAAGTACCAACAAGTGCTCAACATCTGTTATTCCAATGTGCAACACTATAATAATGGAGATAAATGAGTCAAAATCAGTTTCAGGTGGACGAAGAGAAGAGGACCTGGTAACTGAGGCATTGCAAATGGCCAAAACAACAACAACAATTAGTACTGCTTGATTTGTTTTTCAGGATAGGTAGTGGAAGGAACTTAGGCCTAGAAATTCATTGACGCCACTTTTGGGGCGCTAAAGTGGGGCGTCCGCTAAAGTTTGTGGCCGCCGCCAAATCGATGCCACTTCTCCGATATTCATTAGCTTCGCCCTACGAGTTCGGGCGAGCGCTGAAACTGCTGCTGGACGCCTCTCTTTGGGCGCTAAGCCGGAGGTGGTGATCGATAGCGCCGAGGCCGGGCGCAGCGCAGGTGCGGCCATCTCGTGATTGACAGCAGACACCCTGGCGCCGGCCAGCTCTTAAGGGGGAAGGGTCGACTGTGTCTGCTGCCACGCCCTGGATAGTGGAGCCCTCCAGCTAGGCCTGAACACTGCTGCTGGACCCAAATAGCACCTGAAGACATGGAGAAGGCCCGTGAACGTGCGCAGTGCTTCTCAGAGCGTGATCTGAGTGTGCTGCTTGCTGCTGTGGAGAAGAGGCGCCATGTTGTAACCGGACAATGGCAAGAAGGCGACGGTCCGTGTCTACAGGAGAGCCTGGAGGCATGTCGCCAGCAAGCTGTCAGCCAACAGCGACGTCCCCAGGACCGGTGCCCAATGCCGCAAAAAGTTAAATGACCTCACACGCATTGTCAGGGTGAGTACCCTTTCCAATGACCTCCTCATCCTTGCATGTGCACCTCACATTATGGGCAAAGGGACCTGAAAGCTCTAATGTCCAGCCTTCATCCAGCAGCTATGGGACAGGCATGAGCATCAATTGCACATTCTGCACTTAACACACTGGCCAAGCTATTCCACCATGGGAGGCAGTGCACACCAGATCATGGCGACACACTGGCCAGGCTATTCCACCATGGGAGGCAGTGCACACAAGATCATGGCGACACACTGGCCAGGCTATTCCACCATGGGAGGCAGTGCACACAAGATCACGGCGACACACTGTACTTAGAGGCCATCCTTTCTCTTGCAGGCCAAGCTGGCGAATAATCGCAAGAGCCGGACTGCGACCGGGGGAGGCCGACCCCATATCCAGCCACTCACCGACCTGCAACATCGCGTGGAGCACCTCATGGGTGGCCGGGTGATTGGGCCCGTTGCATGTGGAGATGCCGACCCTGTTGTGGGCAGCAATGGTAAGGACATCACCTTTTGCACCTCTCTCGTCCCACTTGCGCATCAGATCTACATCCTTTGCCACTGTCCGACCAATGCGCTGAATGCCACCACTCATGCATCCCGCACTGATGCCCTCTCCTCACTCTAAAGCTACTCTTGTGCCTTCCTGCTTTCAGATGGTCAAGAGGAGGTCCCTCAACTTGCCAGTGACAGACCCTCCGAGGAGGAGCAGGAGGAGGAGCAAGAGGAAGGCGGCCCATCAAGGGAACCCTCAGCCGCGGCCACCCAGGCCAATGTAGGGGACACGTCTTCCCTGGAGGGCAGCGTGGCGGAAGTGTCGAAGGGGAGGGGAGCTCCTGGGACCTGCGTGCTGCAGAAAGGCGGGAGGGGGGTGGAAGCTCGGCGGCCTTCTCCCCAGAGGGGGGATGCGTCGGAGGGGAGTCCAATTGCTGGGCCCAGCGGCCTCCAGCAATGCAGGAAGGGTCGGCCAGCTCGGCGGCCTTCTCCCCAGAGGGAGAGTCCAGCCTCCAGTCAGGAGATGCTCTTCGCCGAGGAGATGGAACGCCTCGAAGACTTGTCCGCGGACTCGGAGCGCCGGCACACGGAGCTCATGGCAGCAGTGGCACGGTTGCCTGAGTCCATCGATTCCCTCTCTCGGAGTGTGGCCGAGTTCGGGCCCTCAGAGGCCACCAGTCGGGCGGAATACCGGGCAGATCTGTCAGCGACTGGCCAGGTGATCAGTGGTGCCGTCCAGTCACTGGCTGCTCTGATGCGGTCAGTGAACAGGTCAACATGGGCACTCACTGCTGCCACACTCGCTGTGTCAGCCAGGCATCGCCAGGGCACCCGGCGCGCTGCAGCAGCACAGCGGTCTGTCCCTCGGCAGATTGGTGCGCATGCTGCAGTGCTGGCCCGGGCGAGTGCCAGTGTCTTAGGCGACCAGCGAGTGCCTGCCATCCGCCAGCTTGCCGCCATTGCTCCAGCCGCCACTGCCAGTCCCCCAGTGGAGCTGCCAGGAGCTGCTGCAGCGACTGATGCTGGCCAGCCACGGCTGCAGCAATCAACAGCCGCCCGCTCGACGGCCAGACCTCGACTAGGCCGACCCCCAAGGGCATCTGCCGTCACAACATGTGCCCCTCAGGAGACTGCCCCCAGCCTTGCAGCAGCCAATGGCCTTACTTTGAGGCGGAGCAGCAGGGCGGGCAGGGGCCACCCAAAGATGGCCAAGGCATCGCCCTAGCGGGCCAAATAGTCGAATGTGTGGCCATTTGTGTTTGTTTCTTGAGGCCGAGAATTGGGTGTTTGTTTTTTGAAGGCCGATGATGTGATGTTTGTTTTGGACGAAGGCCGAGAATGACGGCCATTTTAGTTGCCCTATTTTGTTAATCCTCTCCAGGTTGTGGGAGCGAGTAATGTGTTTGAGTGTTTTTTGGGGGTTTCGTCTGTTTTTGGTTTTCATGTGGGAAGGGCCCAGAGTTTGTGCAATAAAGCATTTTATTTATTCACATTGTCCATGTTTGATCTTTGAAGTGTTTGTTGCCTTAACCAGCTGAGGGCTTGCGGAGCGGCTGCAATCATGTTCTATCATTGGCACAAGCCATTCCCTGAAAGGGGGCCTAGAAGTGACGTTCAATAAGCCGCCGACGGGCGGCCCTTGGACCTTGTGCGTCCCTCCTGGGCTGGTACTCCTCGTCCTCGTCGTCCTCATGCTCCTCCTGCTCCTCCTCCTGAGGTGGTGGTCCAACGTGAGGTGGCAGTGCCTGAGTCCTGCGGATAGCCAGGTTGTGCAGCATGCAGCAAACAACGACGAATTGGGAGACTCGATCCTGCGAATACTGGAGGGCTCCCCCGGAGCGATCGAGACAGCGGAACCGTTGCTTGAGCACGCCGATTGTTTGTTCTATGAGGTTCCTCGTCGCTTGATGGCTCTCGTTGTATGCCTCTTCAGCAGGGGTCGTGGGCGCGCGGAGCGGGGTCATGAGCCAGGTGCACAAAGGATAGCCTTTGTCCCCGATAAGCCATCCTCTTGGGGGAGGCTGTGCCTGGAACATGTCAGCCACAGTTGTCTGTCGCAGGATAAAGGCATCGTGGCTGCTGCCTGGAAAGCGGGCATTGACAGCTAGGATGCGCTGCCTGTGGTCACACACCAGCTGTACATTGAGGGAATGGTAGCCCTTCCGGTTGCGGTAATCCTCGGCATGCTCAAGAGGTGCCCGCAAAGCCACATGCGTGCAGTCAATGGCGCCCTGCACCATGGGGAAGCCCGCTATTCTTGCAAACCCCACTGCACGCTGCTGCTGCTTGTCCAGGGTCATGGGGAAGGAGATGAATTGATGTCTCCTTCTGAAAAGGGCTTCGGTCACCTGGCGGATGCAGCAATGCACGGCGAACTGGGAGATGTTAGCGATGTCCGCAGTAGCGGATTGGAAGGAGCCGGAGGCATAGAAGTTGAGAGCCACCGTCACCTTCACTGCCACCGACAGAGACGTCCTGCGCATCAGCTGTGGCTGCAGATCTCTCTGAAGCAGCCGGCAGATGTCTGCAACCACCTCCCTTCGGAATCGCAGCCTCCTAACACACATCGCGGCAGACATGGTCAGATAGGAGGTCTGCTGGCAGTATACCCTGCGTGGGTAAGGCCTCAGTTGGCGACGCCTGTTGCCCCCTCTGCGTCTAGCCAGGGCTGCCACTCTCTCACGGCGTCTGTAAGCCCTTCTCGCATAAGGCTGAAATTCAGCGTTGCCACCCAATGCAGCCCCCATTATATGCTGGCAAACACTGAGCTCTGAATGAAGGCAAAGATAATTGGTAAGCTCTGGCCTGAGCCAAAAATACCTGTCCAAGTGTTGGTCCAAACCAGTAAACTCTCCTCCTTGGTCTCTGTCCAAAAAACCGTTGCACAAGAGTGAATGCTGCAAAATGGCTGGCCTTTATACTGCTGGGTAAGTGCCCTTTAATTAGCGCTCCCCGCGGCCCGGCTGGGCTGTGTACCGTTCCACTTCACAGTCGCTCGGGCCGCCCGGCGCACAATGGGCCGGCGCGAGTGAAGTTCCGGTTTGGGGCGCACAAAGGGCGTTGCACTATTAAATGACGTCATGATCTGCGCGCGCAGCAGGGCGCGCGCTAAGACTTTGCACCGGCGCTAAATGTGTCCTGAAGTTGGGGCGAGGCGCAGATCGTGCTGCGCCCGGGCGATAAGCGCCTAGCGCTCGAGATCTACTCCTCCTAAGGCGCTAACGGCTGGCGCGCCCAACTGAATTTCTAGGCCTTAATGTTTCTTCCTCAAGTGTCAGCTGTGGCTCAATGGGTAGCACTCTCTCTCTCATCTGAGTCAGAAGGCTGAGGATTCAAGTCCCACTCCAAAGACTTGAACACAAAATCTAGGCTGACGCTCCAGTACTGAGGAAGTACAGCGCTGTTGGAGGTGCTGTCTTTTGGCTGAGACATTAAATCGAGGTGCCATCTGTCCTCTCAGGTGGGCGTAAAACATCCCACGGTACTATTTCAAAGAAGAGCAGCGGATTTCTCCCTGGTATCCTGGCCAATATTTATCTCTTAACCACCATCACTAAAATTCAGATTATCTGGTAATTTCTGTTTGTGGGACTTAGCTGTATGCAAATTGGCTGACGCGTTTACCTACATTACAAATGTGACTACAGTTTATAGAGTGACAAATCCCCAGGACTAGATGGATTCCATCCCACGGTTTTAAAGGAAGTAGGTGAGCACATTGCAGATGCCCTAAAGATAATCTTCCAAAGTTCTCTCGATTCAGGAACTGTTACTTTCAATTGGAAAATTGCGTATGTTGCTCCACTTTTTAAGAATGGCGAGAGAGGGAAACCAAGGAATTATAGACCAGTTAGCCTAGCATCAGTTGTTGGGAAATTGCTAGAGTCTATAATTAAGGATAGGGTGACTGAACACCTCAAAAATTTTCAGTTGATCAGAGAGAGCCAGCATGGATTTGTGAAAGGTAGGTCATGCCTGACAAACCTGATTGAATTTTTTGAAGAGGTGACTAAAGTAGTGGACAGGGGAATATCTATGGATGTTATTTATATGGACTTCCAGAAGGGATTTGATAAAGACCCACATAAGAAACTGTTATCTAAGGTTGAAGCCCACGGAATTGAGGGCAAATTATTGACCTGGTTAGGAAATTGGCTGAGCAGCAGGAGACAGGCAGTAGGGATAACGGGCAGGTACTCTAATTCGCAGGATGTGACTAGTGGTGTCCCGCAGGGATCTGTGTTGGGGCCTCAACTATTCACAGAATTTATTAACGACTTAGATAATGGCATAGAAAGTCATATATCCAAATTTGCCAATGACACAAAGATAGGTGGCATTGTAAACATACAAAGGGACATTGATAGATTAAGTGAATGGGCAAAACCATGGCAAATGTAAGCAAATGTGAACCTAAAAAGGATAGAACAGGGTACTTTCTAAATGGTGCAAAGGTAAAAACAGTGGTGTCCAAAGAGTCTTGGGGGTCCAGGCACATAGATCATTGAAATGTTATGAACAGGTACAGAAAACAATCAAAAATGCTAATGGAATGCTGGCCTTTATATCTAGAGGATTAGAAACAAGGGGGTAGAAGTTATGCTGCAGCTATACAAAACCCTGGTTAGACCACACCTGGAGTACTGTGAGCAGTTCTGGGCACCACACCTTAGGAAGGATATATGGACCTTGTAGGTTTACCAGAATGATACCTGGACTTCAAGGGCTAAGTTACGAGGAGAGATTACACAAATTCGGGTTGTATTCCCTGGAATTTAGAAGATTAAGTGGTGATCTGATCGAAGTTTTCGAGCTATTAAGGGGAACAGATAGGGTAGATAGAGAGAACCTATTTCCGTTGGTTGGGGATTCTAGGACTGGGGGCATAGTCTAAAAATTAGAGCCAGACCTTTCAGGGGTGAAATTAGGAAACACTTCTACACGCAAAAGTTGGTAGAAGTTTGGAACTCTCTTCCGCAAATGGCAATTGATGCTAGATCAATTGTTAATTTTAAATCTGAGATTGATAGATTTTTGTTAACCAAAGGTATTAAGGGATATGAGCCAAAGGGAGGTCTATGGAGTTAGGTCGCAGATTAGCCATGATCTCATTGAATGGTGGAACAGACTGGAGGGGCTGAATGGCCTACTCCTGTTCCTATGTTCCTATGTCATTGGTTGTAAAGCGCTTTGGGACGGGCCTGAAAGGTGCTAAATAAATATTCTATCTTGCTTAAAGTAGGTGTTCAACAGCTGGTACTGGGAAGAGAATTCTATGATAGAGTAATCACACATGCCTTCTGGATGATGCTGAAGTACCTATTATAAATGTAGCAAGATGATACACCAATCATTTTATCAAAGTAACATTATTCCTACAACAGAGTTTATTGTGGTGCCAAGTTTCACTGGAAATCACATATTTGACAAAAATATGTGGGTGAAATATGAACTACTTTTTCCACTTTTCTCCCCTCCCCCAAAGGCACCAACTCTCACTGGGATTCGGCAGAGTAGACATCAGCAGCACCTTGCAGTCATTTACATGCAGCAAGAATGGAAGCAAGTGCCATTGGCCTTCCTGGCTGACATGGGAGAGGAAAATAGAGGTCAGGCCTGGAATATGCCGGTAGGCCCAGCCACCTAATTTTCCCATGCTTTCGGTTACTATCCAACCCAACTTGAGTGAGAGTTTAGTCAATGAATTATCCCATCACTGATTAATTAGGGATTTCAACCATGTATTTAAATTTCACAGTACACTAATGTGCAATTTGTACTTCCATGCTTAATACTTAAACGTTCCAACTTGAGCCACCAGCAAGCTAAATAATAGTATTTACACCCTCCACTGCATTCCACAATCAAGATTTATCTCAGTGTTCGGAAATGCATACTTTATTTGTTGGAAGAATGCGATGTGTTTAGTCTTGATGCGCGGTTACTGAAAACATCTTAATATCTTTTGAATGCTGCCAGAATTTGGCATCAAGTTATGCCAGTGTTACAGACAAACTTGAACTAAAGTTTTGATTAACATTCAGCCAGCCCTGTCTGAGGTTGAAACTAATTTCGAAACACAACAACAATATTCTCAGATTCCAGTTCTAATATAAATCAAGATGTTACTCTGGTATCTTCAACTAACCACGATTGCATCAAGATAGAAAGTTTGGTTTTAGTCATCAGAAATCCTTCAGGGTAAATGAAGGGGCAGTTCTAATCAAAGTGTGTGCATCACCCTGACATGAAAGTGTGATCATAAATGGAGGTATTTGCCGTTGGGGTTGGTGGTTGAGCCACAGCAGGCCCCTTGAAACCCTGTGCTAGGAATGAGCAAAATCAGCTGGTGTTTACATTCCCAATTGTAATCCAGTGATTTCCTACCAGAAAGTCCATATGTGGATACTGGGCAAGGATGGGTTCAGCCATGATGCCGCCATTATCAATTCACCTACCACCACTCATTGCCCGAGCTTACACATGAAGGGTGGGGAGAAAACATGGAGCAACAAATCCATCAGTTGAGGTGTTTTCACATTTCATCTGCTCGGAAGCTACTCTGAGCTGTTTAACTTAATGGGGTAGAAATTGGTTATGAGCCATTGTCTGGCAGTTAGTTGATGGTGCACACAGTGTGCATGGCCCCCAACTGGAAGGCTGGAGGCTCACCTGAGATTGAGTTTTGGGCCTCAGTTGAATAATTTGTGCCAGCTGCCTCTGGCTGTTTGCCCATTTCCAAGGGATCAATTTTGAGCGGCCTGCCTCACCAGAAGTGAACCTGCAGCGGGCGTGGGGGTGTGGGTGGGGTTGGGGAGATGGGGGACAACCAGCAGGAGGCTGATCATGGATGATAAGCATCCCTCGGGTGTGCCATGGAGCCAGGAAGAGCTGATCGTCCTGGCTCCACATCAAGCCCGCATGCTAGGCCACATCCAAGTCAGGAAAACCCAAGGCCTGACTTCTGCTCCACTCAGAGCAGCTCAATTTGGCAGAGGGGGCCTAAGAAAGGGCACGAGGCCAAACATTAACATATGCAAGGGGCACAGCACCTGTTTTAGGTAGTTGGCAGCGATGCCTGAAAAATCGTTATCAGGGTGCAGGATGTAATGTATATACCTTTAAGGGGGGGAACTACTTTTTACAGCTCATGTATACTGTAGTACCGGCAGTGACCACACCTGTATATAGCACTGAGTAGTAATCTGTACAGCCAGTTGCAGTGTGAGCCACATTGAGTAAACACCTGTTGTACCGTTCTCCGCAGTCTGTGTCTTATTATACACGGACACAACATTGGCGACGAGGCAGGTTCGAACCTACCTGCAACTCTGCATCACCTCCCGGGGATTCGTTCCTGGAGATCAGTGGATTGGAGGTCAAGACCAGAGACTCGGGCGTCGACCACGGGCAACCGCCCAGTCATCCAGCAGAGACTCGAGAATTGCGGGGGAGGCTGTCGAGAGCCAGGCTTAGCTTTCCAGTCGAGGTGGTCCAGCGAAACGGGCTGGCGACAGGTAGTGCGCAGACACTTCCCGGACAGCAGCGGGCTAGAGCCCGACCGAGCGGCACAGCAAAAGGCCGAGCAGCGTCGACGGGGGAGAGAGAAAGAGGGCAGAGCGCACAGGGCGCAGCCGGTGTTCAGGGGCCGAGCAGCATCAGAGAGAGGGAGAGAGAGATGCGCAGAAACCCGCGAGGTGCCGCCATTGCCACGAGAACTGCCGGGAGTGACGTTGGCAGCAGCGGGGGAGGAAGGAAAGCGCGGGAGACACCATTTTAAGCCATTGGGAGACGCCATTCTAAACCACACCCAAAATGCCAAAGAGTGGCAGTATCACCGCATTTGACAATGAAGTCGAAGATTGGGCTATGTAAGATTCGAAATTTTCAGCAATAATCACGCAAGAAAACAGGATAAAATAAGACAGTTTATTGACCAAAGTAAGCTTGCACAGAAAAACCTTTGATAAAGGAGCATACAAAATGGCCGCCGGGCCTCGTGATCAGTTTCTGGACCATTTGATTTCTGTTACTGCAAGCCAGACAGGCTTGTGGATTGAAGACAGTAAGCCCGCGAAAGCCAGTATCGGGAAACCGAAACTCAGGGAAACAGCATACATATTCAATGGATTCTAAGTACAGGACAGTTTCAGGCAAACAGGATGGGGCCCATCAAGATATGGGTGGACAATGCATGAACCCTTAAACCCATTTAATGTACAAAGGAAAAACCGTTTAACAGCCATCAAGGGAAATCTCCAGACCGATCAATATGCGAACCGAGTCACGGTGACAATGTAAAAGACATTAAAAGACATTATCGGCCAGGAAGGCCAGTTAAGTTATCATTGGCTCCCGTTACAAGACAAAGCGCCCCTGCAGAGACTTCTGCCCGCCAAAATATTACAAAGACTGGACGATGATCTGGCGGGAGATAAGGCTGGCCCAAAAGGGTATAAATATGGATTTTGAAAAGTCCATCAGCCCTCTGCCCTCTCTTCCACCTCGGTAGCTTCGGAATCGATAAAGACGCTTCAGACGGACAATTTCGGGAAAAGACAACGTGGTCGGTGTTCAGCCAGACAAGGCTCGGCCACGACGGGAAGATGACGAGGGTGGCCCGGGTGCTGTTGTCGGGAGATCATCGACGACCCAGGCCGAAGGAGAAGACACCCTCGAGAGAACCGACGATCCAGGTCGGATAAAAAAAGGACACTCCGGGCCTAGCACTTCCGTGCCTCAACATCCCATCAAGGTGTTGTTCTGTTCCATGAACCCAAATCCACAACAGACTTAGTGGATTTCAGCCATGACGAGCGCTCACCGAGGCTGTGTCCACTGCCTCATCGCCTGAGAGAGAGAGAGAAAAACAAGCTGCGCCAGAAGTTTCCAAATCCACGTGACGACGGAAAGCTGTGCCAGAAAGGCTGCGAACCCCTCCTTTTTGCGATTCTGATAGTGGTGAGCATGATCCCGAGTTCCTCAAGTCGAAACTTAGTTTAGGTATTAGGGGAGGGAGTAAGGTTAAATCGTAATGTGTTTCCCCTTTTACGACGTGCCGTGTGTTCCCCATTTCCATAGAGTCAAGTTCATAAATTTGTGCATGATTGTAGTTACCTTAATCTGTGCCTATGACATGTATTTTGTAATGCTTCAAACTGTTTAAAAATAAAAGCATCCATTTCGTGCTATTCAACCTGGTCTATTGAGTCCTTTCTCTGCACTACAGTTCTCTGCATCTAAGTCCAAGGTCTAGAACCATAGGGGAGAGTGGGTCGAACCACTCAAGGGTAATTATTGCACAAAGCCTGGCAGGGACCAGAACGAGCAAGAGAAACCCCCTACAGAAATGGCGACCGCGGCAGGACCTTGGCAGCAGGAAAGTAGTGTGTTAGATCAAGTTCTGAATAAACGAAATGTGATGGATGAAATAATAGCGGATTATGTTTTTGGAAAAGTCAACCTCACAAAACAATGGATATCTGACCTATTAAGGGATAGGCGCCTGCTAGACTCAGCCATCAAGTGGACAGAGGGTAAAGAGCATAAGAAATCTGTAGAAAAGGCGGTCTGGCTGATGTGCTACAAGAAGCAAGTCCAGCTTTTGGACCAAGTCGTTGTAGCACAGACAGCCCAGATTAAAGGGTTGCTTACGGACGTAGAGGAAAAGATTGCGGGAGGTCAAAAACTGATTGAATCGCTTAACACGCTGAATCAGGAACGCCACTCCACAACTCGCTGCCACGAAACCCGGGTAGAGTATTTAAAATGTCAGGTCATTGAAGCCAAGGCCTGTGAAGGTAGAATGAGAGAGAAGTGTTTCCGTCTAGCTAAGCAAATAGAGGCCCAAGAGGAAAAACTTCTGGGAGCCAGGGCAGCATATAAGATGGCCATGGAGGATAGATCTGAGAGCACCGACCACAGCGCTTGCCGCCGGGAGCAAGAGGACCTGAGAACAGCCCTAGCCAAGGCAAACGGGTTGGTGTGGCTATTGCTAGCCAAGGAATCCAAAAGACCGATTCCACAAGAGATAGTTCAGGAACCAACCCCTGAACCCTCTGCGCCTCCTGCTTATGATGAGTCTTGGACTCCGGGAAAGGAAACGGAGACGGTAGATGAAGAGATTCTTGAGGTAGAGCAACACCAGATAGTAGAGTCGGGGCCGGCGCCGATGTGTCCAACTCGACACCGGAGGCTCGGTCCGAATGAAGACAATGGCGAGGACGGACCCCTTGTGAATCAGATCATAATGCCCCACAGTGCACAACAGCTGAGGGCAATGATAAGTCACATCCCAAAACTCTCCGAGTCAGGAGATCCCTCCGTCCATTTTAGGGACGTAGAGCAGACCGCAGCCGTTAATGACTGCGACGGGGTTGAACAGTCTAAGATGCTGCTGTTCTCCCTGGACAGCTCGCTCCTCCAGTGTCTCCCTGATGAGAGCAAGAGAGGGCACAGGGAATATGGGTTGTTACGGGACGAGATCCTGGAGGTTATAGGAGAGGGTGACGGAACTCCGTTCCTCTGTTTAGAAAAGACAGTGCAGCTAGAAGGAGAACCCCCACGGGTTTTCGCCGGAAGGTTGTGGCCCGTGTATCGGCGCAGCTGCCCGGGAGGACCGGAACGCAACCCGCTAAATGATGAACAAAGGGCTCATTGGCTCCGGTGCCTGGTAGCAAGTTGCTTGCCAATAGCGAGGGAGCAGGCCAAAGCATGGTTTGACCCCACTAACGCCCGCTCCACGGAGGAACTAGTACTTGATCAGCTCACGATCAGTTACAGGAACAACAAGGGTAGGAAAACGCCTGCTTTAAAAGGAAAGGTACATGAGGCGAGGCCCGCAGCTTCTGCTAAAAAGGAATGGCATCAGGAGGGGAATTGCCCTCCCCAAGCCAAAAGCAGTTGTTACGGGTGTGGGAAGGAGGGTCATTGGCACAAGGACTGTAGAAATCCATGGAAGGATAATAGAGGAAGATTCCCCGCAGCCCAAGCCCAGGCCCAGACCGTTGCCCCAGCACCAGCCCAAAACCCAACCGTAGCCCCTGCCCCAGCAACAGGAGGTGCGGTTGTGGATCCCGCTACGATTGAGTCAATTTTAGAGACTATGCGGTCTCTAATGACCTCGCAGGGGAAGGTAGCAGTCGCCAACAGCCCTATCGCTCCCGAGACCCCAACCGAAGCACCTAAATGACTGACGCCTGCGCAGCCCGTCTACTTGTGTCCGCTCCGCTATGACGCCTGGAGAAGATCTGTGGTGGAAATGGAGGTGGAAAGGGAAAAGGGTAGTTACCTGTTGGATACGGGAGCTTCGTGCACCGTGATCCACACAGCTAGACCTTTTGCCTCACCTCTGTCCACCCAGGCTCCATTCTCAGTAGTGGGTTTCACAGGCAGAGAACAGGCTGGCGCGTACTCCATCCCGCTCTCCATTCATTTGGGAGCACTCCACACCACATGGACGTGTATCCTATTGAAGTGGAGTGAGGGGGGTGGGAAAGGCATTCTCGGGGCTGATTTCTTGGTGGAACACGGGATCCTCGTGGACCTGAGAAATCACTGTCTCTGGGGAGCCGAGAGCGGTTTAGGTAAGGTAGTCGTAATCCCAGGGAGGGAAGAAAAGGGGGCCCTGTGCACCATGAAGCCGTCAGGAGGTTACGATCTCGAGCTCATGGTAGCGAACGTCCCAACGGACTTGCAGGCGTGTGTGTCGGAAAATCTGACCGCGTTTGCCACCCACAAGCACGACTGTGGGAGAGTCACTGGGTTTGAAGTCAGCGTAGACGGGGACCCCATGATCCGACCCCAAAAGCAGTATAATTTCCCCAAGGTGGCAGAGCCTGACATGGAGACCGCAATATCTTCATTGGTGCAGCAGGGCGTATTGAGACCAATAGCCACTCACGTGAACTCCCCCTTATGGCCGGTAAAGAAGCCGGACAATTCGTGGAGAGCCACGGTGGACTACAGAGTCCTCAATAGTAACATCCCAGCCTGCGCGCCCACGGTAGCAGCAGTTGCAGACCTAATAGGGAGTATTCCAGCATCGGCGACCACGTTCACGGTGCTGGATATCTCGAACGGTTTTTGGTCCATTCCGCTGCGGCGGGAGGATCAGTACAAGTTTGCCTTTACTTTCAAAGGGCAACAGTACACTTGGAACTGCTTGCCACAGGGTTTTCACAACAGCCCCAGCATTTTCCATCAATGCATGACGGGGAGTTTCAAAGAATTTAGCCAGCCCAACCAGATAGTACAGTATGTGGACGACTTACTCCTGTTCACGGACACAAGGGAGGAGCACGGCCCACTATTAGCCGAATTATTGGAGCTGTTAGAAAGGAAGGGTTTCAAAGTAAACCCAAAGAAAGCACAGATCGGCCAGCCGGAAGTCAAATTCCTGGGTCTGGCCATCCGCGCTGGAGAAAGAGCCATAGATGAGGCCAGAAGGGAATCAGTACAAGATCTGCCGATCCCCAACACAGTAACAGGTGTCAGGTCTTTTTTGGGATTGACCGGGTACTGCAGAGATTTCATCGAGGACTATGCTGCCACAGCAGCCCCGCTACTCCGACTCTTACACAAGGGAATCGAGTGGTCTTGGGATGAGGGGTGCCAGGCAGCATTTGAGAAGTTGAAAAGAGATCTGCAGACCGCGCCAGCCCTAGGGGCCATAGATGGGGGAGAGGAGTTTTTCCTGGAGGTAGCCGCCAGTGGGGACAGCCTGAGCGCCGTGCTGCTCCAGGAGCGGCACGGCAAGCTGAGACCGGTAGTTTATTCCTCCAGGGTGCTCACGGATGTAGAGAGGAGTTTCTCCAATTGCGAACGGCATCTCCTGGCCACGCATTGGGCTGTGAACAGATCAGTGATCTTCACAGGAACCTCTCCCATCACGCTCCTCACCCATCACACCCCCACAAAGATGCTTCTGGATGGAAGGATTAAGGATGGGACCGTAAGCAGCGCTCGGATTGCGCGCTGGACCCTCCTCCTTTCCCAGATGGATCTCAAGGTTAAAGGCCTCTGCGAGCCAAAGCTCGCAGCCAACATGGAATATCCCGGAACAGCCCATCGGTGTTCCGTAGAAGGGGTATGGGAGGTCAACATAGGTTTACGGGCCGGGATACACCCCACAGGCCGCGAAATCTACGTAGACGGTTCCAGCACTGTATCTGCTGGCGAACGACTCACAGGGTGTGGAGTTCATGACCCTGAGGCAAACATTGCCCTGGCAATTAAGCTCCCCAGCACTATGAGCGCACAGCAGGCTGAACTGTCCGCGGTGGCGTACGTGGTTACCCACCCCGAGATTTTCCCAACCCCATACACGATTTGCTCAGACAGCATGTTCACATGCAATTCGTGTACGGAGTACCTCGCCATCTGGTCCCGCCGCAGATATACCTCCGCGGACGGGCGGCCTTTAACAGTTAAGCCCTTGCTGGAAAAGATCCTGGCAGCTGTGGGGGAGGAAGGGGAAGTGTTCATCCATAAGGTGAAGGCTCATTCCACCACAGAACCCCACAGTCAGGGCAACCAGCAGGCGGATGCGCTAGCCAGGGAGGGTGCCCGCAACGGCATTCTCTGGGACCCCTATGGACCCGGACCCGTGGCGGCGATTCAAGGCAGGGAGGGAATTCCAGGGAACACAGGGGTGACACCGCCCCCAGACCTAAAGACCGTCCAAACCCTGGATCCCGCCCTAAAAACAGTCCTAAAAGCCATCACAGAAGGCAAGCAGGTAGAGGGTCCGTACAGTATGGCAGCCCTCTCAGTTAAAGAAGGCATGCTGTTCCGAGAGGAGCAGTGGGTTGTGCCGCAGCAGCACCGGAGGGAATTCCTGCAACTGGCCCACGATGGTCCAGGGGCGGGACACCCCGGGCCTGAGGTTACCTGGCAACGGGTAGAGCAGGCGGGATGGTGGCCGGGACTTCGGGACGATGTCCGCGAATTCTGCACAAACTGTCTTGTGTGCGCTGCAAACAACCCAGACCCCCACAAAAGGAAGGTGCCCATGGGGCACATCAGGAGGGTAGAGGGACCATGGCAGTCGATTCAGGTCGACTACATAGGGCCCCTGCCCGCCGCCCAGGGAGGATATAAGTACTGCCTTGTCCTGGTAGATGTGTTCACCAAATGGGTAGAAGCTTTCCCGTGCAGAACAGCTACGGCACTGGGCACTGCTAAGATCTTGATTCGGGAAGTGTTCTCACGGTGGGGACTCGCCCGTTTTGTAGAGTCCGACCAAGGGAGTCAGTTCACCGGTCAAGTAATGCAGAACGCCCTCATGCTCTTGGGCATTGAGGGGAAGTGGCACGTAGCATACAATCCCCAGTCCTCCGGGATTGTTGAACGCATGAATCGGACCCTCAAGGAAAAGCTGAGGAAAGAGACAATGGGCTCACCCCAGAAATGGGCGGAGGTCCTGCCTTTAGTCCTCACGGGGATCCGAGCCAGCCAGTCCAAAAGTACGGGGTATTCCCCGCACGAATTAATGACTGGAAGGATCATGCGAACACCCACCCATGTACTAGCCCCGGTGCTCACTGAGGGCCAGCTCCGAGAGGTGAAGCGAGACAAATTCGTCCAAACCCTTTTGGAGCGCCTGAAACAGATTTATGGGCAGGCGGCTGGGAACATGGGAAGACAGCACCAGGGAAATCGACTGTTACTGGAACCTCGTAAGCAACAAGAGTGGGTAGTCGGAGACCAGGTCATGGTCCGAAACTATGCCAGGGTAGGGAGTTTTGAACCATTGTACATGGGGCCTTACAGCATTGTAGACAAGGCCAGCCCCATGGTTAATGCAGTGAAGTTGCCCCGACGTACCAAATGGTTTCACATTAACCAGTGTAAACTGTTTAAATCGGGTGCACAAGGGCCAACAAAAGGGACCAGGTCTGAGAACAAAAATCCTCAGCCTGTAACAGAGTCACAGACCACACAGGCTGGAACAGTAGCCTGCGTGAAGGGAGGGGCCACCCCATCGGAGTGGGAGGTCTCCCCTCTAATTTGGGATTCGGACGAGGAAGAGCCCGAACAGCTCGACCTCGCCTTAGACCCAATCACGGAGGAGGAAGAGTCAGAGGACGACGATCCCGCCCTCGACTCAAGCTTGGGGGAGGTAGGGAATGGGGGCGGAGACTCACTACCTGTAGGGACAGGTGAGGTGGAGTCGGAAGCCACAAATCCCGGCCCCGGGGGGGCGGAGCCTGAGGGAGGGGAGCTGGAGCCGGCAGCTGTGGTGGAACCACAGGCTGTGACGGTGACAGTCCCAACCCCCGGTCCATCAGCCCCGGGAGCCTCACCCAAAGCAGCCCCTCGTAGGTCGACTCGAGCGCCCCAGCCCAGAAAGTTTTGGCCAGATTCCCCCCATCCTTCCCAACCTCGGTTTATAGCAGCCCCAGAAAGGCATGGTTCCCGTTCAACAGCGACAGGCTGCGGGGGATCAACGCCGAAGGTCAGTGCAGCCCCACCACAGGGTGCGGCACGCTGCAGCCCTCACAGGGATTCAGTAGGCCGCCCGGCGGAGGGCGGCGCTGTACATAAGTTAAGTTAGGTAATTATGATGATTAGTTTAAGGAATATAAAGTAAACAGTGTTAAGAAATATTAAGAGTACAATTTTGAAGTCTGCCCGGTATGTGTGCCTGTTTGGAAGCGGGGTCTAGGAACCCGCGCGTCCATTTAATTAGGCCAGCACCTATTGGGAGCCTGGCTACATCATTTTATTGGTTACAGAAACCTGGGATATGATGAAAAAGATTCTCATCGTGTTCGTGGCGATTGGGTGTGGGTGGGCCTACCGAGGCCGCACCAAGGACGTCATCATCTTCGGGTGTTCCGGGGACACGGCCCCCATCGCGACGGATGGGACAGGGGAGCGAGAGGTTGAGGAAACCGCCACCTACTTCCACCAGGGGAGATGGCCAGGTTGGCTGGGGACGAATTCTACGGAATACTCCAGCAATTTCGGTTTTGCCTACCAAGAGACTTCGTTAACGTGCCCTTGGGTGAGGATCCTTGCACCCAGAGTCAGCGTTACCGTGGGAAAGAGGATCTGTCTGGTGTGTAATGGGAACGTACCACTAAGGCGATGGTGGTGGCTGCGAAAGCTGGGAAAGGACATGAAGAACTCTACGGTCGAGTGGGAGCGACTGGGTAATAATACCCATCGGACTATTACGGGGACTCACGGACAATTACGTGTGTGTTGGGACAAATGGTGGGAACCAGATGAAGGAATATATGTCTGTATGTGGGGTTCAAAACGCGTTTGCCCCAAGGGCGTATCCATCTTCTTCCAGAGGCAGTGGCAGGATGAAGGAAAGGGGATGAGATGGGATGTCAGCACTCGAGCGTGCGGAGCCCCATACTCCCCTATTCCGGTAAACGCCACCGAATTCATCACCCGCCCACGCAAGCCCCTGCCCACGCTTCCGGTAGCACTAGCCCAGAGAGAAGGGTGCCCCACCACCACCAAGGGACCCGGGAACGGCTTAGTATTGGTACCCACCGGTCAGGTGCTGTACCAAGGGGTACACTACGCGGTGGCCTCAGTGATTTTAAACCTCACTGAGGTACGATTGCCGGAGTGGTGTCCCAAAGAAACGGAACAATTATACCAGGTCCTGTTAACCCGAATGTTTAGACAGTTTTACGAATTTGACTTTGCCGACATCGACAAAGACAAATTATACACCACACCACCGGAAGTTTTGGATCGAGTCGGGAGGCAAAGAAGGGGTACAGTAAATGACATATTCACTGCTTTTAATACCGGGACATCTGTCGTCAACGCTCTGGATAACGTGGAGCTGCAGACACAGATCAACGGTTTAAAAGCCCAGTTAAGGAACATACTGACAGACGAAAATAAGGTAGTGGGTTCTGAGTTACATGAAGACCAGGCCATGACACTACACTTTAAGGAAATAATAGCTGAGCTGGAGAAACACGCGAGAACGGTAAATGCGCTCATTAAGGAGGATCGGAATGCATCCGATCAAGCTGCGCAAAACGAGGCCTGTGTGCTATACGGGGCGTGGTTACTGGGCGAGGGCCGCAGTAATCTTGAGGATTTAAAACAGGGTTTGGTCCCGTCCTGGATCAACAACAAGCACTTGCAAGCGCTCCACCCTTTTGAGAATGCATTAAGCCCGTGCCAGCTCAGACTAGCTGCAGAAGCGTACCCAGTCCCAGTGGACTGCGGACGTTCGAATCATACTATCATGGGAATAGTGGTAAGAATGCCGGTGTTGGGTCCCGCAGCAAAGCCCGCCCCGGTATACAGGGTGGAGAACATTGGAGTCATTCAGGGGGGCGCGCACATTCGTTACGCAGTGGTCCCGCCTTACGTCATCAGATGGGAGCGTACGGTGACAGGCACCGACCTCTCGGGGTGTCGGAGCCGGGGAGCACACATCATCCTGTGTCCCCAGCACTTGAATGCCTTTTTGAAACCACAGTGCGGATTCAGAACCGCTAGCGCAAAGCCGATAAAATGCACCATGGAGGCAATGACAGAGGACCATGTGCCCCCACAGGTAGCATATATCGGGGGTGGGACATACTGCGTCACCACTGCAGCGCCTCACTACCGCTACGGACAACACGAGTGGTGTTCGATCAGTGATAGCAGTTTCTGTTTCAAACCCAGGGCCGAGGTTCAAGTGGCACAACAATGAATTCCTGCACCCTCCACCGTTCACCTCACTGTAAAAGAGAATTTCACGGACTTGCAACGATTCATCGTGCATTTTGGTTATGTCATTCCCCCTCTTCCCGAACACCTCGCCAAGATTTTAAAAGCCGTTATAGTTTCACAGAAACATTTTTACACACTGGAGCAGAAGACTTTAGAGATAGGAAAAGACATATTGGACATAGTCATCCCACCATGGTGGGACTTGTTCACTAACATAGAGGTCCCGGCCTGGATTAGAATAGCATCCCACATCCTAGTAGTGTGTCAGGTTTTAATTGTGATATTTTTGCTGTTCGTGCATTGCAAGAGAGGCAAATGCCTCCAGAGGCACGAGAACACAGGAGAATGGAGAGAACGCTATGTGCAAATGGGGGAAGAAGACACCCCACTTTAAGCTGCTAGTATTGAAAGTTAGGCATCCCTCCATTTTTAGATTTTGGCCATTTGCGCGTGGTTTTTTTTAAGTATATGAATATTGTCATGTTATTAGTCGTTGTTAAGTTTTTGGATTAATAAAAGGTGTATGCAGGTGGTGCAAGAGGGTATCAACCCCTGCACATCTGACAGATGAATGTGTTATAGTTTAAGAAGTGCTGCCTATGATTGTCCAAATGTGCACAAGGTAATTTTAGTTTTTTTCGGAAATGGGAACTGCATGTGTCGTGAGGGTCATAGATAGTTAAGTGCCAGGAATGTTTGGATGTGGGGAATCAGGGAAAATTTGCTCACCAAGGATCATTGATACCTCTAGCAAGCTATCAGTATCACAGGGGGGCCTGTAAGAATCGAAATTTTCAGCAATAATCACGCAAGAAAACAGGATAAAATAAGACAGTTTATTGACCAAAGTAAGCTTGCACAGAAAAACCTTTGATAAAGGGGCATACAAAATGGCCGCCGGGCCTCGTGATCAGTTTCTGGACCATTTGATTTCTGTTACTGCAAGCCAGACAGGCTTGTGGATTGAAGACAGTAAGCCCGCGAAAGCCAGTATCGGGAAACCGAAACTCGGGGAAACAGCATACATATTCACTGGATTCTAAGGACAGGACAGTTTCAGGCAAACAGGATGGGGCCCATCAAGATATGGGCGGACAATGCATGAACCCTTAAACCCATTTAATGTACAAAGGAAAAACCGTTTAACAGCCATCAAGGGAAATCTCCAGACCGATCAATATGCGAACCGAGTCACGGTGACAATGTAAAAGACATTAAAAGACATTATCGGCCAGGAAGGCCAGTTAAGTTATCACCGGCTCCCGTTACAAGACAAAGCGCCCCTGCAGAGACTTCTGCCCGCCAAAATATTACAAAGACTGGACGATGATCTGGCGGGAGATAAGGCTGGCCCAAAAGGGTATAAATATGGATTTTGAAAAGTCCATCAGCCCTCTGCCCTCTCTTCCACCTCGGTAGCTTCGGAATCGATAAAGACGCTTCAAACGGACAATTTCGGGAAAAGGCAACGTGGTCGGTGTTCAGCCAGACAAGGCTCGGCCATGACGGGAAGACGACGAGGGTGGCCCGGGTGCTGTTGTCGGGAGATCATCGATGACCCAGGCCGAAGGAGAAGACACCCTCGGGAGAACCGACGATCCAGGTCGGATAAAAAAAGGACACTCCGGGCCTAGCACTTCCGTGCCTCAACATCCCATCGAGGTGTTGTTCTGTTCCATGAACCCAAATCCACAACAGACTTAGTGGATTTCAGCCATGACGAGCGCTCACCGAGGCTGTGTCCACTGCCTCATCGCCTGAGAGAGAGAGAAAAACAAGCTGCGCCAGAAGTTTCCAAATCCACGTGACGACGGAAAGCTGTGCCAGAAAGGCTGCGAACCCCTCCTTTTTGCGATTCTGATAGTGGTGAGCATGATCCCGAGTTCCTCAAGTCGAAACTTAGTTTAGGTATTAGGGGAGGGAGTAAGGTTAAATCGTAATGTGTTTCCCCTTTTACGACATGCCGTGTGTTCCCCATTTCCATAGAGTCAAGTTCATCAATTTGTGCATGATTGTAGTTACCTTAATCTGTGCCTATGACATGTATTTTGTAATGCTTCAAACTGTTTAAAAATAAAAGCATCCATTTCGTGCTATTCAACCTGGTCTATTGAGTCCTTTCTCTGCACTACTGTTCTCTGCATCTAAGTCCAAGGTCTAGAACCGTAGGGGAGAGTGGGTTGAACCACTCAAGGGTAATTATTGCACAAAGCCTGGCAGGAGACCAGAACGAGCAAGAGAAACCCCCTACAGCTACATATGTCGAACGAATAGAGGTGTACTGCAAGGCAAATGAGGTGTCAGATGACAAGAAAGCGTCGGTATTGTTAAATTTAATGGGTGCAAAGGCGTATGGTTTATTACAAAATCTAGTAACCCCAACGAAGCCAATGGAAAAGAGTTTTGAAGACATAGTAATGATACTACAGGAACATTTAAACCCCACAATGCTGCTGATAGCAGAAAGATTCAAGTTTCACAAACGGAACCAGCATAAGGATGAAAGCAATGCTGATTATTTAACAGAACTGCGCAAACTATCGAAACACTGCCAGTTTGGAGCGGGACTGGCAGATACCTTAAGAGACAAGTTTGTGTGTGGGCTTCAAAGTGAAGGAACCCAGAAACGGCTTTTATCTGAAAAGGACCTTCCGCTGGAAAAGGCTTCCAGCATTGTGGTACCATATGAAGCAGCAGCACGGGGCGCTGCAGAGATACAACAGAGACCGCAAGAATATGGCACAAACAAAATGTCATATGGAACAGAGAAGTGCTATCGCTGCGGCAGAACAACACACGACCAGAATGATTGCTGGTTCAAAGACAAAGTGTGCAGACAGTGTGGAAAAGTAGGACACATAGCACGAGTCTGCAGGTCGGGAAAGAAAACCAGCAATAAGAAACCTACCAAAGGAAAGTACAAGAAGGTACATAAGATGACGGAGAATAGTTCAGACGAACAAAAGAGTGAAAACGACTCCGAAAGCAGGGAACTGAGTTGTCTGAAACTACATAATGTGATCACAACGGAGGATCACCGAACCATTTGGGTCACTCTCAAGTTAGCAGGAGTCCAGGTAAAGATGGAGTTGGACACAGGATCAGCCCTAACAGTCATAAACTGATGGGACTACGAGCGGCTATTCTCACATATACCCTTGAGAGACACAAAAATTATTTTGAGGATGTACACGGGGCAAAAAGTCTACCCCAAAGGAAAAATAAGGGTGACCGTTATATATAACGGTAAGGAAACACCAAAACTAAACCTGTATGTATTGCAAGATGGAGGACCACCATTACTGGGACGTGAATGGATCCGGAAAATACAACTGGATTGGCATTCCATACAGGCACTGACTGTGGCTGACAAAAAGGATGATGACGTCACACCTGGGCGACTGTCAAAGATCCTAACTGACACGAAAGGAGTGTTCCAGCAAGGACTCGGAACACTAAAAGGCATGACAGCGACGATTAAAATTGAAGAAAACGCAAGCCCAAAATTTTTTAAGGCCAGACTTATGCGATCCGCCCAGCCGTCGAAGCAGAGCTGGAGAGTC
Source organism: Somniosus microcephalus (assembly GCF_052327205.1). Lineage (NCBI taxonomy): Eukaryota > Metazoa > Chordata > Chondrichthyes > Squaliformes > Somniosidae > Somniosus > Somniosus microcephalus. The sequence continues at coordinate 194,788,971 of NC_140990.1, read as the reverse complement.
TGGAACGTTCAGGTGTACTGTCCAAGGCAGACTGGAGCGAGTGGGCAACACCCATCGTCCTGTTATGAAAAAGTCATTGAGCAGCACGCCTGGGGAACCAAGGAAGATTCGCATCTGTGGGGACTTTAAGGTAACAGTGAACCTGGTCCTTCACACCGTACAATATCCACTTCCGTGGATTGTAGATATTTTCGCCTCGCTATCTGGAGGGAAACGCTTCACTAAGATTGATCTGGCCCAGGCGTATCTGCAAATGGAGGTAGAAGAAGCATCAAAAAAATACCTCACAATCAACACCCATAAAGGTCTCTACCAATACAACTGGCGGGTATTCGGGGTAGCATCAGCTCCGGCTATTTGGCAGAGGGCAATGGAACAAGTCCTGCAAGGGATCCCAGGGACCCAGTGTTATTTGGACGACATCCTGTTCACGGGCGAAAATGACAGTGATCATCTTGCCAACCTGGAGCAGGTGCTCACTAGATTGCAGGAATATGGGCTCCGAGCTAACCGCCCCAAATGTGAGTTTTTTAGAAAACAGATCTCGTATTTGATGCACTATCAATTGCTACAAAAGACTGGAAGTTGAGAAAGTAATAAACAGGCTTTTATTACCAAAGAACAGAGCATGCCTCTTGTGGTTGCCTGGTATCCAAAAGGGCCGGGGGCTGCCGAGCAGCGACCTTTATACCCAGCCATGAGGGTGGAGCCAGGGGTGGAGTCAGCTGAGGCATGCACAGACAAGTACAACAATATGCAAGAGTGAACAACAGTACTAACAGTGAACAACAGTACTAACAACAGTGGTGAACAACAATACTAACAACAGTGGTTTACCACATTCACCCCTTGTTTAGAATTGAGTCCGGCGGGGTGAAGTGCACTAAAAATTCGTGTACTGAAGTCTATCAGGAGGCCTTGTAAGCCGTCCTGAGCGTCGCAGCAGCGGCGGTGATGGTGCAGCATCCAACGTTGTACCCGGTGTCTCGTTCAGAGGAGGTGTAGCAGGTGGCGGACCCTGGGGCTGCTGCATGCCATCTACAGGGGTCAGAGCATGGGTAATGGGAGGTAGCGATGGTGGTCTCTCAGAGGCACCCGAAGGTGCGAGGTCTCGTGCGGGGACTGTGTCCTGGGGGTAGGCAGGAGTAGCGGTGGGTGGCGAAGAGGGTGTTTCAGGAGCACCTGCAGGTGCGAGGTCTCGAATGGAGACTGTGTCCTCCCGCCCGTCCGGGTACACCACGTAAGCATACTGCGGGTTGGCGTGGAGGAGGCTCACCCTCTCGATCAGGGGGTCCGCCTTATGGGTCCTCACGTGCTTCCGCAGTAGGACGGGTCCTGGAGAAGTCAGCCATGTTGGTAGCGAAATCCCCGACGTGGACTTCCTGGGGAAGGAGAACATTCTCTCATGAGGAGTGGCATTGGTGGGTGTACAGAGCAGCGACCGAATGGAATGGAGCGGCGCAGGGAGGACCTCCTGCCAGCGGGAGGTCGGAAGGCCCTTAGATTTTAAGATTAAAAGGACTGCCTTCCAGACTGTCGCATTCTCCCTTTCCACCTGGCCGTTACCCCGGGGGTTGTAGCTGGTGGTCCTGCTTGTAGCAATGCCTCTCGCGAGCAGGTACTGCCGAAGTTCGTCGCTCATAAAAGATGAGCCCCTGTCGCTATGGATATAGCTAGGGAAACCGAACAATGCGAAGAGGTCATTCAGACATTTAATGACCGTGGTACTGGTCATGTCCGAGCAAGGGATGGCAAACGGGAAACGGGAGTACTCATCAATTATATTGAGGAAGTACACATTGCGGTCAGAGGAGGGGAGGGGCCCTTTAAAATCGATGCTCAGCCGCTCGAAGGGGCGCATGGCTTTGATCAGGCTCGCTCTGTCTGGCCTATAAAAATGCGGCTTGCACTCGGCACAGATCTGGCAGTTCCTGGTCATGGTCCTGACCTCCTCGATGGAGTAGGGCAGGTTACGGGATTTGATAAAATGGAAGAACCTGGTGACCCCCGGGCGGCAGAGGTCATTGTGGAGGGTCTGTAATCTATCAACCTGCGCGTTGGCGCATGTACCACGTGATAGGGCATCTGGGGGCTCATTGAGTTTCCCGGGCCGGTACAAGATATCGTAATTGCCCCGCTGCTTATTATGAAACATAAAAGCTACTGAACGCTGGTCAGTGAGCAGGGTAAATCGTTTTCTGGCCAGGTAATGCCGCCAATGTCGCACGGCTTCCACAATGGCCTGGGCCTCCTTTTCGACAGAGGAGTGTCGAATCTCGGGGCCCTGGAGGGTCCTTGAGAAAAAGGCCACGGGTCTCCCCGCCTGGTTAAGGGTTGCAGCTAGGGCAAAGTCGGATGCGTTGCTCTCCACTTGAAAAGGGAGGGACTCGTCCACAGCGTGCATTGTGGCCTTCGCAATATCGCTTTTTATGAGAGTGAAGGCTGCACAGGCCTCTGCTGTCAGGGGGAAGGAGGCGGACTTGATGAGGGGTCGGGCTTTATCCGCATAGTTGGGCACCCACTGAGCATAGTAAGAGAAAAACCCCAGGCATCTCTTCAGTGCTTTCTGGCAGTGGGGGAGGGGGAGCTCCATAAGAGGGCGCATTCTATCGGGGTCTGGGCCGATGACTCCGTTCTCCACTACGCAGCCAAGAATAGCAAGGCGCTTAGTACGAAACATACATTTGTCTTTGTTGTATGTGAGATTCAGCCGCTGGGCCGTCCGGAGGAATTTCTCTAGATTAACGTCGTGGTCCTGCTGGTCGTGGCCGCAGATGGTGACGTTGTCTGGATATGGGAAAGTGGCCTGGAGTGCGTTCTGGTCAACCATCCGGTCCATCTCCCGTTGGAAGACAGAAACTCCGTTGGTGACGCCGAAGGGAACTCTGAGAAAGTGATAGAGCCGACCGTCAGCTTCAAAAGCTGTGTACTGGCGGTCCTCAGCCCTGATGGGGAGCTGGTGGTATGCCGACTTCAGATCAATCGTCGAGAACACCTGGTATTGTGCTATCTGATTGACCATGTCAGATATGCGGGGGAGTGGGTATGCATCCAACTGGGTGTAGCGATTGATCGTCTGGCTGTAGTCAATAACTAGGCGCTGTTTTCCGCCAGTCTTCACCACCACCACTTGTGCTCGCCATGGGCTATTGCTGCTCTCGATAATCCCTTCCTTCAGGAGTCTCGCTACCTCGGATTTAATGAAACCCCTATCCCCGGCACTGTAACGCCTACTTTTGGTAGCGATGGGCTTACAGTCGCGGGTGTAGAAGTGCATCAGCATAGATATATATATCCACACATATTAGTATAAAATAAGCACACATACTCTCTTATATTAAAATGGAGTCTGGAACTGTTTCAACAGGCCAAAATGGCTTCACACAGTATAACATAAGGGGAAATGGGCAGGCCCATATTAGGAAACGGTTTAAGGAAGAGGATGTGGCTCCTTTGTAGCTTGCAGGCTAGACAGTTCCATAAACAAGATAAGCTTAACAGAACAAAAGCATGATAAACCAAAGGACATGTGCTGTAAACATTCGTATGAATGTCCAGAACCAAAGTGAGAGACAAACCGTCTCCATTGTATAAAATTAATTAACTTTATCTAAAGGTATTCCTGCATCATGACTTTTGATTATCTATGGGCTAACCTTATCTTAAGACACCGAGGCTCTGCTGACCCTTTAGTCATCTTCTTGTTGACCTTAAACATTTCTTACTCATCTCTTCCTTAATGTTATTTAGTTGTGTCTCAATACCATACCATGTGATAAAAGGTTTTGATCTTTGTGTATAAAAAGGTGTTTTTGTCCATGTATTCGGAGAAGTCACGATAGCCTTTGCCTATGTGAAGCTCCCCTTGCTAGCAAGTAGTTAATAAAGTCTGCCTTTGACGATCACTTTGTTTCACAGAGTCTTATTGAACAGGCGAAACTTCGACAGTTTCTTGGAGCTTCCACCGAGATCGCTTGCTACCTTTCGGTAAGTCATGGACGAGGACACCATGCTTTGCTAACGACAAATCCTGAATGGCCATAAGTGAGGTTTTCTCACAGAAAAAAGAAAAGGATTTCTCTTTAGATACAAAGTAGGTGTAGTCTGTCACTTCCGATGGGAGCACTGCGATCGGTTAAGACTCATGTGTGTTTGGAACTTGAGTTAACTTGTTGTAACCTTTTGCTTCTTTTTGACATTAAAAGGAGGAGGATACTGCCGGCTCAGGTTTCAAAACTATCGGACAAAGGGAGACAACAGAAAGGTCGCGACCAGGTTGAGTTCCGGAATATATGTGAGTGTACTGTGAAGGGATTAGCCTGAAGGATAGACACAGAAAGAAAGAAATAAGGGTACCAGAGGGCCTGTGAAGAGACTAGCTCGAAGGATAGGCAGAGAGTGCACAGTGACGTAATCTGTGAAGGGACTACCTAGTAATCCCGAAGGATAGATAGGCAGTTAGAGTAAGGATAAGTATAGAATAAGGATTCAGAAATAAAACACAACTGTCTTGTAAAATAACGCTTATATGCATATGTAAAGTTTGTAAAGATTAAAAAAAAACTGTTGGTGACTGAGTTGATCGACTAGGACAAGGAAGTGCCTGTCTCAAACGCGCAGCCTTAGACCGGTTGTTAAGAGGGGAAATCCCCCACGCGAAGGTCAGGACCCTGAAGTGGGCGGAGAGGCATAAAGGCACTTAGGATCGTGATACTCAGTCATTAGTCGTTAAAAGCTTGTAAAATAAGGCCTCGATCTGTAGAGCGTACCACGCAGATCGAGAAAACTGTCGGATTATAATTTAGCTTTTGTAGAAAGCCTGCATAACTGTACTTACGCTATTTTATGTCTGAGTTCTTTTGTGTACCTGTTTGGACCTTCAAGTTATTCCTTAGTATTTTCTTGATTGTTATTATTGTATGTTATTGTTCATCGCTCTCAGCACTTTGGTCAGCCTGTAGGGGTCGTAAGAGGGTTGAGGGTAAAACTTGCGACCCAGAACAAGTGCAGCTAATGGAAATTAAGAACTAACTAGGATGGGAGCTGCAGAAAGCAAGGTCCCCGAAAAGGGAACCCCAGCTTTCCATATTTTTCAAAATTGTGGTCGATCATCCACAATTGATTTACCTAAATGGTCTAAATGGACCAAGAATGACAAATACCCATTTCCTATAGACGGAACCTTTAATTTGGACAGAATAACATGTCTAGAGAATTGCCTCATGGCTAGAGACCCGCAGAGAAAAGGAAAAAAAGCAGTAAATTGGTCAGCCTTTTCAGATTGGAAAAAGGAAGCATATTAATTGGTCAAAAATAATTGAAACAACACAAAAAAAGGACGAGGATGTTGAGGATTATATCGAAAGAATAGAATTAATCATGGGACAACATTCCGGAATGACTAAGGAAAATTATCAAATTCCCCTGATTAACGCCCTTGTAAACGGTCTCAGATCAGAACTTAGGGAACCATTGACTCTAGTCTGCTTAGACTGGAGACATAAAACAACCCCCGAATTAACACAAATTCTGAAAGGAATCCAGGAGAGAAATAGAGACCAAAAGAATAAGGCTTCTCTCTTTATGGAACAATCGGCTCTGGAAACCCCGACTGCCAAAACCACTATCTGTTATCAAGGTCAGCAAGGCGGACGGGGCAGAGGGGGTAACAGGGGAGGATTTGGAGGACGTAATAGGAGAGGCTTTGGCAGAGGACAGTGGAATGGAAGAGTCACAAGCTCTGCGTGTTATAACTGCAGTCAGATCGGACACTAGAAGTCTGACTGCCTGCTTCCAAAACAGTCAAACCAAGGCTAGGGAAGCACACCTAATAATATAAATACCCAAGCCCAGGTTTACACTCGTCCGCAACCAAATTTTACAACAGGGAATCCTTGGGGAGGTCAAATTATTGGAGAACAATTCGGACCCCCAGGCCAAAACTATGCATGACGCAGAGACAAAGTCCCGACCGTTACCCACCCGACACAGTTACCTTCAGTTTCAGTAAATTCTAGGGAAGAGCCAGTTTTATCCATAAAAGTAGAAGGTAGGAAAGTCCCATTCTTAGTTGATACCGGAGCCACAACCTCGCTGCTAACAAAACAACACGCAAGAGGAACCCCGTGCACTGACGCAGAGGTCACGTGCGTGGGACTCTCCGGTGCCCTACAAAAAATGACGTGGTCAGAGCCACTAGAAGTACAGACAGACAGTTTTTCTGGTCAACATGCCTTCCTCTTATCAGACGATACCCCTATGAACCTATTGGGAAGAGATTTACTGTGCAAAATGCAAGCAACAATAGTTTGTTCAAAAAAGGGACTGCAAGTATACATCCCTACCGAAAGATGCATTATGTGTCCTTTATATGAAGTTACACAAGAAAACCCACCTCTAAGTATCCCAAGGGAAACACAACAATTGCTTGATCAGGTTCCGCCGCAAGTCTGGTCTAACCATCCAAACGAGGTCGGCAAGATGTTAACTGCTAAGCCATATAAAGTTACACTAAAACCATCCATTCGACTGCCTCGGCGTTCCCAGTACCCACTGTCAGCGGCAGCTGAGCAAGGAATTCAGCCTGTCATTAACTCTTTGTTGCAACAGGGAATAATCGTCCCGACACAGAGTCCGTGCAGCACACTGATTCTTCCTGTTGAAAAGAAAGAAAGTGGGAAATGGAGACTAGTGCAGGATTTAAGAGCAGTTAATGAATCAGTACTACCAGTTTATCCAGTTGTGCCAAATCCTGCCACAATCCTAACTAGTATTCCTTCTGGATCAAAATACTACACTGTTATTGATTTATGCTCAGCATTCTTCAGCATTCCTATCCACCAAGATTCGCAGTTCCTGTTCGCTTTTACGTTCAAGGGAACACAGTATACTTGGACAAGGCTCCCGCAAGGATATACAGAAAGTCCCACAATCTTTTCTCAAAGTCTCAGGCATGATCTAGAGGACGTTACCTTTACGGGAGGGTCCACATTAATCCAATATGTCGATGATTTACTAATAGCCTCTCCTGATAAACAGTCATGTCAAACCGACTCGCTTATTATGCTGCACGCCTTGGCCGCAAAGGGACATAAAATATCACGGTCCAAGATGCAGTTTGTATCAGAGAAAGTGCAGTATTTGGGACATGAACTCCGTGGAGATGGTCGCTGTCTGACACAGAGCAGGGTAAAAGCAATTTACCAAGCACCATTGCCTGCCACTAAACAACAGCTGAAACATTTTCTTGGCATAACAGGATACTGTCGACAATGGATTACGGGATATTCGGATCTGGTCCGACCATTGCTAGATATCTCTATGCCACTACAGGAAGATCCTCTCATTTGGAATCAAAAGGCAAAGGATGCCTTTGAAAACATAAAACAAGCCCTGTTGTCAGCTCCAGCATTGGGGCTACCAGACTATCAGAAACAGTTCAATCTTTTTGTGCATAATAAAGCAGGATTCGCCCAGTCCGTTTTGACTCAAACCCATGGAGATAAACAAAGACCTTTAGCCTATTTTAGTACTCAGTTAGACCCCGTAGCACGTAGTCTGCCTGGATGCTTGCCAATTTTGGCAGCCGCTTATTATGCTGCACAACAAGCTCAGAGTATTATGCTTAATCATCGAACTGTTTTGTTTGTGCAACATTCAGTTGAAGTACTATTGACGAAATGTGCAACCCAACATCTGACGTCAGCCCGCAGCAGTAAATATGAGGTTGAATTACTATCTAACCCCAACCTCATAATTCAGAGATGTTCAGTTCTCAATCCTGCCACATTGTTACCCACAGAAGAAGATGGAATCCCACATTGCTGCGAAACAGTCACCCAATTAGTGACCAAGCCTCGGGCAGACCTAACAGAGACTGTTTAAAATTAATATTGAACGTACCAAATGAAGTACAAAGACTGTTTAAAATTAATATTGTTTAAAAATAATATTGTATGTACCCAACAAATGTCAAATCGATTGACACCTACAGAATGTTGGAAAACTGTACCTTTTTGCTATGTAAGCTTTGGCAATATGGTTCTCTGTAAACTTTCATGCCAATAAAGCATTTGAATTGAATTGAATTGAATTGAATTGACTCCCATTCCTAACAGCGACCTGGCATACTATGTAGACGGGTCGGCTCTTAGAGATGAGATGGGATCACCTAAAGCTGGATACGCCATATCAGACGACCACACAACTATAGAAGCACACTCATTACCTCAGTCCTTTTCAGCACAACAAGCAGAACTATTTGCCCTTACAAGAGCGTGTATACTAGCAACAGGCCAATCAGTTAACATCTACACTGATTCCAGCTACGCCTTTGGAGTCGCTCATGACTACGGACAGATTTGGAAATTAAGGGGATTCCTAACCTCTTCAGGATCAACCATTAAGAATGCAGAACAAATTAATAATCTTCTGAAAGCTTTGATGTGTCCCGCTAGAATTTCAGTTATAAAATGTCAGGCTCACACAGGTAGTCAGGATCAGATATCATTGGGTAACGATCGGGCAGACAAAGCTGCTAAATCAGCAGCTCTGTCCAATACAGGGCTGTAAGTATCAGTCTTTGCACTGCGTCAGCAAAAATCAGATAATGACCCACCTTCGATTAAAGATGTTTTAGCCTTCCAGTCACAGGCTGATTCGGACGAAGTGTTAGGTTGGGCAAGGGATTTCTGTTTTAAAACACCCGAAGGGGTATGGGTTCACCAGGATGGCCGTATGGTGGCTCCTAAATCTTTAATTCCATGGATTGCCCGATGCGTTCACATGTTCACGCATGCGGGCAAAGGGGGGATGGCAGACTGTATTAATCAAACATGGTATGCACCAGGAATTACGACAGTTGTAAAACAAATTAGTGAAAGGTGCACCACTTGCCAGGAAATGAATCCAGGCAAGACAAAGAAAGTACAGGCTGCCTCCCACCCAAATCCATCAGGCCCTTTTGAAAATTTGCAAATGGATTTTATTGAACTACCTGTATGTCTCGGATTCAAATATGTATTAGTAATCATAGACATGTTTTCAAGATGGGTGGAAGCTTTTCCATGTAAGAAAAATGATGCCGTAACGGTTGCGAAATGCTTACTGAAAGAAGTTATACCAAGGTTTGGAATACCTATGCAACTTTCATGCGACAACGGATCACACTTTACTGGAACCATTATAAAGGAATTATGTAAAGCTTTACAGGTCAACCAACATTGTCACTGCAGCTACCACCCGCAATCTGCAGGATTAGTAGAAAGGTACAACGGGGTACTGAAGAATAAACTTTCTAAAATTTGCAATGAAACTGGACTTAAATGGGTCGAACTATTACCCCTAGCATTGATGATAATGCGAGCAGCAACTAACAGGACAACCGGACTATCGCCACATGAGATTGTTATGGGACGACCCCCAAGACTGCCATTTTCAGCGCCACTTACAGTTAAGCAAATGAACATCCATAAAATGGATGAGAACATGTTAAATTATTGTATTGCATTAACGAGATGTATTTCCAGCTTTCACCAGCAGGTTAAAGAGGCGCAAACAAAACCAGCGGAAGGAAGGTGCCATAACTTGGAACCAGGAGATAACGTATACGTAAAGGTCTTCAAAAGAAAGAACGGACTACAGCCACGCTTTGAAGGGCCATACCAAGTACTCCTGACAACAAACACAGCTGTTAAAATCAAGGAAAGACCGACTTGGATACACGCATCCCATTGTAAGACGGCACCAGACGGGGACATTTAAAAAAAAAAAGGGACTTGAAACGATGAAATTATTGTTTACGCTGTATGTAATCATCGAGATGGTATGCGTAAGCTGTCAGAGAGATAATGAAGAACCCCGAAAGAAACGAGGACCGACAAAAGGGACTGAAAGAATTAATGTGGGCTATATTGTCCTGGGAAGGACAAAATGGGGGAATGTAGAAGTGCATCAGCATAGATATATATATCCACACATATTAGTATAAAATAAGCACACATACTCTCTTATATTAAAATGGAGTCTGGAACTGTTTCAACAGGCCAAAATGGCTTCACACAGTATAACATAAGGGGAAACGGGCAGGCCCATATTAGGAAACGGTTTAAGGAAGAGGATGTGACTCCTTTGTAGCTTGCAGGCTAGACAGTTCCATAAACAAGATAAGCTTAACAGAACAAAAGCATGATAAACCAAAGGACATGTGCTGTAAACATTCGTATGAATGTCCAGAACCAAAGTGAGAGACAAACCGTCTCCATTGTATAAAATTAATTAACTTTATCTAAAGGTATTCCTGCATCATGACTTTTGATTATCTATGGGCTAACCTTATCTTAAGACACCGAGGCTCTGCTGACCCTTTAGTCATCTTCTTGTTGACCTTAAACATTTCTTACTCATCTCTTCCTTAATGTTATTTAGTTGTGTCTCAATACCATACCATGTGATAAAAGGTTTTGATCTTTGTGTATAAAAAGGTGTTTTTGTCCATGTATTCGGAGAAGTCACGATAGCCTTTGCCTATGTGAAGCTCCCCTTGCTAGCAAGTAGTTAATAAAGTCTGCCTTTGACGATCACTTTGTTTCACAGAGTCTTATTGAACAGGCGAAACTTCGACACGGGTGAGGTTAGCGAACAAGGAGGGGGGGGAGACTTTAAGGGTGGAGAGGCTGCAAATGGCGCGCGGCGGGCGATTTAAAAACTGCTGGCTGCAGACCGTGAGAGGGGGGAGGGGTCCACCGTACGCTAAAGTGACACTCTTAAGGTGGCACTGAAAATCCAACCCCAGTAGGACGGCAGCGCAGAGATCGGGCAGGACCAGAAGTTTAAAATTTTTGTATTCAGTACCCCGCACTGAAAGAGTCACCATACAGTCGCCACCGACTTCCGCTGACTGGGCTTTGGAAGCCATAGAGATGCAATGACGCGTCGGCAGGACCGGGAGAGAGTAACTGCGCACCGTGTCGGGGTGTATAAAACTCTACGTGCTCCCGCTATCAAAAAGGCAGGTAGTGGCGCGGCCGTTTACCGTAATGTCCATCATGGACCTGGACAGTTGATGCAGGAGAGATTGATCCAGCGTCACGGAAGCCAGCGTATGTTCAAGCGCGTCGATGCGGTCGTCCGATGAGGTGGTGGTGGAGTCCGGGTCTCCCGTAACCGAAGTCGGAGGCGTCCAAGATGGCGGACAAAATGGCGGCGCCCACGGTCCCGATCCCCACGCGGCTGGGGGAGCCCAAGATGGCGGGCAAGATGGCTGCGCCCACGGTTCGCACGCGGCGCTGCTGGCATTAGCGGTCTTCCCTTTGCAGGCGCTAAAGTAGTGACCTTTCTTCCCGCAGCCGGAGCAGGTAGCATTCTTCGCGGGGCAGCGTGCTCTAGGGTGTTTAGCTTGGCCACAAAAATAGCATTTTTGTGCCTTGGACATCGCTGCAGCAGTCGGAGGTGGCGGTCCCATGGCCCAAGATTGTGGCGTCCACGGCGCGGGGCGATTAGGGGAGAAAGCGTCCATATTTCTGTGGGCCGCGTCGAGTGAGAGCGCGAGGGACACTGCCTTTGTCAGGTCTATTTCACCCTTCTCCAGCAGCCTCTGCCGGGAGTAGTCGGACCTTAGGCCCGCAACGAAAGCGTCTCGTATCAGTCCCTCCAGATGTGCCGCGGCCGATACTTCCTTGCAGTCGCAGCCGCGTCCGAGTACCTGCAGTGCCCGTAGGAAGGCCTCCACCGATTCCCCGGGCTGCTGTCTGCGAGATCATAAAAGGTGCCTGGCATAGACCGTGTTAACCGGGCGTGCATACTGCCCTTTCAGTAGGTCGATAGCCGCCGCGTAGGTCGTCGCATCTTGGATTAAAGTATAGACTTGGTGGCTCACCTTCGAGGCCAGGATTTTCAGTTTATTTTCATCAAGAGTCACGGTCGAGGCTTCCAGATACGCCTCAAAGCAACGCAGCCATGGTGCGAATTTAGTCGACGAACCCACTTCTTGGGGGTCTAGGTCCAGGCATGTTGGTCTGAGGGCTCGCAGCAGCGCCTGCTGCTCAGCGTTTTGCGCCATCGGTTGATCAGCATTCGCAGCCAACATTTAACTTTGGTAATAAAATTGATGCACTATCAATTGCTACAAAAGACTGGAAGTTGAGAAAGTAATAAACAGGCTTTTATTACCAAAGAACAGAGCATGCCTCTTGTGGTTGCCTGGTATCCAAAAGGGCCGGGGGCTGCCGAGCAGCGACCTTTATACCCAGCCATGAGGGTGGAGCCAGGGGCGGAGTCAGCTGAGGCATGCACAGACAAGTACAACAATATGCAAGAGTGAACAACAGTACTAACAGTGAACAACAGTACTAACAACAGTGGTGAACAACAATACTAACAACAGTGGTTTACCACAGTATTGTGGCCACGTTATTGATAAAGAGGGGTTACATAAGTCCCCAGAGAAGATTGAGGAAGTAGTCAAGGCTCCAGCACCAGAAAATGTGTCACAACTGAGGTCGTTCCTCGGGCTGGTAAACTACTACCATAAGTTCTTGACAAATTTGTCTACAATACTACACCCACTGAACACCCTACTGCAAACTGGGGTGCCATGGAAGTGGAGTGACGAATGTAGATGAGCTTTCCAGAAGAGCAAAACACTAATCATATCGAAAGAGGTATTGGCCCATTACAACCCGGCATTACCAATTCGGTTGGCATGTGATGCGTCACCCTACGGCATTGGAGCGGTGCTGTCGCACAAATTCTCGGACGGCTCAGAGAGGCCAATAGCCTTTGCGTCACGATCACTAACCTCAGCCGAGCATAACTACGTCCAGATTGACAGGGAGGCCCTCAGCCTAGTGTGGGGAGTGAAAAAGTTCAATCACTATCTGCATGGGCAGAAATTCACCTTGCTGACTGATCACCAGCCTCTTGTCTCCATTTTTAATCCGAAGAAGGGCGTTCCGGTGATGACTGCGCAACGACTACAAAAATGGTCAATTTCTCTAGGGGCGCACCACTATGAGATTGAATATAAGGGCACGAAACAGCATGGAAATGCTGATGGGCTATCACGCCTGCCACTGCCTACTGCGGAGGAAGCACCAGCAGTGGATCCTGTCGAAATATTCCATTCGACTATAATTGAACACCTACCGGTAACTAATGCTTGTATCGAAAAGGAAACCCGAAATGACCCGACACTGTCTCGGGTATATGAGTTGACGGTGAAGGGATGGCCAGCACATGGCAACTCACTGTTGCCAGCATTCTCGACAAGGAGAGAACAGCTGTCAGTGTGCCGGGGGACCTTGATGTGTGGATCCCGAGTGGTAATTCCACCCAAGTTAAGGGATAGAGTGCTCAATGAGCTTCATGAGGGTCATCTGGGAGGGGTAAAAATGAAAAGCCTAGCCAGGGCTTATGTGTGGTGGCCGGGAATCGGTAAACAAATCGAGGACCTGACCAAGAGCTGCTCAGGATGCCAGAAAGTCCAAAATGCACCACCACAGGCCCCTCTACACCCATGGGCGTGGCCCTCATCTCCATGGCAACGGGTGCATATTGATTTTGCTGGTCCATTCATGGACTCAATGTTTTTAATAGCCGTGGATGCGCACTCGAAATGGCCTGAGGTCATCAAAATGTCCTCCACCACCACAGAGAAAACTATTGCAGTCCTACGGACCATTTTTGCCAGGAATGGCTTGCCAGAACAGATTTGCTCCGACAACGGACCACAGTTTGTGTCCGAAGAGTTCCGGAGGTTCTTGAAAAGAATGGGGTAAGGCATTACACATCCGTCCCGTATCATCCAGCCACAAATGGATTGGCTGAGAGGTTCGTACAAACCTTTAAGAAGGCAATAAAGGCTATGTACTATGACAACATTCCACTGCAGCACAAGGTGGACAATTTCCTGTTCGCCTACCAGAATGCGACACATGCAGTCACCGACCAGGCCCCAGCCATGATGTTTTTTAACCGAAGGTTAAGATCTCGCCTGGATTTGCTCAGACCAAACGTACGAAGAGATGTTGAGAGTAAGCAATTCCAGCACATCCATGAGAAGCCAACAAGGAGCTTCAATGTAGGGCAACCAGTCTTGGCCTGCGACTACCGAACAGAAAAATGGCAGCCAGGAACGATATGCACACGGCAGGGCCCACTAATGTACACAGTGGACGTTGGGGAGAGCATCGTGAGACGCTATGCTGACCAGATCCTAGAGTCACAGGAACAAGTCAACCCCATGCCTCGCCCATACATACCTGGTGATGAACCCGACGTACAGGTCGCATCTACCCCAGAAATAGTAGCATTGGAAGCTGATGAACCAACCGACGACAGGGGGCCAGAATCGCCTCCGCACCAAGAGCAAGACACTCGGGAAAGGCGCTATCCAGAAAGGATCAGGAAGCCTCCCCAAAGACTGAATATATAAATAGACTATTTTCAGCTAATGTTGCATGTTAAAAGTGTTAATTGTAATTAGTTTGATATTTAATTGTTAAATGAGTATTATGGTGCTGTTAATCTAAAAGTGGAGGAATTGTAATGTATGTACCTTTAAGGGGGGGAACTACTTTTTACAGCTCATGTATACTGTAGTACCGGCAGTGACCACACCTGTATATAGCACTGAGTAGTAATCTGTACAGCCAATTGCAGTGTGAGCCACGTTGAGTAAACACCTGTTGTACCGTTCTCTGCAGTCTGTGTCTTATTATACATGGACACAACACAGGACATGGCCCTGTGAAATTTGCTTAAACACAGTGGGGGAAAAGTTTGGTTGCTTTGCGCCTCAAAATTCAGCAGGAGGTTAGCGGCGGCAGTAGTCGGTGGCGCCCCGCGGCACTGCGCCTCCAGCGATGACATCATCGCATGCGCAGCACCCCGCTCGCACCCCCTGATCTTTTTGCTGCCTGCGTGTATGCCGGGCGGCCATTTTTTTGGGGCTGCCTGCCAGCATCTGCCGCCTCTGGCCTCCTCCTGCAGGGTGCCAGCCGTGATCCGTCAGCCTGGCGCTCCTCTTCAGTGCCGGGCTCTGTTGCCCGCACCCCGCTCCTCGGTGGTCCAGCAGGGCCCTGGTGCATGCTGTGCTAGGCCCCTCCCCTTTAATCAGGGGAGGGAGGCCTGCAGTACCTCGGCGCTACATGCCGACATGCGTGACACTGCAACACAGAGCGCCATGATATTCAATGGGAGCGCCCCAAGAGGGAGGGGGAGCGCTTCTTGTAGCTCCCTGCCTCCTGCTTGGGGCACTACCATTGAATTTCGGGCACGGGGGCGCTATCTATTTCAGGGAGCTACAGTGAAGTTATCGCCCAAATGTTGACAGGCTCGTTTGTGGCGCGTTGGAGATGTGTTCCCCATTTTATCATTTTTAATGCCCCCAACCCTCTCCCATCCATCGTGTTGGGGGACGGGGGGACAGTTAATATTGAGGCCTCAATATATATGTATCTATATATATAAAGCGGCGCTTCTGTCTGTCTGTCTGTCTGTCTGTCCGCCTGGTCTCTATACGTTTGGAAGTTACAGAGCGTAGCGACGCGCGCGTCGCCTCAAAAGAAAGCTTGCGATTCCGGACCGGTCATCGGCGTATTTACGTTTCGGCCGGACAAAAATCCCGCCCGCGGTATCCCAAAAACGTTCAGCGTTCCGCTCATTAGCATCTCATTAGCGACCGTGTGACGTCGAGGTCTTCCTACAGTTGAGTGTCGAGTGACTCGACGATTGACCAATCCTACGCTTGGGTGACCTGACCGGTCGACCAATCGGTGCGTGTGTGGGC